>NW_023270807.1:69101309-69398108 GCF_011800145.1 Mirounga leonina | reverse complement strand
AAAGAAAGAAAGAAAGAAAGAAAGAAAGAAAGAAAGAAAGAAAGAAAAAAGAAAGAAAGAAAGAAAATGGTAAATCAGCTATTTTCAATTTTTCCAGAATGAAAACCAGCATAAAAAGCCCAGACACATTTTTTCCTTCTCTTCAACGCACTTAAAATAACTGCATTCAGTTGCAAAATGTTGGAAGGAAAGTTATCTCGCTATGTTATGACCTAAGCCAAAATCCACTTTAATTTCTATTCCTGTATCTAGATATTGATTCCATTCTTCAGATATCTCACCTGAAAGTGTGGAATTTTCTAGTATTTGATGACATAAAGCAGAATGCAGGTTCTGTGTTAGGCCAATGTTTTAATGATAAACCAATCCACTCTGCAGTGGAATAGTAAACAAGCTCCTTGCAAGATGCCAACTGGGGAACCACAGTGAGAAACAGCTGATCTCCTGTGTGACATTAGCTCAAAGCCTGTGTCCTACAGCCAACCTTGAGATGGGGATAAAACTGTTTGTAATGGATTCACACATGGCAGAATATAATAGGATTGCAAGTTGTATTAAGGCAGAACATTAACAGATGATCAGATTACTAATTTTGCCTTCATAAACACCCTCCCTTCTCAAACCAAGATACCTGCAAGGATTCATCTTTTAAAACCTCTCCTGTTCCCTGTGAGCTGATTCTAAATGAACAGTATAGTCAGGGGATGAGAAAGGCACCTTTAATAGAAAAGTAAAAACTAAAGGAATGTGGCGTGAAACGGCCTTTCTTGTAAAAAATAATAATAATAATTTAATTAATTAGTGGGTGAAATGTGGTTTGATTAATATTATTTCTTCTGATTTCCTTTAAACTGACTTTTTCTATGGATTTCCTGTGAATCGTTTAAGGACTTTTTTTTTCTATTGTTTCTGGATTAAAAACAGCTTTTTCCAAAAGAAGACAAAGGACTGGAAAGCTCCAGAATTGTTGTGAGAAGAGAGACGTTGAAGGACAAGGCTCTTACAAATGCCTCTTCCAATTCAAAATAAATAAGGGCAAAAAATACATTTTTAATATTTAAGCTTCTTATACTAATAGTCGTTAAGATGAACCTGTTCTATAAATAACTCAGGGAGAAAGCTACTGCGATCACAGGGGATTTTGTCTCTTAGAGGAGGAATGGGTCGGTAAACTGGGGCGAGGGGGGGGGAATCTGGTGGTGAAGGGTGGGGTGAAGGTGGACAAGAGGATGTAAATGAATCACAGCAGTCAAGCAGCCCTATGAATTCAACTTAACAGCTAAATATGGTTGCAATTTTCCAGCTGGATTCTTGGAGTTAATGCGATAGAGACCATAATAAAGATGGCAAAATTGAGGCATAAAACGATTAAATGGTTTACATAAGATCTGATTCAAATTCCCACAGCTCTTTCATGTCACTTACTGGTCTGTTTGCTCCACTGTGCCACCTGCCCCAATGTCCTGGTTCCGAGAAAAAATGAAACGTTATCTGAAGTTTTCACTTGGATAACCTCAACCTTTGAGCCCTCCCGGATGCTGTTCAGTGTTTAAGAGGGAACTCTTTCCCCTCTTTCCATGATCACGTAGAAAGATTTAGGCACCGTGCTGGACAGGAGGGAGGAAAGGACGGCTTGTGGTGTCACCCTTAAAGGGGGATGAAAGACATATCACGCAAATAGGAAATAGGTGAATGACCCAGGTATACCCAAAGCTTCTCAAACACTTGAAGTATTGTGTGGGGAAAAAGGATTATTGTCATCCAAGAAACAGAGGCAGAAACAAACAGGGCATGTGTTCTCTAAAAAAGTGAAATGGGTTTTGGGTTTTCTTTCCCCCTCACCTACACCCTCTGCAAATACTCATAAACATGAATAAAACAGAGAAGCTTGGAGTACTGGAGGTACAATAAAATAATGAGAGTGAATTGAACAGGCATTCAATAAGTATTAAAAGAATGAATGAATGGATGAGTAAATAGTGTTTGTGAGAGGTTGAAATAGAAAGAATGTCTAAATAATAATAGTAAATAAATCATATCTGAATCTCAATATTCAACTGTTCTCTTACCAAAGAAAGGTTGGAAGTGGCCTAAACCAGCCCCTTCTCAGTGAACTTTATGAGCCCTGTCATCCTGATTTCTCAGCAGGCCTTAGGAAGCAATAAGAATGAAAGAAAGCAATTCCAGCTTTGCTCGGGGGACAACAAAGAGTACACTTTGGGTGTTTTTTATTCAGTTAGGGGTGTGAGCCACCAGCCTCTTCTCCCCCAAGCAGGCCCAAGGTGGAGGCTGTGTGCCAAGCCCTTTCTTGCTTCTACCCAAACCACAGTCTTAGGGGCAGATCCAAATTTTGTGAAAAATGAATCTTAGCCAATTTGGAAGTGGATGATTTCAACAAACACAAAGTTACCAATACAGCCTTAGCTCTGACGGCCTGGAAGCTGCCCACGCCAGCAAAGGAACCAAATCAGCTTGAGCCACAGTGGCTTTGCGGTAAACCGCGAGTGTTCTCGGCCTTTTGTTTCTGAATGCCTCTCCCCAACCCTTCTCCAGCAGCCACCTCCTTCCCTGTCCTCACGTGGAGTCTGAAATGTTCGCTTCTTCATGCACTCTTCTCTGACACGTGACACCTCAACCAGAAGCACGGTGGCTCCAGAGCCTGCACACTTGTCCGTCATGGAAACTGCTTAGTTAGCTGTTGGTGGTAATTCGTGTGCATCTTCCAGACCTCTGCTAGGCTGGGGGCCCTGCGAGGGCAGAGCTCCCACCTTCATAGTCTTCACGTCCACATAACAGGGCTCTCGATAAAGGTTAATTGCATGCTTGGATCAATTATGCTTTTTGCTACACAGATCGCCTATGCTTAAAATGACAAAGTACTCTTACAGTTGTATTCGCTTCTATATTTCTTTACCTGATCGTTGCTGTTGATTAAAGAGCAGAGCCTGAGTAGTGCATTCATTTTCTCACATTTCTTTCTTATAGGAAGAAGACAGTTGATTGTAAAGAAGTGTAGGCAGTGTCAAAAACGGAGATACACAGGCAGTCAAAACTGCTACACTTTCTGCCTCTTCAAGCAACCTAGCAGATCCACTTTACCCCTCGTCATGATTCTCATTTTCAAAAGGAAAATCTGAATCAGAGTTTTGCAACTAAACAAAGTTTCGACTGGGAAAGAGAACCAGGGAAATCTTTGATTAACAAAATATCTTCTGCAAATAATAATGCATTACATATACGATTTAGTGACTGTGCCATAGTGAGGTTCAGAAAAAAAAAATCATTTTGTACTATTTGCTGGACTTGGATTTACACAGAGGGAGAATAAAAAGAAATTAGAACAAACCTGAAGTTTTTCTTCTCTAAGTTTATTATTTTTGTAGTAAGCCTAAAGGGGCAATTAAATGGGAAAAAGAGAAAACACACTGTTTATTTTTTTATAAAGTCACAACAAAAAATGTAAACACAGAACTATAGTAAAGCAATAAGATATAACAAAAGCATTAAAAAAAAACCATGGAATATTTTGTATACCTTGTTACCCCATATCCTTCCCAAGAGATATATATTCTATTTCTGAGATTCATACCTTTATTTCAGCCATCCATAGCTTATGAGCATAACTTAAGATTTGTTTTTTTAATAACTAAATATTATAAGAGATGTAGATATTATAACAATAAAAAAGAGATAAATAATACAGGTGACTAAATTAGAAACTGCTTAAGGACTAAAGCATTGTAGTTAATAGACTTACAGAAATACTGAAGCTGTAGGACTGGTGACCTTGTCATGTTCCTTTCCCCCCTCTTTTATGTACAATTCATATGACAAAAAGGAAAGCAAGTCCAAACAGCTATCTATCTAGAGCATGTAGGTTTATGACTATTATCTCAGACAAAGGACCTTTTCTAGGGTAAGAAGTAATTTATTGGGGAACAATTGAAATTCTGGTATGATCTGAAATAACTTGTGCTCATTAATTTGATTTTCAAAATAATATGGATTTCTAAAAGTTAGGTTTTTTTTCAGCTTCTGCTCTATTTCACAAGATATAAAGAAAGGGCATAGAGAATAAAAAAAGTTTATCTTGTCATTCTCATAAAATATATTCTTAGACTGGGCTTTTCAGTTATTTGGCAGATAGATAACCATTTTCAGTTATGAAAAAAATTGTACAACAACAAAAAAAAGAATTGTTGGCATTATTCTGGTTTCATTAAATTAGAGAATTTGGCAATCATCAATCGAACTATCAATTTCCCACAAACATAATCACGATATATGAAAAAATTGCAAAATTCTAGAAACTATCATGTAATCATATTAAATTTCACAAGTGTTTTCTGTATTTATACTTTGAAAATGTTGTTTAAAAATATTATGTACTTTTATCTACCACATACATATAAAGATCTGCTGTCTTACTTGTTTTGAATTGTATTAGGTACTATGTTAACCATAGGTTTTAGCAGCTCTGTTAATCACTGTAACCATATTATATTAAAAGCAGCTGGAAATTTCATAGATGTGCTAATTTTGTTGACCTTCACTATATTACAAGAAAGTGGGACAATTTCATCTTTATTTGCAAACCAAATTCACTCTAAAATTTTCATGGAGAAAAGATGAAATTAAAAAATACAAAATGCCAAATTATCAAAATGGAATGTTTGCTTCATTCACATAAGTATTTTCTTTTGAGGGGGAAAAATAACAGAAGGAGAAGACAAGGGAAAAGGAATAGTGAAGAAAGGAAAAAAGGAGTGAGGAGGGAGAGAAAGCAGAAGGAAAAGGAGAAAAAGAAAGAAGGACACCTTTTTTTCATGCCATTTTCAAACTTGGTCACTTGGTTTGCTTCTAGCCAAAAAAGGACTCTATATTTTTCTTTAAAAATATGAAGATTAGAGGTGCCTTGGTGGCTCAGTTAGTCAAGCAACTGACTCTTGATTTTGGCTTGGGTCATGATCTCCGGGTCCTGGATGGAGCCCCTTATTGGGCTCCCTGCTCAGCTGGGAGCTCTGCCTCTCCCTCCCCTTCTGCCCCTCCCCACCCCGCTCATGCTCTCTCTCTATCTCTCTATCTCTCTGTCAAATAAATAAATAAAATCTTAAAAAAAAATTGAAGATCAGGGGCTCCCGGGTGGCTTAGACAGTTAATCATCCAACTCTTGATTTCTGCTCAGGTCTTGATCTCAGGGTCATGAGATGGAGCCCACATAGGGCTCAGCAGGGAGTCTGCTTGAGATTCTCTCCCTCTTCCTCACCTTCTGCCCCTCCCCCACCCCCTCTCACTCTAAAAAATAAATAAATAAATCTTTTTTAAAAATTTAAGATCAATTTTAATATTCAACATTTATCATTATTGGGTTGTGGAACTCTAAAAATATGGCAAAACTTGTAAAAAAAAAAGACAGGAAAGGAAAGGAAACTAAGTTTCAATTTTTTTTGATTCAATACCTAAATGAGCAAAGATTAAGTGCTGTTCAGCTGGGTTGATTCTGGTTGATTCTCTATTAGTTTACACCAACAGTAATGTCCTTGGAGTTCCGAGTCTTGTTTTCATTTGTTTGTGCCTCCCAGGTGTGATGTTAATACACCCAGTAAGTTCAACATGTGCAAATCATAGGAAAAGATGTAGCTCACAGTCTTCTCTAATAGAGGTCTCTATTACTGGAGTTTCAAGTGGCCAAGCAAGAGAAAATAAATGGACCCCAGAGCCCAAGAGATACATGATTTAAATGATGAGGGAACTACAAATGGATGTCAGCTCTGATGATTAGAGAATGGATATGGGCACAATTTCCAGATGCGTAACAGAGAGAGGTATGAGAAAGAGTTGAGAATTATGCTGCTCAGTAGGAGATCAATGCAATTATAGTCAATGAAGAAACACAATCTCCGTGTAGAAAATAATGATGAACCAAAGCATGCGGTGAACTCCGCAGGACAAGTTAAGCATACAAGTTCATTGTCATTTCATTTGCTCATTCCTAGAGTAGGCATCGACCATTCAGTGGAATGAAGATTGGGGGTGGGGGTCAGAATAAAAGAAAAAGAAGTGATGGAGGGAAGGAGAGAGGGAGGGAGGGAAGGAAGGAAGAAACTGGGAGGTCAATTTCTTAACTCACAATCAGAGTCTAAAAGTCCTTATTAGGATTTTTCAGGCAATAAAATAATATTTTAAATATCCTGTGACAAGAGATTCTATATGAATTGCTGATATAATGGAATAAATTTGCATTTTGCATCAATGAAAAATTGTAGATTCATGTCACAACCTTAAAATTTAAATATCTACATACTTATGAGAATGTGTGTGGAATGAGCTTGCCCAAAGAACATATTATGAGCCATTGAATATATGCACTCTTTTCATGTAGATTGAAAATTCTTTGTGTCCTGAGTAAGAACTTGGTGCAGAAGTAGTGCTAAGTAAAGTATTAGTTCCAGGACTATTTTCAATCTCATGATTTAAAAGTTTGGTTAAAGTCTTTGAGTGCAAAATGAAAACCATCCCTAGCAATAGTGTGTGGACTCTAATTTCTGGAATATGATAGATGCAAGAATTCTTGAGCCCAGAGCTGTTATAACACAAGAGATTATTTTTAACTAAATATTACTTGAATTCATACTAGAATTGAATTTGATTTATATGTCTAAAACACACAGCTCCAACCACAAACTCAAACCTAACAACAAAACTACAGTGTGTTCATTCAACATTGATTGAGCTGTTGTGTGCCAGGTGCTGATGTGTTCCAAGCCCTTGGAACAGAGCAGAGAACCCCAGCCCTCATGGAACTAGTATTCATGCTGAGAGGAGACTGACATAAGAAATCACGGATAAATGAGGAAACTAGCTTGCTGGAAGTAAGAAGTATTATGGAAAATAATAGAGCAGGGTAACGAGCATTAGAATTCTTGGGAATGGCGGGGGAGATACACAGTGTGGATTTTAAATAGAGTAGTGGTAAGAAAGAGCCCAAGTACAGACATATTTTGAAGGCCAAGTTCATAGAATTTCCTGATGAATTGATGTCTATCTTGTCAAAGAGAGCATAAGTCAAGGCTGGCTCTAAGGTTTTTGGCTGAACAACTGACAGGATAGGTGCCCAATCCATTGAGCTTTTCTCAGTTATGATCCTTACCACTTTTAAATACACCAATGAAAAATTGAAATCTCTTCCTCGTTCAGTGCTGGTGATGCCAGTTTCCCGAGTCTCTTGCTTCTCTCTCTGGCTGCCCTGTTTGTCTCACCCGCTGACGCCTCTTTCTCTACTGGTTCTTACACATCCACATACCCACAGGGCTCCTTCTTCTCCCTCATTCCCGAATTCTCCTCTCTTTCCAGGAAAATCACATCTACCCCCCTTCTTCTGCCATCATCCTTTGATAGTTATCTCAGTTGCTTACTCTATAAAGCCTTCTCTGACAAGGTCATCCCCAAACTGTGATGCATTCCCACCCAAAATATCCAATTCTAGAACTTACAACTTAAACACACCTTCTCTTTACCCCCTTTCTCAGCCCTTGGCAACAAAACTGTGGGAATTATATATGATACCAAAATATTTAAAATACTGTCATGCTTGAGATAAATGAAACAGAAGTCTCTGTAAATGAAGGGAGGAGTCACTATGATACCTGTGATAGGGAGCAAGTCAGCCAAATCACATTCATCAGTTATATTCTTTACTAACTAATAATCGATGAAGTTGGTAACTTTCCAATAGCTCTTCAAGACCAGTTAAAAATTGGTGAAAAGGTGGGGTGCCTGGGAGTCTCAGTCGGTTAAGCATCTGACTCTCATACCCTTTTGTCCTTCTTCAATCTTCCAATTCCCTATCAACAAATTCCTATCCTTCAAGACACAAGAATGGGTTTTCATATGCCATTCCCTATGTGAACCAATCTCTTTCTCTCTAGGTAGAGTTCACCACCTTCTTATCTGGACTGTAGAATGCACTTTAAATGTTCCTGGACTACAGAATGCATCATTTTATTATACAATCATTAGCTAATCCATTATTTTCTTCTGGGAACAATGAGCTTCTCAGAAAGCAGAGAACACTTGTGTTCCAGTGCTCTCAAAACATTTGACAGATTCTGTTGACAAACATCTTAGTACTAAACAAAGAAAACTGCTTTACCTCCTCACATATAGTACTTTGTAATGCTTAAATCCATCGTACAGTAAGCAGTCTATAAAATCAAAACAAAGATTTGTTTACCCTCTATTAGCAGTAAATATACTCGGAGATACCAAAAGGAATTCATATGCACAGACTGGGCAAGTTCAGTAACTAGACACATCTAAATAAACCTAGTGATTTAATAAAAATTAAAATGTGTAGCCTCTCTAAAACGATGCACTAATGTTTTCATAAATCAATCTAGTTAATCTATAAATTGGTAAAATCCATTGCATTGATCAACTGTTCTCTATTACAAAGAATATTACTAAATCTCACAATCTCTCAATGTGTGTATGTGTATAACAAGTATGACTATAAAAGAGTCTAGTTTTACTTTAAATTATGCATTTTGTTGGGGCGCCTGGGTGGCTCAGTCGTTAGGCATCTGCCTTCAGCTCGGGTCATGATCTCAGGGTCCTGGGATCGAGTCCCACATCGGGCTCTCTGCTCGGCGGGAAGCCTGCTTCTCCCTCTCCCGCTCCCCCTGCTTGTGTTCCCTCTCTCGCTGTGTCTCTCTCTGTCAAATAAAGAAATAAAATCTTTATAAAAAAATTATGCATTTTGTTAAACTAGGATTATTGACATTATTTTTAATCTCTATTCTAGAAAATTCTTGAAAAACAAGGTTTACTCAAAATGTCCCCAGTAATAATAAGTGTCCAATGAATGAATCAATAATGAGTATGGCTATTTAAAATATGATTTCACAGAGTATTGGTTTAAATTTCTATTTATCAGTTAGTAACTTGTGAATTTACCTAAGCAGAGCTCTAAAATTCACTTTTGTCAGGTTGGTTCATCTAAATATATCCTTATTCAAAGGATATTTATCATCATAAATTTTAAAGCATATTTTTTACAATATGATTACAGAGGTGATGGAACAAAGGACCGTCAGGGGGGCAGTTATCCCGGGAGAAGGGGGGAGGCTATGGTAAGGAAGGGGTATATAGAGCTTTTTTGGAACACAGCAATATTTTGTTTACTTCCCTGGATAGTGGTCAGATGAACGTTTGCTTTATAATTATTTGTTAAACTGTGCATAGCTTCTGTGCTTGCTACATATGCTTTATTTCATAATTTTTTTAAAAAAAGAAGAAAAAATCAACGTGCTTATACTCTCCATAATAGTTCCCTAGGACTGCTGTAACAAAGTGCCACAAACTGGGTGGCTTAAAATGCTATATATTCGTTTTCTCACCTTTCTGGAGGCTGGAAGTCTAAAATCAAGGTGTCAGCAGGGCCATGCTTTCTCTGACGGCTCTAGGGAAGAATGTGTTCCATGCCCTTCCTTAATTTCTGCAGTTGCCCACAGCCCATGACATTCCTTGCTTTATCGATGCATCAATCTGATGTCTGCCTCTGTTGTCACATGGCACTCTCCCTCTATGTCTCCTTGGGGTTCTTCTCTTCTAGGAAGGAAACTGGTCATATTGCATTCGAGACCACCCTAATTCACTATGTCCTCATCTAAACATGTCAGATCTGTAAAAACTCTTACTTTCAAAGAAGGTCACATTTACAGGTCCCTCCAGGGGCTAGGACTTCAACCTATCTTATGAGGGTAGGAAGACATAATCCAACCCATAACAATATTTATCTCAAAAGTTTTGCTAATGATAGTGAGAAAGGAAAATGAGAGCCATTCTTATTTTAATTACATGCCGGCCAATTTTATATATCTGTGTATTTATTCTTTCAGTAACTTGGTCAGTATTTTTTTTTTTCAAAAGATTTTATTTATTTATTTGAGACAGAGAGAATGAGAGACAGAGAGCATGAGAGGGAGGAGGGTCAGAGGGAGAAGCAGACCCCCCGCCAAGCAGGGAGCCTGATGTGGGACTCGATCCCGGGACTCCAGGATCATGACCTGAACCGAAGGCAGTCGCTCAACCAACTGAGCCACCCAGGCGCCCTAACTTGGTCAGTATTAATGGCAAAGAGTATAATATAACATGTGTGGCAATGTGTATGTGAGAGAGAAAGTAAGAGAAAAAGTGAGCTATCAGAAATTAAGTGCTATCATGAGTCAGGCCTGAGTTAAATTTGGCCACATCCATTTATCCCTTTAGTTAAATGTGCAGTAAATGAGATTCACATTGTAAAACCGAGACAATGAGGCTTATGGCAGAAGTCTGGCCTCCTTGTTCTTTGTGTCTACTTTTTTTTACTTCTCTGGATTCTTTATCATGTTTGTCTTGCTTTTTGTTGCTTTTGCAATCTTTGGTTCTCAAACTTGCAATTAAAAGTTAAGTAAGTTTTTGTTTATTTTGCAGCAGTAGTCTTAAATATTTATGAAGGATCTTAAGTCTGACTTGCTTTGAGGAAATATAGATGAATTAATAATTGATGTGGCTGCTTTGCAGAAAATTAAAGGTTGGAAGCACGTGTTAAAAAATTAAATCATCTATGGCTAAGACAGCAGATGTTATTTATTTAAAATCTTGCAAAAAAAATGTACAATTAGGTTCTTTCTTCCGTCCAGGTCAACTGAAAATCTAATGATTCATTCCAACTTCTAAGACCTGAGGTTAGTCAAAGACCGGACAATAAAAGAGAAAGATAAATTTTAATTTTTCATCCCAGAATTTTTAACTATGCTGCTTATTTACACAGAAAGGTAAAGATAGGAAGGAAGATTCTGTATGTTCTGTATATGGGTCCAGAGGCAGAACCAATTAATAGTTTTAGTATTAATTTATGATCACAGAAATCATATTGTTCATTAGCCATTTTGACACAAAACAGCTTTAAAGAGTGATTGTATTTCTTCCACTTGGAACTTTGTTTATGTACTTAAAATAAATAAAATAATGAAAGACAAAGATGCAGAAAACGTTGGGTTAAAAACACCTGCCACCACTAGGCATAGGAATTCCAGCAGCCGGGAAAGGAGCAGCTCACACTTTTGCACAAGATTTATAGAACTTGCAATCTTGGCTGGAAGTATTATTCAGAGGGCAACCTTTCTATAAAAGTTTAGCAATTTTATTTCTGCCTAGAGAATGAGAGAAGGTCTTACCCGAATACTATCAGACTATTCTAGCAGAAGAAGAGTGGAAAGCATAACCTCTACAAGTCCTTACCAAAGCCTCATTTTCTTATCACACACTGAAAAAATAAAATAAAATAAAATAAATCACAGAGCAAGTTCAGTGAGCAGCAAGCTATACTCCCTTTAAGCTATTACTTGCTATCACTAGTTTTTGTGATGGTATCATTTTTAAAGGGGATTTATTCATCTAACCAGATTTAGAGCCTCTTTTATTTCTTTGCAGTACAACTCCCTATAACTTGATGAATCATCTTTAATAATTCTGGTTTACCCATCTCTGCTACTGGACGGTCCCCTGAAAACATTGGCCTTCTAAGGAATGGTTGGTGTCATGAACTTGCAACACACAGGGCAGTTCCTTTACATTAATTGAAAATATGGATCAGGAAAAATTTTCCTGGGTTCCTCAAAACTGAAGTTTGATATTTTAGTTTAATATTTCTCGTGTGAACAGACTTTGAAGGTCATATGTATCCCAGTTTATCTAAAGTATCCTGAAATCTGAAATATTTTTCCCATGGGGCTCCTGGGTGGCTCAGTTGGTTAAGCATCCAACTCTCAGTTTCAGCTCAGGTCATGATCTTAGGGTTGTGTGTTCAAACTCCCCAGGTGGGCTTTGCGTTCAGTGCGGAGTCTGCTTGAGATTCTTTCCCCCTCCTGCCTCCCCCCCCACCCCCGCTCCTCCCCCAGCTCACATCCTCTCGCTCCCAAATAAATAAATAAATAAATAAATAAATAAATAAATAAAATCTTTAAAATCTTTGAAATATTTTTTCCTATTTATTAGAATTAACTATTTTTAAGACTATTTAATTCAAATTCATATATATCCAGATGGGCCTATCAAATTAGTCTCACACACACACGCAAGGAAACTATGTCTCCATCACAGAATTGACTGGAAATCCTCATGATGTGATTCTCACTGTGGTTAGGGGAATCAGTGAGGGGTTGAAGCAGTGGTTTCTCAATAGTGTCATCAATGGAGGTGTCAACAAAATGCCCTTGCTTCATTTGACTCCTACAAAGTGTCCCTTGTCTCTTGGTCACTTGATGGAGGTCACTGAGCTTGCATAGTCCATAGAGAACTGATGTACCTGCGCATCTCATCGCTTCTTATATCACCAAATGATTTTCTTTATTCAAGTAAAATAAATTAATTTTTCTATTCTTCCCTAATTGCCTAATGCCTGTCTTTTCGAATTAAGTATATAACCTGGGATCCTACTTTATGCTCCCAAAATGCGCTTACACATTTTTTTGCCCACAGTTCAGCATGAAATGTAAAAATACTGTTCTCCTGAATAGCTAGCCTTCTCCAGATAGTTAAAATTATAACAGTGTTTTCCAAACATTGTTTTGTAGTGTGTCCTCTTGGTATAATATCTGCCACAATGTTATACAAAATCAGTACATTTGTTCCATATTTAACCAATGTATTCAAAGAAACACAAGAGAAATGCTTTCAAAGCTTAGAAGAGAGTGCACTGGGATTGTTTATCTGGCTTTCAGTTATATTAGTAAACTCATTCTTCATCATGATTGAAATATGTAGTCTATACAATGAAAAGTAGCTACTCAGTACTCCCACATTTAAAAATATAAACTTTTTAATAGGAGTAAGTTAGGTTAGAACTTAAAATAATCTCCCTCATTTTAAAGCTATAGTGGATGTCGTGATGAGCAGCCATATCCCCTTCAGAACCTCAGGATATATGCCCCCAGCTCCTAGAGAAGAACTGTCCTTAGCTGTCAGTCTTCTCTAGAAGACTTTTGGAAAATGCCCTGTACTAAAGAGAACAGTCTCCCCCAGCTACAAACCTTTCTCCTGGGACAGCAGTATCTAGAGACTGGTATAAATTATAAAGTAAAATATGTAGCATAAACTATATATAACTATACAGCATAAACTGTTAGTATATTATAGGATATATATACTATACTTACAATATAGCATATGTAAGATATATAATATAATACTATATAGTATATAATAATATAATACATAGAATAAAACAATATACAGTATATAGAATTAGTATGTGTAATAGTATATAGTATATTATTATAATACATAACATTAAAATAAAATATAGCATAGAATCTGGAATACACATAGTATACAGTTTTCAATAAAAACTATGAGTTCAGTGTATAGTATACAGAATGGTAATAAAGACCCAGCAGCCTTGCCAAAGTATGGGATAACTCTTGTTATTGAGACAGTACCACAGCTCTCACTTGTCTCTGCCCAATCCTGCTACTTCCCCGTTTCTCCTCTCTCCTCCCCTCCTCCCTTCTCTTCACTCCTCCTCCCCACCCACTTCCCCTTCTTCCCTCCCCTCCTTGCCCTCCCCCTCCCTTACCACTTTCTTCCCTTCTCTTTCCTTCTATGATTGTTGATCAGAAACAATCCCTAACAAAATCCAGCATGTGATGTCAATCTCAGAGACAGCTTCCCAGGAACACAATTGCAAACGATGTTTCAGAAAGATGGGAATGTAACCCAAATGAGTCTGTGAGATTCCTTTTCTGGACAAAACTTTTTAAAAAATAAAGTAAGTGATTATCTTTCTGGAATCATTTAGATTTGAGCCAGCCTGAAATTTTTTAGACTGAATGATGGTGATCCAAATGTGGAGTGTGTGGAAATAGTTTTAAAAAATCAAGGAATATACACATAAGAATGATTCAATTGCACAGAATAAGTACAAATCCTATTAAAAACATAATGTGATTTCACCAGTGATCCATCTTGGTACATTTCTAACATTCTTTTACTTTTCCATTAACAGCTATTTTTTTCTTGTTAATTTTTCTCACCTTGAAGTAAAACATATGTTCATTGTCACCAAAATAAATAAAATATGCCACCTATTTGTTCTGTAAATATCTGTATTATATTCCTTTTGGAGAAATAAACTACAATGACTTTAATGAAGGTCTAGAAACTCATCTCTATGCATCAGTGTCAAAAGAACCACACACAGTGTTTAAAAGCATCAGCAACCTAAATATTTGGGTGCTCACATCAACAACGGGCCCTGGACAGTACAGATGGCAAAAAAGCCCCAAGCACAGGGTCTCTCTGTATTACCAACAGCCTCTCATCTCTGTTTAAAATAACAAAGTATAGAGGCACCTGAGTGTCTCAGCTGGTTAAACCTCTGCCTTGGGCTCAAGTCAATCCCAGGTCCCTGGGATGGAGACCCAAATCCCAGTGGGGAGCCTGTTTCTGCCAGTCCTTCTGCCACTCTGTCACTCTTGCTCTCTCTCTCTCAAATAAATAAATAAATGAAGTATCATTAGGGAGATTGGGGTGGGGGTGGGGGTTGAAAAATTTTCAAGCTTGTTTAACTTCTGGGGTGCCTGGGTGGGTCAGTCGGTTAAGCATCTGCCTTCAGCTCAGGTCATGATCCCGGGGTCCTTGGATTGAGCCCCCCCTCCATCGAGCCCTGCATGGGGCCCTGCATGAGGCCCTGAATGGAGGACCCCATGGGGCTCCCTACTCAGAGGGGGTCTGCTTCTCCCTCTCCCTCTGCCTCCTCCCCCTTGCTCATGCTCTGTCTCTCTCTCTCTCTCTTTCAAATAAATAAATAAAATCTTAAAAAAAAAAAAAACAACTTGTTTAACTTCTCCATTACTCTAACTCACAAGTAGCTGATTTGCATTAAAGAAATCCTGCCATCATTTCAGAATGCTTACCCATGTCTGAAACCAAGGCACATATCTACATATCTAAGCTGAAAAAGAGTATTCTCCTTTACATTTTATATTCCTGTCTCGTTACACAGTTAACGTTCTGTTTCATCATCTCATGTAACATCATATGACAAGTAAGATTTGAGGAAAGAAATCATTTTTTATATTAGAGAGCTACTTCTTTTTGAAAAGCTGTTATCAGTGTCTACCTCCCTGAACACACCAAGCAGCACCAGAGCTTAAGCCAACATCTGCTTGCAGACACTGGTTAATGAGTTGAAGGCTGACTTTTAAAAAACCCAAGTAACTCAGCACATCGCTTTCCACCAAAAAATTACGGCATACAATGTTTTATTGCTTCCAATTTGCTTGAAAAGGCTGTGTTTTTCCTGTATATCATCTTTTCCTGTCTTGTTTATATATTTTACCACCTACATGGATTCACACAAAAATATCAAGTTCCTTTTCATTTCCTTAATTAAGACAAACTACATAATTCCATAAATGCCAATGGAGAAAAATATTGTTAAGTTTTGTTCCTTCTAAGATAAAAACACAGAAAAATATGGGCCAAAACTGTCTTTGCTTCCCATATGTTCCAATCTTGAAGAGAATGTACTTCTTTGCCCCAGCTGATGCGGTGCACAAGAATTTTGGGGTGCAAATATGTCATTCTGCTTCCAATAGCACAAATCTCAATCTCTAGATCAGGTTTTTATGCAGTTTTAGAAGACTGAATGTTAAATGATTATTATCTCTTCTGAAACTTTTTAAATTCCATCAGTTTCTAATGTAACATTGAAGAAATCTCATATCAGAGAATCAAATTTTAAAGTATTGGCAGTGAATCCAATTCTTTGATCATGCTCTACCATCCTTATTAGTGTTGTTTACATTGCTGCTATTATTAGCTCTGTGTTCCTTTTCCTTTGTATCTCATTGACTCTGAGTTAAAACAATGGAAATTTCCTGTGGAAAATTTAAAGATAGTACCTTTAATGGAAAGTAGAAATGGTTTTGAGAGGGGAAAAAAAAACATGATGTTTAAATTTTTAAGAACGCTGTTTTAACCTATTTAATTTTTATGAAACATCAATTGTATAACTGATACAGGAGAGAATTTTGAAATTCTCATTCCTTAATGAAAGATTAATCCAGCCTACCACCTGTTTTTGTATGGCCCACAAGCTAAAAATGTTTATGTTTTTTAATGGCTTGTCATTTTCTATGATGACTATGATCACTGGAATCAGAAACTACCACCCTCAGAAAATATAAGCAGTGTGAGTATAGGAAGGGTGTTTCAGGGAAATGTTTTGGTTTATTTTCCCACCTGTTTTCTATTTGTATTTATTTTATTATCTTTCGGTTATCAATCCAGCACTCTGTTTTTCTCCATTTCTTCAATATGCTTTTTCTTCCAGACAGAAATATCATATTTCCTGAGAATATAAATACAACACAAATGTCACTTATTTGTGGATAAGTGGGGACTAAGTTATCACCGGTCCACCCCATAAACTCAAACATTGTCGTTACTGATATTGACACAACTGAATAATGAATGTACATCAGCTATAATTAAAATATATCAATAGTATAAATATAAAATAAGTTTTTATATTTTTATTTTTTTTTAATATTTAATTTATTTATTTGAGATAGAGAGCAAGCAAGAGAGCACCAGCAGGGGACAGGGGCAGAAGGAGAAGCAGGCTCCCCGCTGAGCAGGGCTTGATCCCAGGAACCTGGGATGGTAACCTGAGCTGAAGGCAGATGCTTAACCAACTGAAATCACCCAGGCACCCTTAAAATAAGGGTTTTTTAAAGATTTTATTCATTTATTTGAGAGAGAATGTGTATGTGCAAGTGGAGAGAGGAGCAGAGGGAAAAGAACAAGCAGACTCTGCACTGAGCGTGGAGCCCCATACGGGGTTTGATCCCACGACCCTGAGATCATGACCTGAGCCAAAACCAAGAGTCAGATGCTCAACCGACTGAGTCACCCAGGCACCCCTAACATATAAAATAAGCTTTAAAGAAAAGAAAGATAGTGGATTTTTCCCCTTGGCTAAGCATTGGATGAGGACATGGGTATAAAATCGATATTAAGTGAAAACATGTGAATAACTGACTCAAATTATCAACTTAGGTATGTGTTCATTTGGTTCACTTGAAGTATTTTAACATGCATATTTTACTCGGTGGTGTCAATAGGTTTGTTTTTGATGCCTCAGACATGGAATTTTGAGAACGCTTCCTTAAATTGCAAGCTGTCATCTTTTAAGAACAATTCTTCTGTCTATAAAAAAGACCTTTTCCACGTTTCAGTTCTAGACTCTAAATAAGCAATATTTTAGTACCTAGATAACTAAATGCCTTTCTGGAGTGTCATGCATACTGTTAATTTGCTTTTCTAAATTATTTTATAACAATGAATTTTTATAATCATGTTTCAAGAAAGTTGAATAGCATACTAATATTTTATTTTAAGATCCAGAACAAGAAACACATTTCCATGTCAGGCAGGTCTGACTGTCCAGGCTATTCAAAAAGAAAAGAAAAAAAAAATCCTATACTGTGATTGGGAATAGCAAATAAGAGGGATAATATCTGAAAAGTAACCTCAACCCTTTCATTTTCGAAAAGAAAGGAACTGAGGTCCAGGGGGATAAAGGGGAGCTCTGCAGTTTCTTCCAACACTTAGCTTCTGGGATTTTTATTTCTAAATGAGTAAACATGAGCTTCTAAATTTTCACACTTGGAGCAGAATAAAATAGTATCTAATGCAATTCAAAGCAGCTTTACTAAGTCATCCTGTGAGTATCATAACATTTCTCTTTTTGGTACATCTTTCTTCCAAACTCAGTTTTTTATTTAGCACCAAAAGAGACTACATTGCAGCGCTCAGAAAAGAAATAAAGGTTTTATTTTTAAAGAATGTTAAGTCTCCAAGTGACTAAAGAGTCTTTGATACCAAAAATACTCGAGGTAAAGGGGAAATTTCTCAGTTCGAACAGTATGCAGTCATAAATGCGACAGACTATTAGCCCAGACAGTGGGATGAACAGTTGGTGAGGCTGCAGCTCTTTGCTGAGGAGCACAGTCCATACCACAGGGAGGACAGAGTGAGGATGCTTCCTTCTCCCATTTGCATATACACACCTGCACACTAACATGCACCCAAGTGCTCACTCTCAAACACATGTATGCCACATGTATACACATGCTCAGAAACACACATACCCACTCAGAGATACACACACCCAGACATTCTTACAGACACAAATAAATAAATAAACAGATGCAGAGAAACACATCACCGAGTCACATGGGCACACATACACACATGCAAGAATTATTAGGCACCCAATGTAACTAAGAACTGCAATGTGAGGTATGTTCCTTGTAATCATTATTGGTCCTCTTACATCTAGTGAAATTACCTCTTTATTACAGAAACGTCTTGTCACCATATTGAAAAATAGCCTCTTACAAATATGACAGAAGCTTGGTCAACTCAAGAATGTGTCAACATAATGATATAATGAAAGGAATAAATTTAAAAAAATTGCATGAAGGAAAACATGGCTTCTCATTTGTTTCTGAGAAAAGCTAAGTGACTCACTTCTGTCAAGTCACCCTGGTTCCTCATTTGGGAATGTGGGTGCTGGACTATTGTACCCCAAGCTCTCATACTCTAGGAACATATATTTAGATTTGCATAGGAACAAGAATGATGACCTCTTATTGTTTAACCTCAAATGGGCTGCTAAAGCATTTTATTAAAACATTTGCTGCACATCTGAATATTCAGTGCTAGAGAAATTATAGAGCTTTCCATACAAAACATTTAATGTGCTCCTTAACTAAGCAGGGAAATGCTTGGTTGGTTGGTTGATACCGCTGCCATTGACCTTGACCACGTAAATATTAGGAGAGACTTCTAATCCTTAAGAGTTATCAATAGTAAACCATCTATATCACCATAAAATAAATCATTCACCAAAGACATGAGTGCGTTGGGTGCTGAATAGACATTGTGCATGTTAAACAGATTCCAAATAATGATGGTGAAAGTAGTACACTGTATATTAAAAGCAAAACTTCCTTGTTTGAACCTCTTTAGGACTTATACCTGATACTGGATTTCACTCATTCAATATGGCTTTAATGTAGGAATTCTTTCAAAATCTTCTGGTTTGGGAAAATTAATAGTGTGACTTCAGTAATATTGTATACTCATGTCTCATATAGGAAAAAAAAAATCAGTGAATTACCCACACTTACAAACTATCGAGTTCTTAGTATGATCAGGTGATTTGATATTTTATTTAACATTGCCAAAATAGACCACAGTGATTAAAATTGCTATTTCCATCTACAGATACTGTTCTAAAGCTCAGAGATAAGTTAACCTGCCCAAGGCCACATAGCCAGGAAGCAGCAGATCTGAGCTTGGAACCGGTTCTGATGGATTCTTGACCACTGCACAGCTCTGGCCCAGATGCATGCAGAGGTCTATGTGAACAGAGGCACCTTCTGGAGCAGCTAGGAAGACGATCTCATGCTAATCATAGAAAATACAGAGGCTCTTCTCATCTTCTAGAGGATAGTTCCTGATCCCAATTGCATATTAGAAGCATGAGGAATAATAGGGCCTCATGCAAAACCAATTATCAGAGAAGAAGGCCTTGGTCTTGGTATTTTTTGAAGGCTACCCAGGGGGATTTGACATGTGACCAGAGCTGAGAACCACTGTTGTGACCAGTGCTTTTCAGAGTGTAGCCCCAGGTCAGCAGCAGAAGCATCTCCTGGGAGCTTGCAAATTCTCTGGCCTCACAGACCAGCTGAGCAAAAGCTCTGAGGCTGAGGCCTAGTAATCTGTGCTTTAGCAAAGCAATCTTGCTTTAACAAGTCCTCCAGGTGATTCTGATGCATGTAAGGTTTGAGAAGCACTGCTCTAGATCAAGGATTCCAGAGATACGCTTTTCCAAAATTAAAACGCATAAACATTAAAATGAAGATTACAGGGGCGCCTGGGTGGCTCAGTTGGTTGGGCAACTGCCTTCGGCTCAGGTCATGATCCTGGAGTCCCGGGATCGAGTCCCACATCAAGCTCCCTGCTCAGCAGGGAGTCTGCTTCTCCCTCTGACCCTCCACCCTCTCATGCTGTCTCTCTGTCATTCTCTCTCTCAATAAATAAATAAAAATCTTTAAAAAAAAAATGAAGATAACCATTCAAGAGGTCTGAGTGGAACCTGAGGTTCTGCATTTCTAACAAGCTTCTTCCAGGTGATGTTGACACTGTCCACAGAGGATACTCCAAGTAGAGCTGGTTTCCAGTCTTTTTTTTTTTTTTTTTTTTAATTTGCACCACCAATGCCAACTTTCCATTCTAGGCAATATTCTGACCTCTACGCAATATTCTGGTGTTAAAAAGAGGACTCTTGGAAAGATCTCTCTAGTTGTAATAGATAAGAGAGCATAAACTTTCCACTATAGCACGTAAGATGCAACAAATGGAAAAAAGCAACAAGAGGATTCCTAAGCTAGTTCTGAAGAAGTTTGAGCAAGCCCCATGATTTCTTTGAGTCTACTTTTCTTCCTTTTTAAAATGAAGAATTTAGAGTAGAATATTTTAGTATTTTTGAACTCAAAATTTATTGTGTATGTAATTAACTTTGTATTACTCTACTGAGCATTCCCCGTATTTCCATACTCTGCTTGGAACGTGCTATTGAATGTAAGGACTGTCACTTATAAATCCTTATGCTCTGACAGCATTGGGATGATACACAACACATAATAGGTTCTTCCAACTACCTGATGAAAGCACTAGAAGCAAATTATAAACTATTTTCTCAGGAGACTCTAATTGTTAAAACAATAGCTGCATTTGCATTTTTTCTTTATAGAGGTATTTCTTTGCCCTAATGAAGAAGATAGATCGACTTCAATATCTTGTTTTAAGTAACCACCCAAAAAGGCTTGCATGAAGCATCTGACCTATTGCATCACAAAAGGAGCAACCTCTTTATGCTTATGCAATCCACACTTAGTGGGCACAAAATGCCAAAGGATTTAAAAATACCAAAAAGGACTTTTCTCTTAGAATAACAGCATTTTAATTTTAAGCTACAATTTACAGATATTAAAGATTGCCATTTTGTCCCTCTCCCAGTTGCTGTTGTTGACAAGCAAAGTAGTCAAATATTTTGAAAGGGCAACAATGACCAAAGAAAACAAAATGTATTATTTCACTGGGTTCAGTATTTTTAGTGACACTTGCTCCAAACTCTCTCTTGTCCTTTTTTCCTAAAACTGTGGAGGCAAGGTAAATACCTCCCTTGTGGGTTGGAAACCAGAGCCAGAGGGCATCCTTGAGATCTGGAGGGAGGTCAGAAGATTTGGGTAAATAGTGAAACCTGAGAGTCAAAGTTTATCTGAAAGCTGTAATCATCAGAATTAGGCCAGGGGCGTGAGTGAAACTCATTCCGTTGGGTTGACAAGGAACAAAATAACTCTGAAAGTTTTAACAGATGGACTTGAGATCCTTAGAGAACATGGAGACCTGTCTTAAGAAGCAGATGGCTGATGACAAAGTACAGCCTTGAGAAGCAGATGCAAAATGAACACATGAGGGGAACAAAGATGACTGTAACTTTTCATTAGTGTTGCTCTAAAAAAATTGATCTGGGTGCAGAAGACGAAGTACAAATCATAAGTTAATAATAATAATAATGCATTTCATGTCCACGTAAAGAAAATACCTCTTATTCAGCAGGACATTTCACAGATGTATACAAATGCAGAAGAGGCAGAGAGGGATGAAGGATGCTAAAGTAACAGAAGCAGCAAACCAGCATCACCAGTAAAGACCTGCGATTTTGGACTTGAGCAAAAACAAGCAGAACTCTGAATCACCCCTGAAGCCAGCCCAAGTACCATCACTGTACTTAGTGTTGGGGACACAATATTTAGTAAAACCAGACACAGTGCCTGCTCCTGTGTAGCTGATCATCCAGTGTGGGAGATGTCTATAAAATATTCGTGTAAATATAAGCGCTTCCTCGGAATGGGTAGCACAGTGGTGCTCTGGGAGTTTGTAAGAGGGACTTTGACCTAAAAAGGACGCTGCAGGACAACTTTGAGCAAGTAAGGAGTTTGTGGAGACCTGAACAGAGAGTGGGAGTAATGGGACGGTGCATATGTTGGTGGTGGGCAGAGGGAGTTGATGAAGAAGGGATGAGACTGAAAATCCCTGAGGAAGGATGGGTGGCGATAGACGACGCTGAAGAGGAAGGTAGAAGGAAGAACGGCAGAGCCAAAAAGGCCATTCTAAAAATGTTGGTCTCTACTCTAAAATTAATGAGGAGCCATGTAGTTGCTTCAACAGGGGACTGGCATGGGAAGTTACATTTTATAAAAAAGATCATTCCAGCAGTGGCAGAGTGCACAAGGTAATGCAGCCAGATTTGAAAGTAATAAAGCAGAAGATTTTCAGAGGCTTTTATAGCGCTCCAGGTGAAGATGATGGCAGCATGAACTAGGGTGGTGGCAATGAAAACAGAGAGAAGTTGTTGGTTTGAGAGATATTTAGAAAGTAAAATCAGCAGGCCCTGGTGATGGATCAGTTGGACATGGCAGATGGAAAAAGCGTGCCTTCCAGAATGACTCAGCTTTCCGGCTTGCTTACCTTTGAAACAGCAGTGCTAAAAAAAGATCTGTTTTGTTTGGGATGGGAAGGTGAAAATGATAATAAGTTCAGTTTGGGATGAGTAGAATTTAAAATGACTTTAAGATATCCACATGGAGATACCAAATACGCAACTGAACATACCAGCCTAGAGCTTCAAGGAGAACTCAGGGCTGAAGATAAAAATAGACAGAGCATGTAAGGCATGGAGATGATAATCAAAGCCATGGGTCAGAGTGAGATTGCCTGGAAAAAAAAAAATGGATAAAGGGAGAAAAGGAGAGATCTTCGGATGCGATTTGAATAAGTCTAATGGAGAGGGATCAGTGTGCCATGCCCTCCTGGCTCTGACCAGACTTTACCCTAAAACAGAAAACAAACAGAGCAGAATACACCAATATCATCGTTTCAAAAGTCAAGGATACATATCAAGAGCAAGACAGCTTATAGGGGTCTCTGATTTAAGTAAACTATGTAAAAAGTCAAATAATCAAAATATGTATTAAGGTCTGGTTTTCACCTTACTGAAGGATGTTTTCATTTACCAACCAAAGTACTTGTCCTATGTCTATGAAAAACTTATTACTCTCTGAGCATTTAAAATGAGATTTGCCTAACAGAAAGAGAAATTAAGAAAACAATCCCATTTTCAACTGCACCAAAAATAATAAAATACCTAAGAATAAACTTAATCGAGGAGATCAAAGATCTATACTCTGAAAACTATAAAACACTGATGAAAGAAATTGAAGATGACACAAATAAATTGAAAGATATTCATGCTCATGGATTGGAAGAACAAATATTGTTAAAATGTCCATACTACCTAAAGCAATCTACAGATTTAATGCAATCCCTATCAAAATACCAACAGCATTTTTCATAGAACTAGAAACAAATAATCTTAAAATCTATATGGAACTACAAAGGACCCCAAATAGCCAAAGCAATCTTCAAAAAGAAGAATAAAAGAGGGGGTATCACAATCCTACAAATCAAGATATACTCAAAGCTGTAATAATCAAAACAGTATGGTACTGGCACAGAAATTGACACATAGATCAATGGAGCCGAACAGAGAATCCAGAAACAAACCCACAATTATATGGCCAATTAATCTTCAACAAACGAGGCAAGAATATGCAATCGGAAAAAGTCTCTTCAACAAATAGTGTTGGGAAGACCGGACAGCTACATGCAAAAGAATGAAACTGGACCCTTTCTTACACCATATAACCTCAAAATGGATTAAAGACCTAAATGTGAGACCTGAAGCCATAAAAATCCTGGAAGAGACCATAGGGAGTAATTTCTCTGACATCAGCCACAGCAACATTTTTCTAGATATGTCTCCTGAGGCAAGGTAAACTATTGGGACTACATTGAAATAAAAAGCTTCTGCACAGCCAAGAAAACAATCAACAGAACTAAAAGATAAGCACTGAGTGGGAGAAGATATTTGCAAATGACATATCAGATAAAGGCCTAGTATCCAAAATATATAAAGAACTTGTACAACTCAACACCAAAAAACCCAAATAATCCAGTTTAAAAATGGGCAGAAGACATGAACAGACATTTCTTCAAAGAAGACATCCAGATGGCCAACAGACGCATGCAAAAATGCTCGACATCACTCATCATCAGGGAAATGAAAATCAAAACCACAATGAGATAACACGCACACTGTCAGAACAGCTAAAAACACAAGAAGCAACAGGTGTTGGTGAGGATGTGGAGAAAAAGGAACCCTGTGTACTGTTGGTGGGAATGCAAACTGGTGCAGCCACTGTGGAAAACAGTATGGAGGTTCCTCAAAACATTAAAAATAGAATTACCATAGGATCCAGTAATTCCACCACTGTGTATTTAACCAAAGAATACAAAAACACTAATTCGAAAAGATACACACACCGCTATGTTTATTGCAGCATTATTTACAATAGCCAAATTATGGAAGCTGCCCAAGTGTCCATCCATAGATAAACGGATAAAGGAGATCTGGTAAATTCATACAATTAAAAGAATGAAATCTTGCCATTTGCAACAACATGGATGGATCTGGAATGTATAATACTGAGTGAAATAAGTCAGTCAGAGAAAGACAAATACCGTATGATTTCACTCATATGTGGAATTTAAGAAATAAACAAATGAAGAAAAATATGCAAACCAAAAAATAGACCTTAACTATAGGGAACAAACTAATGGTTACCAGAGGGGAAGTGGGTGGGGGGATGGGTGAAATAGATAAAGGGGATTAAGAGTATACTTACCATGATGAGCACTGAGTAATGTACAGAATTGTTGATTCACTGAACACCTGAAACTAATATAACATTGTATATTAACTATACTGGGATTAAAATTTTAAAATAAAAATGAAAAAATAGGGGCACCTGGCTGGCTCAGTTGGTAGAGCATGTGACTCTTGATCTTGGAGTTGTAGTTTTGAGCCCCACATTGTAGAAATTACTTAAAAACAAAATTTTTAAAAATAAAATAACAATAAAAAATAAAGTGAGATTTGCTTTGGCATATGAAGGACCAAGTGAATTGTCCATGCAGGTACTTCAGACATGAAGTTCAGGCTTCCAACACACCATGGGCAAGAGAGATTGGACTGTAGAGTTTAGGAAGCATGTTTGGTTTCCAGAGAGGAGAAAGAGTTCCCAATATAATGGAACAAGAGAATACTATCTCCTTTCTCAGCATGGCACAAATATTCATGTACATATCTCCTAACAATCATCCTCCTTAGTGACAATCAGGAAATAATGATTCTGAAGGGGAAAATTAGTAGGATGTTGTTTGTAAATCATTAACCAAGAAGTTAAGGTTAACCTGGAAGTACAAAGGTGAATTTAGTAAGGTATTTCTAGAAATAAAATAATGAGTCTCTATCTTCCTTTCTATATTTTATTTTTTAATGGTTGAGTCCACAGTTTTTGCATAGCAAAAAAAGGGCATATGTACGAGAAATGCATAATCACACTAAAAAATATCTGTAAACTCATTTTGCACGTCTGAGTTCATGCAAGTGTTCAAATTTTTTCCATTTTAAAAACAATGGCTGTTAAGGGAACCATAGCGGTACACAGAGAGGCAGATGAACACACTGAAGAATGTGTGAAATACTCCCTGTTGGTAACTTGATCACGAGAAAAAAATATTCTTTCAAGTTTCACAGTGAGATTTTTAAATCTTGTGTTTGAGTGATTTTTGGTGTATCCACTATTTTTAAATTGTTCTGAGAAATGTTTTTGCACTCTGGAGAAAACTAATGAAAGCATAACTGGCAATACATGCAACATTTTTTTTCAATATCTTTGTAATCTTTATTTTAAATTCTCTCTTTTATATTTCCTTTCAAAAATATATTTTTATTCTGACATTGTCATTCTATTATGAATTTTAATTTTCTTATCCTAGCTTTGTCTAACTTTACAGATTTAAATGCCTCAACAAACTTAAAGTATAAGGAAGGAAAAAAAAATCCCTGATGTGATGTCAATGTGCCAACTGAATGGTATTTATACTTTGTAGTCAGAAATGTTACAATGAAATTGTCTCTGCTTGTGATCTCACATTATGGAGAGTTCTGAGGGTCTGACAACTCCTGACATTATGATATACTCCAGTTACATGGTTAAATCCGACAGCCAGAGCAGAGTTCTCAGCAGAGCATAAGGAAAGATTTATAGACATGGCAAAAGAACACTTTGTCTGTTCCCTTCTTTAAATAATTATGACTTTCCATGAATCTCTTTCTAAATCAACTCCAGAATGACAAATATCTGGGCAAAGAAAAGGCCACAAAAATATCACTTACAGTAAGCACTATTGAGGTTTTAGAAGCTCGGTATTGAATTCTCTGTTGTACGTTCTGCATATGATACATTATGTGGGATGCTCCCCACCTCTCCACACACCATATATTTCTCCCATTATCATTCAAAAAGAACTTCAAAAATGCCCTCTTTCTGTCAAGTTCTTTCTTTTCTTAATACAACAGGTCAAGAAGAAAATATTTCAGTGTATTTTGAATGGAACCAGTTGAAGGAATGAGATAAAAATATTTGCCTAATTGATTACATGGTATGAGTGCTTTGGAAGGACTTTCCAGGATTTGGAGAAAAAAAATTACAAGTATAACTCGGATGTCTATTTCATTCAATCCTGAAGATTTACATAAAGTAAAATTTTGAAACACTGAATTTTTTAAAATGCCGACTTTTTGTCAGCGAAGGGAAAGAGAACTCATGTTTATGGAGCATCTATTCTGCAAGGGCATTTCCGTATATGGTATCTGTGAATCGTCGTAGCAGTCCCAGAAGGGAAGGGAAATCAGCTCCATTTTATAGATAAGCACATTGAGTTTCAGACAGATTAAGTCCTCGAGACCACACTGGTATGTTGAAATTGCCTCCTTTAATTACATAATTGCTACAAGCGTAAACTGTGGAACAAGCTACTGATCACTTTTATATTTCCACATATTTTTAAAGTAATATTTGCATTATATATAAAAACTTTATAATTATAATTTTAATTACCTAAATAATACATAAATACTGTTAAAAATCTATAAAAAAAAACAATACCAATACAGAAGTTAACTTTAAAAAGTAACATGTGGATCTAAACCGTTGTATTCCCTATTAACCCTACCTTCCTCCCTAGAAATAACTACCATTCACAGATGTATAACCTTCTAGAGTTTTTCAGTGTATCTTACAAATATATAATATGTAATTATAATTATACAGATATAATTTTAAGTCATAATATGCCTTTTTAACATTGTCTTGGAGCTCTCTCACTATTAGGACACTTAGCTTTATTGCTCTCATTCTTTACTCCCGAATAGTTTACCATGATACAGATATACCACATTTTAGTTTTCTCTTCCACAGTTGATGGACAGCATGCTCTTTTATGGGTTCTTTAACTTTTCTCTAAGGCATCTATCTTGTGCTCTACCCAATTACCGTGTCCAAAATGAAATTTATCACCATCTTCCACATTGCTAATCCCTGTAGGGATCTATGTTCTCTAGGTCAGTGCTACTGAAAGCATGAGCTATGGACCAGTGATGGTCTGGGGATTATTTGAACTGGTCCATGAAGTAAGTACAGAAACCGAAAGTAAGCATTTAGAAACTTTCACAGCAATTTGACAATGCTGCAATATCGAACTGCATGCTTCTAGTCATTCATTTTTATTGTATTTTATAAAAGTATACAATGAATGAGAAACGTTTTTAAAACTAATCCTTCACCACAGAGCGTCTGAGAAATAGTGACTGCTGCAATTTAGTGAACAGCTCTACTATGCAACCAAGCATCTACCCCGGTAGTGTGTGCCTATCTGTCTGACCAAGAGCACATGGACAGGCAAGCAGGAGGAAAACCAGGAGAAGGTTTGTAGGGCAAAGGAATTGTTTTCAAACTCTTGTCTTTACTGCCCCCTTTCCCATTAGGATGAAAGCATGCTGATTTTCTCTAATCTCTTAAGTACCCTCTCTCAATCCCATGTGACCAACTATTTCTCTCTCTTTCTTTCCCTTCATGGCAACACTTCAGTTAAAAAGCCTGGGGGAACATCATGATCCCTTCTGTGATCCCCATCAGTTTTGATAATCTGCAATATGATTTTTTTTAACTTCTCTGCTGAAAATCTTAATAAAATAACTAATGATGGCTTTATTCCTAAATCCATAGTTGACATCTTATCTTCCTTGGCCTCTCTGCAACATTTAACACCATTGACCAGCCTCTTCTTGATACTCATCCTGGCCAATGGTTCCTGTTGTGAACCATTGTGAAGCAAGGTGAGAGGTCAAATGTCAATAGGTATAGAAGATCTAAAATTGCTCTGGTGGAGATTAAGAGAGGGCAGTGTCTACAGAAAATAGAAAGACAGCCAGGCAGTGTTGAGGGCCTGGGTCAGTCTGAAGACTATCAATATGGGTTAGCACCAGCTGACTCTTTCTCTTATTTTCTCTAGTGAATGCAGCCCCAAAGATTATTTTAAAGGTTTTGGTGGTGACTAAATACCACTAGTGTACGTAAGATTCCCCTAAGAAACACAGGTTGAATGAGAAGCCAAAAGGACCAAGGATAAAATTCCAGATAATGTTACTATTTAAAGAGTTGACAGAAAAAGTATTTACTGATGATGAGGAGGAAAAGTAGTAGCCAGATAAGATGTTAAAAGTAAAAAAGTAGGGCCTAAAAATTAGAGAGACTTTCAGAAAGTAGAGATCATCAACAGTAGCAACTGTAAACAGATTATGCAAAATAAGGCATTAAACACATGATTGAATGTGCAAATTAATGTCATTAGTGATTTTTATCAATAGCAGCTTCAGAAGCACCCTGGGAAGTCCATAGGACCACAGCTCTTGCTGAATCAGACACAAACATTGCCTCTTGCAGCACTGGGACTCCTACTCATAGCCATGATATTCCCAAAGCCATAAAATATATGACCACAATTAGTGGGCAGAAGCAAATCTCCCTGGAAAAACCCTTCCGTGCACATTGCCATCCCAAAGGCCTTGACCTAAGAGTGTTATCTGTCATCATCCACTCTACAGCATCAACCACCCAAGCACCTCTGTGGAAACTGTTTGATCAAGGCAAAACTCTCCTTACCTTGATAAAGAGCAAATGAAAAAGCTGGTGTTGTCTATTGAGTACCACCCCCAAACTCTGTCTGAATTGACTTCTATGCTCTCATGTGTGATTCTTCATGATAATTTTCTCTTCTCCATGATTCATCCCTTACCCAAAACAAAACAAAACAAAAAACCAGAAGAAGTCCTATGATACCAAAACCTTCTAAATCAACATGAAAGTTCTTGTTAAAAAAGACTGATCTCCTTTAGCTCTTCCTCTGCTTTTCCATTTCTATTTCTCATCCCGAAGACTATCCCAAGAGCCCTCCATGTTTCAGCACATGGGTCATGTAAGTCTAGGTCAGTGTCCCGCGAGCAAAGCCCTCAACAGAGGGAGTGCACATTTCTCACCATTAAACTTGAGGGATATGAGGTTGGGAATTTAGAACTTTTTGATGTGTTAAAAGACCAAGAGAACTCTAAGAACAACCCCTCAATGTCAAATGTCATTCCGTAAAGAAGGAAAATCTCCTGCTCTTTCAGAATGCACTGAGTGACAAACATATTCTAAATGCCATGATGTTTAAGATGAGACAGAAGAAACTGTTCCACGAGTCACACTCCCTGCTCTATTCGGATTTAGCACTGTGGCAGAGATAATGCTAAGTTCCATTTTCTACTTATCTTTCAAGGATGTGATAATAACTACATAAACAGCTAGCTAGCTTGCTATTAGATAAGACCATGGCTCTTGTTCTGGACAAGGAACTGAGAGAGGCAGAGGCAATGGGGCTTGAGATGGGCCCTGAGCCCTGGGGAAAGTGGGGTCCTTTGTGTAAAGATAGCAGAGAGACAAGATTCAAGCAGTTTGGTTTGCTGGGACACCACATGGAAGACAGTCATCATTAAGTATCTCTCAGCTTGCCATCAGACTTTTCATGTAAAAAACTTTTTTTGGTTTAAGCCACAAGATTTGGGGTTTAATTTGTTATGCCACAGAAACATTTTTTTCCTATCTTCATTAATATAAACATGACATAATTATAGACCTAATTGGGATTATTTCTCCCAATTTCTTCTTTTTGGAGATGAAACACAGGCCTAATGAGACTGTGTGGACATGCCCAAACTCACAAATTTGTGTGTACAGAGAAATACAGAATGCAGGTCTTCTGACATTCATTACACTGTTCTGTTGTTTATAAGAAATAGAATAATCAAAGATGTTAGAACAATAATAACAGTTATACTGAAAGCATGCTGTTTGGAGAGTTTAGAAAAATAGGCACATTTGTATACGTGTGCACAATAAATACATATTATTAAATATATGTGTGTGTATAAACACAGACACATATAAGTGACCTTAGAGATATGAGAAGGCTGGCTCCTTCGTGACTTTAGTGTCTCTCACATGACATGGAATTTGGTTCCACTTCTCTTAATAACAACAAGATCAGGGTGCCTGGGTGGCTCAGTCGGTTAAGCCTCCAACTGTTCACTTAGGCTCAGGTTATAATCTCAGGGTCGTGAGATCGAACCTTGCCTCAGGCTCCTTGCTGAGCGTGGGGTCTGCTTGGGATTCTCTTTCTGTCCCTCCCCCACTTCTCATGCATGCTCTCTCTCTCTCTCTTTCTCTCTCTCAAAAAAAATATATATATATATAATAATGCAATAAGATCATATCCTTGTTTTACCAGAACATGTCTTAAATGTTATATGTTATTTAGTGTTTCCTTTGTTGTTGGTAAACAAGGAAACTGAAACCCAGGAAGTAAAACAAAATTCCCAGTTAGTGCTACTATCAGTTGGTAACAAAAGCAGAGCAAGAATTCGTCCCCTTCCCCTCCCACCAGATTCTTTATTTTGTGTTTGAATTTTTCCTCTCAAGCTGAAAAAGTAATTGAAAGTTGAAATGATGTGGTTAAGTTTGAGGAAGGAAAGAACAGTTTCTTCCACAAAAGTGAGGGGACAAAAAAGTATTCAGAATTGGACAAATGGAGCATTAGGAAGTGAAATAAGGAGATTAGCCTGATGAGAAATACGTAGATAACTATGGTGGTTAGGAACAAATTAAATAAGCTGGTCCTTAAGTATTCATGAGTTCATATAATCTGTGGGAGTGTAATTTTTGAGAAGAGGATAAGTTGGTCCTCTTTAGGAATTCTCTATTACTAATATCTCCTAGGGTTTAGGAACAAAGCAAAATAGCGTAAAGAGAATTGCTGTCCATTACATAAGACTGGATAGTCTCTTGAACTCCTCCGGGGAAAGGTGTGATGAAAATCATGTCATTCTAACTCATGTTTTCCCTTGTGGCTGAATAAATCATTATAATAAATAATCTCCCACCTTTTGTGCCCACATAATGTCTCTGAACAAGGCTTTCCTTTTTGTAGTGCTTTAATCTCCTTTCCTAATGCCCTAGATTTAAATGACCCTCTGTTCTGAACTTCGACTCTAGTCTGTAACTGAGGCTCTGAGGTCTCTGCTAGAGATCTATTTGATTTGTTATGGTCAAAGAGCAATGAAATTCTTCCTGAAAGGTCTGCTTGAAAGATACTATTACAAATGACCTCATGTATTATGAAGTATTCATTAGAAAAGTGAATATGTATGGGTACATATATATAGTTTCAACAACCATCTTCCATGGTAGGGGCTGAGCATAAAAGACGAAAATGTCTGTGATCCCACCCTTAGTGACCCAGCCCACACAGCTCCCAATTTCTCTCTGTTAATTAGCTTTAACTTTATCTTCACTGGTTCACCAGCAGAGGCTTTTTAGAAAGTGTTATGCCCAGCTGAAAGCAAATGGAGACCTCAGGGACCATATAATTACTCAGGCAGCACCTATTTACTTCCATCATAAGAAATGCCTATTTGTCCACTAAAAAAAAAAAAGATCACCTCAGCATTAAAGTATCACAAGAATGCAGAAAAGGAGGCAATATTGGTCATCCCTCCACTGATAAAATTATGCATCTAGCATTGCCTCCCACTGGTTAGCAATAATCATATCCTCCTTAATGTCTCCACAGTACTTTAGACATGCATTCATTATACACTATTTTGTTGTGATTTATTCATTTTCATGGAATCCCTCTTATTGAGCTATTCATGCTTTAAGGTAAGGGAACACTTGGTATGGAATTATATCTCCAAAATTGACAACCAAAGTTAATGTTCAAATTGTGTTTGTTTGTTTCAACAAATGAATGAATTGCTATGGAAGCAACAACTTGACAGCAGAAGAAAGGATCTTACAGATAAAAATAACATGCATAGAAGGTAAGAAAGCCAGAATCAAATCTGATTCTGACTTTGCTGATTGTAAGTTTTATATCTGTCCATCTTTTGTGGGGGTCAGGCTCTCAAGCAGCCTGCCTCCGCTTGGGGGAAAATGGAAATACCTATTTTTGACTTGGGAAATAAGAAGTAAAAACCAGACCCTGTGTAGAAATCATAAACCAAAGCAGGACCCAGAAAGATGGTAGCTGATAAGCTCTGTTCTCTAACAATGTAAGAGAAAATACCCTCTCTGACTAATCCAGCCAGATTTGACTCATCACATTTTGCAATAGATGGAAACTACCAAGCAGAGAGAGAAAGGAAGAGATAATCCTGGAGTGTCTAGGATTTGTCTAAATCCTGAGCAGAGAACAAATACAAAGGCATTGGAAGTGAAAATCAAGAAGCTGACTGCCCCTGACCACAGCATCCAATGGGACTCCCTCTAGCTTAATTGCTGGTTGTGTTAATGAGAAAACTCAGAACTCCCCCAGGTAATATCTACAAGACTTCCTGGTGGAGAAAGACTTCTCTGCTCTCCAGTTCCTCATCCTCAAGCTGAATTTCACCATACCAGGCACTTATTCACAGGGACAGTTAAGAGGGTGTTTGTAATATGGCTTTAAAACCCTCACATGGGAGCAACTTTGTAAGACAAAGCTGTGATGACATGTCTAACTTCCTCATGCCTCTTGTAACTTGCACTGCTTCTTAAAACTCAACTCTCTGGGTTGACCTTGCTTAGCTTGTATTATATTTTAGGTAAGCCCATTTATTAATAATTTACTCATTTCTCATTTACGTTATGTTATGTTTGTTTTTTTAAGGAAGTAAGAGTATTGATTTTAATTTCTATATCATGAAGCAAATTATTTCTGACCTCTGTATGTACAGAAGATACATAGATAAATAGATAAATAGAACATAGATAAATAGAACACTGACCTGAAGAAGCTTAAGTGCATAAGCTGCAACTCTTGCTAGCCATAAAATACCCTGCTGAATCAAGAATTTAAAGCAAATAAATTTCCATCTTGGGGCCAAGAGTGTACACATCCATATTAAAAAAAGGGTTCATTTAATTTTAAGTAAAAAAAATTAATTGAATCATATAGGAGTTGAGAAAAATCTCAAGGGGAATATAAGAGCTTAATATAAAAATATCTAAATTTTATTGCCATAATTATAATGCTATGGGAGAAAACATATTCAGAGTTGGAGCCTTCCATTCTAATTAAAAGAACTGTATTTTCCTCAGCAAGTGAGTTGCTGCTTTCATGATCACTAATCATAACCTTCCCTTTCCAGATTTTTTTTTTTTTTTTGGTCTAACCACACCTTGGAATGACTCTTCACATATTCATACACAAAATAACAAAAATCTCTGATATAATCAGAATTTCTTAAACTGTATTTTATTCCCAGCTCACTGTATAATTATTTTCTAATTATTTATGTATATATGATACTAATGCTCTTTCCTTCCAAAATCAAGATGTTTCTTAATTTTTTTTTTTTTTGAAACATGACTCTTCCCAAAATGTTTAAGTTAGATGTGGAAAGAAGTATGGATATGCCAGTGGGAAAAAGGCAAAGAAGGTTGTGGTTGGGAGGAGGGCTCTCTCTCCTAGGATCTCTGAAGTAACAATTAAAGAGGGGTTAATTACAAGGTTGATTTGCAATAGAGTCCAAACTCTCAGCATTTCATTGACTCTTTGTTCGCATTATGATGCCACAAGCCAAAGCATTTTCTGAGTTTAGCATTCAGACATATATTGATGCTTGAGTGAAGAGTCTCCTCCTTAGGAGCATTCTCATCATTACCCTGCTTCCCTTGATGTTGGAACACAGACTGACCACTACTTTTCAAGCTCACCTACCTTATAGTCTATCCCCAACAATGTGTCAGGTTGCTTATATGTGATCATGTTTCCAATTGTAACATTGTAAATTCCCTGAGGGCATGGTGTCTTTTTACATGATCCAGAAAATCCAGCACCATGTATGTATCTTTATATTACCAGCTTCTACACGGTGCCTGGTAGCAAGTGTTAGATAAGTTTATCCTTAACTATATTTTAAATATAGTTATAATAATAACTAGATAGTTATAATAGATGAATATGATTATAATAGTTAATCCAAAATACACTTGAAGAATGATTTATATTATTTATCCAGAACCTAAAGATGGTATTTCAATCAGCAGATAGCAAGAATACAGTTTAGCTCTTGATCTTCTTTAATATTATTACAAGAGATCTCTAGAAGGGAAAGGAATCTATTCCACGTGGTTTTCCACTCAAAAAAAAATCCACAAAGGGTCATCAAAACCCTGGGACAGGGGCACCTGGGTGGCTCAGTCAGTTAAGTGTCCAACTCTTGATTTCGGCTCAGGTCATAATCTCAGGGTTGTGAGACTGAGCCCCGCATCGGGGCCCACACTGAGTGTGAAGCCTGCTTAAGATTTTTCTATTACTCGCTTTCCTTCTGTCCCTACCCCACCTCTCTCTCTCCCTCTCAAAACAAAACAAAACCAACCAGCCAACCAACCAACCAACCAACCAACCAACAAACCAACCAACCAACCTCTGGGACAGGTGTGTGTGTACCTGCCTTCCCTTCTGCTCCAGTTTAAAAAAAAACACTTCTCAGCAACTATAAAGGACAAATGAACAGCAAAATATCAGGATTTGTGATTTCTTGGCATGATTCTCTAATGTGCAGTTTTACACATTCATCCAGTTGATCGTTAAGCACTATTTGTGATAGCTAGTTGTTTTTATCATCATTTGGATCTGAGTTAGTTGTGCCATCTACTCATTAAACTCTTGTATCCTTAAAAATATTGAGGTAAGGCATCAGTGAACATATTTATAAAAGTTATTATAGTTATTCTTATAAAAAACTTCATTTTATAGTTATATAAGAAAATCAATATATACTTGAAATAAGGCATGCCATTAATATTTAGACAGAATAAATTGCATTTTCTCAATATTGAAACACTTGGCAAAATGGCTCATTTTATATTATCAATATTATTTTCTTTATTTCCTAGAGGTGAAACTATACAGAGAATTATGTCATAATCAAGTAAGATAAGAAAAATATATTAAGTGTGGGCTATGAAGGAAAATGTGCTTGTGATCCACCTCCATTTAGATTTATTGATATATAACAGATATCAAGTAACTCTAAATGGTTGTCTAGTGATAATAATTACATTTTGGGGCCACACTTTATCATGTAGTTTCTATACATGAGAATTCTACTACTCAACCAACAATGCTATAATGGGCTCTTCTCTTTTAACTAATGACAGTCTATTAAATACCATAATCAAAGCCTGAGCAGTTCTTGAAGTTAGACTGAAGACATTTTGCAAAATTCACATTTCACCTGTAGTTATAATTTTAGGGATATAGTCAACTCTTGAGACAGAAGGAAATCAGGGAATAATATTTAGCAGCTGTTTTCACTTTCAGTTCATCAAATTTTCTAGATAAATAGAACACTGACCTGAAGAAGTAAATTTTCTTATGACTTTTGTAATCTCCACTATCTTGATCCATGTGTATACTTATATAGCTTCTATCTTTCTATGCAGGGTCAAAGTTGATGTCCAGCAGGTTCTCTCCCCTTCCTGGCATTAAATTCACAGCACAAGCCTCCACCAGCTTTTGTGTAATTAAACTTGCTGTTCCTGACACTCAAGCAGAAACCATTGAAAATGTAATGGTAACTGTTGTGTGGATGAAAAAGGCCTATTTGTCACCATTCATGGTGTCAATTCAGCTATGATAAATTAATAGAAATGGAGTATTCTCCATATTTCTACTAGACCCCCCCTTAAGCCTCAAGGTCTGAAGGCGGAGAGAGGAGGCTTGGTAAGGAAATTGCATGCATAATGCTGGAATACTTAGCAGCACTTTGCAGGCTGGAGCCCCAGTGGCCCGGATCTGATTTATCTCCATGTCAAACTTGTTTGGCATTTGGCTAATATGTAATTTTGTTTTGACATGAATCATTGAAACTTAAACATGTTAAACTAAATATTTAAACTCTACATAAAACCTTTATTAAAAATCTAAAGTATATATTTGAAGACTTTTAAAAAAAAATCTTAGCTAAACATAAAATAATTATACACAATGGTCTCAAAGATTCCTGACTTTTTTGTAAGAGTAGACTATTCTGGAGATATTGCTATTTTGCTTTCAATGAAAGGAAAATTATTTCAATATGAACTTGTCTCCTCGGGATGAGGTGATATGAAAGCTCAGCATTCGTTAAGTAAGCTAGAAATTTGACTCACCGGTGACAAAGGATTTTGAATCCATGAACACCAGAGGACTAATCTCTGAATTACTGGGGTAGATACTGCCTTTCTTTTTAGGCCATTTAAAATTGAATTGAGAAATAGGACAGTTAAAATATGAAGTAGTGATTTTTTTAAAAGGAGATGTTCTTAAAATAATTAAAAATAATTTTTCAGATGTTATCAACATCTGATATTGATGACCTGGAGAGAAGAATTGTGATATTAAACCTTAGATTCAAGATATATAACTGTCCACTGGGCAGTAGAGCATAGAGACCAACTCTGAATGGCGACTTTCTAAATCTAGCTAGGAGACAGTCTTCCAATCTAGTCAAACAAGTCCTTTACCCAGAACAGGCATTTTGAAACTTCCAAACATTATAAAAGATGACCCCTTACTTCCTTCATCTTAGGAAAGCTATTGGTGGACACTATGGGAGCCGCATACTAGTACTGAGATCAAAATGGTATCCCTTATAACCTGACCCCAACACGCTTCTCCTTCAAGTAGGTTTCCTTGGAACTGTCTCTTGACTCGAATTTGGGAATAGCAAAAGATATTTTTTATGACAAACCATGACCAAATGTTGGAAAAAAAACCTCAACAAATCAAACTAACTTGAAATATAAAAGGCAATACTAGAATATTTAAAAGACAATAGAACCCAATCCTAAAATACTACTTCAAGTTGTAATAAAATGAAATGCTCTGTCTTCATGTGGATATTGAATCAATATAGGCAATATAGGGGTACTTGCATTTCTAATTTTGCACTAATACCAAAAGAAGATGAGATTAGCCTGCAATAATGTTACCAAATGCAGAGTCATGGCCCTCCCAGCTATGGTTAGAGCAATGGGCACTAAGAATGGAATGGTGTGGAAGGGTGAAACCCTTCTCCACTGACAGCTGCTCAATTCTCTCCAGCAGAGATGATTTTTTTTAAATGCCCTTTTGCACTAAACTGACTTTTTCCGTGAATAGGCCAGTCAGGTGCTAGCTACCAGATGTGACTTCCCATGGTTTCTAAGCCTTGGGAGGCCATTTATCTCTTCTATGAGATAGGACTCAATGCTAGCAAAAGTGTGGTGGAGCAGCATTTTATTAGGGCATGTGGATTTGACAAAACTGTGTGTTCTCCAATAAGAAAAGCACTCCAGATGTGCTGTTTCTTTCCTTACAACATCATTATATCATAAAACAGACTTCTCAGTGTTTGGGGAGTAGTATGGAGATGCTGATAAGCCATTTTTGATGGCCTAAATAATCTTACACTCCTATAAAACGCCCCTTTCACTTTGTGTAGCCTTCTTTTAATGGCTCAAAAACATGTTGTGTGACTTATGCAAAGACTTCAAGAAACTTGGAGCCTGTTAGAATAGCTTAGATATCTAGTTGGATTTTCTAGAGGACCTCAAACCACTTAAAGAATGCTCTTCTACTTCCTTTGGATTGCCCTCCACACCCAAGCTCAGGCCTCGTCTCACGCTTTGAGGCTCTTCTCCTAGTAAATAGCACACCCCGCCCCTCCTCCCCAACTAAGGGCTGGAGGGATTCTGATCCCTATGTTTCCAAGTCTCGGTCCCTGAGGCTCACTGGATCACTAACCTCATCAGATAAACTAATCTCAGCTGTTGTTTCAAAGGCCTTCTTGGTGATACATGCATTTAACATTCCCTAACCTGGTTTTGTTTTTCTTATCTAACTCAGTGTCACCAAAATCTGGAGAGCTCCTTAAAAATGCAGATTTTTATTCTGCAAATCTAAGGGGACTCAGGAATCTCTAAATGCTTCTATAAGGGCAACCAAGCTTGGGAACCATTTGGTCAACTCACTAATGACTTGTGGGAAATTTGAGACCACAGTAATTAATGGGATACTATCTCCAGGCAAGGCAAAATCTATGATCTTTGGAATTACACAGACCCAGGTTCAAATCTCTAGTCCGTCATTTATGAGGTGGGTGACCTTTTCAAGCCTCAATTTTCTCCCTTAGAAAACAAGGAGGTAATAATACTTGCCCAGATTAAGTGATTTTGTTGAAGATGTTAATATGAGGCAAGGAAAAAATTTGAGAAAAGGGAGATAAAATGGATGATAGTATAGAAATCATCACAGTCCTGAAAGAAATAATCAATTATACCACTTTCCTGATGAGGAAGTCAAGTCATTACACTTTTCTGGGCCATGGCATGGAATTATCTTGGGTGAAAATTAAGAATTGAGTAGATTTAGAAGTGGTCATGGGCAGGATATAGGGAGCTTCTCCCCTTGAGCAACCTGAAAATTCTTCCATATATTCATTCAACATATGTCTATCAAGTGCTTACTCTCTGCCAAACAGAAAGGATACCATACAGAGATATAAGAGAGAAAGAGAAATGTTGTCCATACTCTGTTGTAACTTATGTTCTAGCGGGAGCAAGGCTGATAATAAACAAATAGACAAGTAAGCAGTAAATTAATGAATAAGAAAACATCAAATTGTGATAAATACCATGTAAACATTAAAAAGGTGATGTGAGATGCAAGATCTGGGCAGATCTTTTCAATTAAACAGGAGAGGAGGGCATCTCCCCCAAAGTATCTCCTAGGCTGAAATTTGAAGGGCCAGAAGGAGCCAGCCATGAAAAGTTTGGGGGTAAGGGCATTCCTGGCAAAGGCCATAGCTAGTACATAGATCTTAAGATGAAATCTTGGCATGTTCAAGAAACAGGAAGAATGCCAGTGTGTCTGAGGCACAGTGGGTGATGGTGAGGGGGTAGGACATGAGATCAAAAAGATAGGAGTGGTCAGCATGTAGAAAGCTTTGTATTCCAGAGTCAGGAGTTTGGATTTTATTCTAAGAGGGATGAGAAGTCACTGTAAGTTTTTAAGTAGGAGTAGTATCATGGTTAGATGTATGTTTCACCAGGATCAGTCTGGGCTCTCAATGGAGAACAGGTTTTAAACAAGAATAATATCATTATTTGATATTGTTTCCCCAGGATGACTTTAGTGGAAGATGAATTTTATAGAGAAAGGAGTGAAAGCAAATACAGCATTTAGGAGGCTATCACAGTGGTTTAGGAAAGAGGGTAGGTGGATGCAGTTTGGAAGACACTGATAATCATGGAGAGTGAGCGAAACAGGTCAAGACATGTAGAAGCAGTGTCTACAGTTCTTATGATATAGTAGATATGGGATATGAGGCCAAAGAGAGGAGTCAAGGAGAAAGCAAGGCTTTGGGGCTTGAGTAAGTGGGTGATGGCTGGTAAAGAGCAGGTTGAGAGAGGGCAAATTCAAGGGCTCTCCTGGTGATATTTCAACTGCCATAAAACATGAACAACAATAAAAACAAGTTACAAGTCAGAATACGTCCATGGAAGTTATTCAACACTCACCCTAGTATCAGAAAAGCCACCTTGGAACTGAAATACTAATAATATAGTAACTGAACCTTAATAGATGTTTTATTCTAAGGGATTTTTCAAAAGCATTTTACAACACATTTATACAAAGAACAATTTTTTGAAAATCACCTGCTGGGATGAGATATACACAAAACCACTAAGTGATATGGCAGAGTGTAAGCACAGTTGAACATATAATCTAGGTCAGGACTTGATTAACTTGTTGCCATGAGGTTTAAGGTGGATAAACTTCCTTTGGTACTAGGTCAGCTATAGTGATGGTGGAATACACTGAGAGCTCTCTGTTTACCAGTCACTGCTTGAAGTGTGCACTTTTAGTAACGCTGTGAGATGAATTCCATAATCATGTTCCTTTCACAGAATGGGGGCCTGAAGTAATTTCCCCACTGTCACAGAGCCTGCAAGGGGAAGCAAGGTTTGAAGTTAAGTCTGACTCCAGAGCCCAGGATCTTAAATCATGTTAGAAAACAGCTCCTCCCATGGGAGATTTTTCTGTGACCTCCAGCTTCAATGGAAAGAGTTAACAACTTCATGCTGCAGGCATGCCCTGGATAGAATTCTGTCCATATAGAACTGAAGATAAACAATTCTGTCCATATACAACTGAAGATAAACAAAGCCCTAGGGGTTTGAAACCTATAAGAAGAGATAATGGATAATGGTATCATTAACCAACTAAACTATATGTAATTAATATTAAGAAATATTACTTTTTCTTCTAAGAATTCTTTAGAGTCTTGGGCGCCTGGGTGGCTCAGTTGGTTAAGCGACTGCTTTCGGCTCAGGTCATGATCCTGGAGTCCCGGGATCGAGTCCCACATCGGGCTCCCTGCTCAACGGGGGGTCTGCTTCTCCCTCTGACCCTCCCCCCTCTCATGTGCTCTCTCTCTCTCATTCTCTCTGTCTCAAATAAATAAATAAAATCTTAAAAAAAAAAAAGAATTCTTTAGAGTCTTATTTGTAAGCTAGAAAAATCCAGGTTTTTTTTAAAGAGTCATTTATTTTTTTTTTCTTAAAGGTTTTAAGGAATCTCTACACCCAGTGTGGGCTCAAACTTACAACCCCAAGATCAAGAGTTGCAGGCTCTACTGACTGAGCCAGCCAGGTGCCCCAGGAGTCATTTATTTCTGATGCTAGTAATTAAAGTTGTTACCAAAGTATTTTATACTTATGATGCAGTATAAAACAATCAGGGCCTTTCGTAAAGTATAGTTTTTATGAACTTAGCTTTATTACTTGTTAATATCCATTTATATCTTAGTTTAAAATATTAACTTTCCTTGAGATTACTAAAACTCCATTTCTTCTCAAATATTTTCTCAGGCAGAATTCTATTATTCCCAATGAATGAGGTTTTAAACTGTTCACATTTATGGGACTACATATAAAAATAATAATAAACACCAACTTTCAAAATTATGTCCTTTTTAATTTTGTGGAAACTGTTTAGAGAAATAAAAATGTAAATGATACAAATTTACAATTCTTGATTCATGGAGCAATTCTTCCCAAATTGATGGAAGAAGCCGGCTAATGCCCATAGCTACATAAGATTTTTAATTAGAGCCATTTCAAACACCACTAGATTTTTGTCACTTATTTTTAGGAGAGAAATTTCCATGTTGAACAATAGGAAATGATGAATAGCTGGTTTTGACTGAGGGCTACTTTTCTTTAAAAAAAAAAAAATGTTAATTATAGGTCCGAGAACTCACTAAAGCTTGACACAGGACAAATAGTGTTAATTTTTGAGAGGAGGGGAAAGCTAATATTTATTGTAAAAGCTAATATTTATTGAGAACTTATTATAAGCAATCCCTATATGAAGTACTTTACATGAATTATTGCTTCTAATTTCACAATAACCCCCACTGAGGAGAAACTGGCACCCCCAGAGATCACACAGTGGGGGATAACACTGAAGTCTTATGTAGGAGCCTCAAGTCTCGTCCATCCTTTTGATCGCTTCGCTCTGCAGGTGAGCTGTTTCCTGAGGAGTGCCAAGCAATCAGCATTCCATCCTCTTTCAGAGCCCTACAGCAGCGGCAGGCCCTCGGTGGTGTTTTCAGTGACTTGGTGGGGAGGATGTGTGCTTGGCCGGGGCTGCTCTTGAGTAATAGAGAGAGGCAGAGAGCATGGAGCTGAAGCCAACAGCCCGGGACCGCAGGGAAAGCTTTCAGTTCTGTCCAAACAGCCTATTCATTTACTGGAAGCAAAGCCATCATCTCAACTCCTCCACATGTTTACCACTTCCCTGACCTCAGTTTTTTTCAGCAGAGATTTTAAAACAAAGTCTTCAGTCTGTTCCTATTTCCAAAGTTTAAATCTACCGGAGGCATATTATATGTTCATGACTACGATTTCCCTACACATCGCTCTCCTGTTCTCTTCTGCCTTCTCTCTTCTCCTCACTTCCTGTTTTCTTTTTTCCATCCCTCTCCTCTGTTCCCTTCTTGTATTTCTCACACATACCCTCACTGGTTTGGAGGAGGAAGGAGGAGAGGAAGGAAAGAACAGAGAAAGAAGAGGCAAAGCGTGGTAAGGCGATCGTACTTAGTATTGACTTCACATGTAGAAAATTTTTGTGCCCCTCTCACTTCCTGGATGTTTGCCTCCTGGTTTTAAAGTTTTCTATCTTTAAACGACATTGTCTTAGAACTCTGCATTTTAATGTGGGTGACTTTCTTTTCTCTACCTTTTGTGTGCCTCCAGCAGAGAATGTGGGTTCTACCTTCCAGATGTGCGACTTACTAAATGTGTGACTTTAGACAAGTGATAGCTTCTCACATCTTCGACTTCCCATCTGTCAGTAGAGAACAATGCCTGTTCCACCACCTGCACAGGGTGTCTGTGAAGATTCAATGAGACAGCAGGAAGAACACACTTACGAGGACTGATGCTTGTGCTACAGGCTGGCAGCAGAATGTTTCCAGCCCTTTCTCAGGCTCCTCTCCATTTCCTCCCACTGTTTTGCCTTTCTCATCCACCACTTCAGCAATGCCTCATTTATTTGACACACCAGTAAATAAGGGGTTCCACTAGAAATTAATGATTTTTCCACCAAACTAAACCACGGAAATTTTTTAGCTCTAATCATTTTAAATGGAACATTTTTAGAACAAGATTATTCATATCCTGCCTCTTTAAACTTAGTTTATTAAACAGAATTTGTTTCCTTGATGATTCAGGACTACCATCGCTCTAAATATACGATGCCTACCCCCCAACAGACTGTTGTCACCCACTCCATGCGACCACTGGTACCGCCTCAATTACTTGTACCTGGATCTGTTGGAGTATCTTTCTCTACCACCTAACCTATGTTTTATAGTCTTTCTCCCCAAATAATCCTTAATCCCTTGATGGCATGGACTGGTTTTCCTATAACTCTATGTCATAGTTCCCAGCAGTATGGATTATTCAATCCATAATCTAGTATGAGTTTAATAAGTACTATTTGAATTGATAAAATTTAGTGATTACCAGAGAACTTATTCATTTCTAGGAGGGAAGGAAGAAAAAAGGGTCCTTCCCACAAACCTGTTGCTTTACATACCTTTAATCTTCACAACAAATGGTTAAAGAATGTAGTATTAGTATGTCCATTTTAGAAATGAGGCCAGCGAGGCTCAGATAACTCCAATACCTGCCCGAGATCACACAGCCACCAGCAGAAGACCTGTAACTTGAATCTGAACCTGTTTCATGCCAAAATCTGTCTTCTTCCCGCCACACCACCTCCACTCTCTTTGACATTGAATGGGCCGCCTGCTTTTTGGTTTGAGATGAAGTTCATAGGCTTTTGCAATTTTTCTGCCTCTCCCTCCAAGTCACTTGTCACCTTTTTGCCAACCATTTATGACATACACTCTCCCATGTGGTATTTTGCTGTTCTGGTCTGCAATTGGCCTAGAAAATACTAACCGTACTTGTTAGACTTGTTTAGAAATAAGAATAAAACATTCTCAGTAACAACATGAGGAAATGATGACAAATGGTATTCAAGCTGCATGCTTGACCCCAACAGAACAGTAGTAGCTGCCTAGACTGCCGGGTTGAGGCAATATCCAGGCTCTGCAGGAATGAGGACCCACAGGGAACAGCGATGTCTGGCATAGTTAAGAGAAGGGAAACTGGTGCCACACTTCTGGGGCCTGGGGAGTTTTCAATGAGTAAATTGCAGGAGGGTTACTGTGTGGTCTTGGCATCATCCATCTACATTCTCAGATGTGCTCTTGCTAACTCCTTTGTTCTTAGCTAGAGTGTATATAGTTAAGGAGGCTAGACAAATGACTTCTGGATGACCAAAGTGTTTACAATGGTCTTTTTCTTTCTCTCCCCCTTTAGTTTATTTTTCTTGGCCCACGCTCTGTGGTTGAGGTCTTTCAGTTGGGCACCACCACCCACAGCACCCACCAGCTTTATCTAAGTCATTGAGAGCACATAAGGCTAAAAATGTGCAAATCGCTGGTACAGATTAGACAACCACAAGTAAGTAAAGTGAAGAAGAACCAAATGACTATAGTCAGCGTAACATATGTTTTTCCAGGAATATTAAGTGTGTGAAGATTTAAGTATACATGGCACCCTGATACCCATTGGACTACTGATATGAACTCTGAGTATCACTCCCGCATCATTCTTTTCCATTGTCCACAAAAGCTGGTGATGTTTCTTGGCCTCCTTGGCTACCATTTCTATCTTGGTTACCACTGCTGCTCCATATATAATCTCCTTTGCTTGCTTTCCCTTTCTCTCTGCCTTTCTTATTTCTTATCCTGTTGGATCCCTGTCATGCCATCTGAGCTTCTTGGCTTCTACATGAAACGACTGACCTTTTATATACATCATGACCAAGCCAGAAGATTTCTTCCCTCCTGGTTGGAGAATTAATCAATCACAGCTCATCCACTGTAACCTTCATGTCTTTGGTTCTTCTTAACTACATTCGAAATGCACAGAACTCATGGTTATTTCTTTTTGCAAGATCCATGTTCCTTTTTTCCTTTTGTATCTGACACTATTCCTGGTGCTCAAATGCTAGACTCTGGATAACTGAGGTTATGCTGCACTATATGAAGCCCACCTGCTGGAAATCACTTGGCCATTGTTCCACAAATGATAGTGTAGGGTTCATAACCCCTCCCGAGGGGGTATCCGGTTTAGGCTCAGCTCCCAAGTGGCCAGCTCTAATGGTTCCCTTTCTCTCTCACTCTTCAACATATGCCTCAAAGGAAGGGAGATTGTCTCATTAGAGCACTAACCTCAATTCTACTAAAAGTGATTTGTTTAAATCATTTGCCAAATTCCTTGTGGCAAAACATAGTGGGTTTTGGTCCAAATATTAACAACTCCTGATAGCTTAATTTGCTAGAGAATCATCCTAAAAATATGATTGCTCATGGTTCATCATCACTCAGAGATCCAAGTCATCAAGTGGTATCCTAATGGACATTATTGTGTCATTATTCCAAGACCAGAGTTACTGATACTGCAAATTTAATTAAACAGAACTGTGAAGGAAAGAAAAAATGATAGAAAAATAGGTTCTGGGTAGTAAGAAAAGACAGGTTTTATTGCTGTTATTTTGTTTTGGTGGTTGTTATGTCAGATACAAAGTTTTATTTACCTATGTTTACCTATTGAAGAGAAGCAAAGGAAAGGGGAGATAGAAAATATATTGGTGAGGAGCGCCTGGGTGGCTTAGTCAGTTAAGCATCTGACTCTTGATTTTGACTCAGAGCATGATCTCAGGGTCCTGGGATCGAGCCCCGTGTCAGGCTCCATGCTCAGCAGGGAGTCTGCTTAAGAGTCTCTCTCTCCGTCTCCCTCGGCCCCTCCCCACCCTCTCTCTCTCTTTAAAAAATAAATAAATAAATCTTTTTAAAAAAGAAAATATATTGGTGAAAGGAGGTTATTTGTGGTATAAAAATGTCTAATACAGTATCCACTAGCCACATGTGGCTATTAAATACTTAAATGTGCTTAATCTAAACTGAGATTAGAGATATGGGATTTTGAGGACTTGGCAGGAAACAAAAGCATGTAAACTATCACATTAATATTTTTTTGTACTGGTTACAAATTGAAAAGATAGTATTTTGGATACATCAATTTAAATAAAAGCTATCTTTAAAATTATTTTCACCTGTTTATTTTTACCTTTTAAAATGGCTAGTGGAAAAATTTAAATTATGTATATGGCTTACATTTGTGACTCACATTACCTTTTTAGGCAGCACTTGTATAAGGTTTTATCTACTGGGATTAAGTTCAACCACAAGTAACAGAAAACTCCAAAATAACATGGGATTACTCAAGATAAATTCGTATTGATTCCTTACACAACAGAACAAACGTAGACAGGGCTGATAGGGCTACTCCATATTCATCAACAACTTGGCTTCCTTTTATCTTCATGTTAGGATATGAGAAGCATGCGGCCTCATGGTCCAAGATGGCGGCTAAAGCCCTAACCAGAGTAACCACATTCCAGCCAGCAGGAAGAAAAAGGAACCCAGTAAAGACACCTTCCATGTACAGCTTTCTAAAACCATTTTCTATCATGACCCTGATAAGCAAGACCCACACTGGTCAAGATATTGGCGCCCCTGTAAAACTTTGGGGGAAAACTAGCCACTATGATCTGGTACCATTTTATTCATGAGGTCACCTGCAAATATGAAAGAGGCTGCACAATGCAGTCTTTACTCCTAACAGTCAAGTATACAGCTAAAAATCAGGAGTTATTTTTAGGACGACCATGTGTCCTAGTTAGCCAGAAAGTCTATTTTGTGTGTGTTGTCCCGGCATAATTATTAATAGCTCCCCCTTTCTCTCTCTCAAGTGTCCTAGTTTGGATGATAAATTATATGGTCACCCTTGTTATATTACCAAGAAAAAAGGGAAAAACAGATGATGGGGTATACAATTCAGTATCCGCTAGAGGTTCTTGAGGAATCACTTGAGAAATTCTTGGCAGGTAGGTGTTTCCTTGGCCCACCTCACAACTGCTCTGAAACTGTGCTTGTGGAGATTACTTGTGACCTCATTGATAAATTAAAGGACTTTTGTCACTCTAATCTAGTCACTGTTTGTGATTCCATGTACTGAGCACTGTGCTTTGGGGGACATGGGGATAAAATAGAATTCAAGACTATTAGTCCTCACACTATAAAACCCATCTCCTATTACAGTGGAGTAATATAAGTCTGAATTGTCTGGATTCTGGGGCTACTATTTCTCCTGCTGGATATTTGTCTAAGTTTCTTTCTTTTTCTGGTTCCAGAATATTCTAGCCCATTGCTTCCCAAAATGTCTCCAATATGTCACTAGCACTTCAAGAAAGTGCCCTAGTCAAATAATATTTGCAAGTGCAGTGTGCTTAGAGCCTCACAATGCACATTAGCATATTAAAAGCTCTGAGAAGTAGAACTAGAAATAGAAATTCCTTTTTAACTCTTCTATTCTGAACTGGTTCTAGGGTTAACACCTGCTAATAGCATATAACATCTCTTTGGCACTGCTCTGTTTGTCCCAGAAATAGGAAGATGTTATAAGATTCTCTAACCGTAGTTCCTCCCTCTACATTCAGCCTCCTGATATATTTATTTTCTAAGGAGGTGACAACGTTTACCTCATTCCCCACACAGATTAAATGTGCATCTCTACTTGAGTAGAACATCATTATCTCAAACTTCATTGTCTTGAACTTAATGACCTAAAATTCCAATTTGCTTTTGGTCCAAAATCACCCTCATGCCTATCAGTTTTTGGAGTGATACTGCCTGTACTAGATATTTTATTTCTTTTGTTGGTTATTTCTTTGCTTTGGTTAGGTTTGGCTTTGGCAAGGGTTGGGATAGGAGTCTTGCGGCAGGCTGAATGGCCTTGCAGCTTCATTCCTACTTTTGGAAAAAGCTCCTTTTTTGCAGTGTCAGTGAGACATTGTGCATTGCCAATGGGTCCTGGCAGTCTAGGCTTGAGCATGTGGTCTGGGCTCTGCCAGTCAGCCTCCCACTGGGGACTTGGAATCTTGAGTTATCAGAACAGAGAAATATGGAAAAAAAAAAAAAGAAGAAGAACAGAGAAATATGAATGGTTACAATTCACTCACAGCGTGGCAGTGGTGATGTTAGCAGTGTTCCTTGACAACAGTGGCCCTGTCTTAGTCACCGCAGATGACTCTGATACATTCTAAAGTTTGACAACCACCGCATCAGGTCTTTCTTATATATCAGCTGTTCCAGGAAGATTTAATTATTATCCTACCCAAGATTAACTTTTCCTTTTCTAGAGTCTCATAACCCTTAATATCTATATCAGTTGCTGAACTTATGCTATGTTGCCTTGCTGATATTTAAGTAGGTACCTTATTTCTAAACCTAGTTTCTAAGCTTCTAGAAGGCAGGATATAAGTCACTACAACTTACCTAAAGTAATAACTTACTTAGGATTGAATGAATATTTACCAATAACAAATTAATTGCACCTAATATGTAAACTTTTCTATTCTCTAGAAAATAAACTTTAAATTAGTTCGCCTCTATTCAAGAGCTTCTAAAGCAATGGTTCTCAAATTTGCAATATTTTGTTTTATTTTTAAGGATTTTATTTATTTATTTATTTATTTATTTGAGAGAGAAAGAATGAGGTGGGGGGAGGGAGAGAGACAAGCAGATTCTCCGCTGAGTGTTGAGCCCCACACTCCACACTCCTCTGCTCAGTCTCGGGACCCTGAGATCATGACCTGAGGTGAAACCAAGTCAGATGCTTAACCCACTGAGCCACCCATGCGCCCCTCAAATCTGCAATATTTTAAAATCACCTGGAAAGTTATAACAAATACATATACTCAAGTCACAACTTCAGAGAACCTTATTTAATTGAGTTGGGGTGTAGCAATTTGGTCATTGTGGTTCTCAAAAGTTCCTAAATGATTCTGTTACAAGCAAGGTTGTGTTTATCATTCTGATATTCAAAGTGTGGTTCAAAAACCAGGAGCAACAGTTCACCTGGGAGCTTCAGACTCTGTATTTTAACAAGATTCCCAAATGATTCATATATGCATTAAAGTATGAGAGACACTTGGTCTAGAGCAGTAATGGCCAATAGAAACATAAGCCTGAGATATTGTGATTTATAAGAACTATATATCTGGTCATTCAAATGACCAAAATACATTTCTCTTATCTGTATTTGGTCTTTGTCCACAGTTCCTGACTGACAGCTCCCACAACCTCGGCATTTCCTGAGCAATAAGAGCAATGGGAGCATCTTTTGTTATAATATTTGATCTCTTGTCCTCAGTTCCTGAAATCCCTTCAGATCCATAAAGGTGAAATTGGTGTCTTGTTATTCATAATAAGCTCCTTTCCAGCACAACTGGATTTATGTTAATGACATGATTTTGGAAAACACCTACAAATGGAGATAGGTTGCAGGAGAACTTTCAGTCCCACTGGATGATTTCCAGGGAGGGAAGAGGGGCTGGAGGTTGAATCAGTTACCATTGGCCAAAGATTTAATCAATCACACCTATGTAATAAATGCCTGTGTAATTAAGCCATCATAAAAACCCAAAGGGAGGAGATTCAGAGAGTTTTCAGGTTGGAGAACCAGAATGTGCCCCCCTGCCAGGCCCCAAACTCTACAGGGACAGAAGCTCCTTTGTTCAGGACTACTATTGATTTGTATCTTTCAATATCCTTTGCAACCAGTAATCTAGTGAGTTAATGGGTTTCCTGAGCTCTGTGAGACACCCTAACAAATTAATCAAACCCAAGAAAGGGTTAGTGGGAACTCCTGATTTACAGCCAGTCAAGCACAGGTAACAATGTAGGCTTGGGATCAACACCTGAAGGGGATGGGGAGCAAGCCAGTCTTGTGGGACTGAGCCCTAACCTGTGGAATCTGAGGCTACCTTTGAGTAGATAGTGTCATAATTGCATTGAATTGTAGGACCCCCAGCTGGTGTCTGAGAATTGTTTGTTGGTGTGGGGAACCCCCCCGACACACACAACATACACACGTTAGAACTGGGTGGAGAATCCTTTTAAAGTCACATATGTAATTTCAAATCTTCTAGTAGCCACATTAGAAAAGCTTTTAAAATGAAAAAAATAATTTTAGGAATATATTTTATATAACCCAATGTATCCAAAATATTATCATGTCAATAATTAATGTAAAATTTTCAGTAAACTATTTTACAGGGCTTTTTTTTCCCCACTAAATTTTTGAAATCCAATGTGTATTTTATACTTTTAGCATGTCTCCAATCAGTCCAGCCGCATTTCAAGTGCTTCCAAGCCACATGTGGCTAATGGCTACCATGTTGAACAGTGCAGATCTAGAGCTCATTCACTTTTCCATCTCACACCAAGGACAGCTTGCCTTACAAAAGCTTTGCACTGCAGTCAAAGGACCTTTCCATCAGCCCATCAATCCATTCACTTTCCTGTCTTTGCAGTGCTGTCCCCATTCCTCCTCACAGCCTGGAAAGCCCTTTCTCTTCTCCCTCCTGGTCTAGGTTCCATTTCTTTTCTTTTTTTCTTTAAACCCAGTCCAGATCTATAGTTCCTGGGCAAAACCTTCCTAATATGGTCCCAGATAAATTGGTTAGTTTCTGCTCTAGGTTTTATAGGGTAAGAGTTTACATTCTTACCTATTAATGAAGACGGCAAAAGATGATTTTAGAAAACTAAACATGGGATGCAATTAGAATTGGAAAACAATTGATAAAAACAAAACACAGACCTCAGAAGGTTGATATTGGAAAGCAATTTCCCAGTAGGGAGGAACAACCTTCCTAGGAATGCTTAATCAAGCCACAAATTCTTCTCCTGGAGATCTTTCACAGTTACTCTCGCCTACCATTCCCCAACCCATACTACTAGAATTAAATGACTCATGATCTACTTGAAGCATTGACTCAAATGAAAGCAACAACTTCTCTAAATTGCTCCAAAACTGGACTGAGACAAAGATGGAATATTCAATAAAGACTATCTTAATAATCTCAATTAATAAAGCAAAATTATCAGAGTATAATAGATTTTGACAATATGACTTGTAAAATTTAGCCTGTTTTCTATAAGAGCAAGAATACCTCATTCCTGTGGGACAAAGATAGGGAATCAGGAGAGATCTTGCTAAATTCTTTCCTTCCTTGCTCCTTTTCTTTCTCCACATAGTAACATGATCTTTGGCCTACAACCCTAGCACTTCCTAAATATCTTGATTTCTCTTGGTCTAGACCTGTACTGTCCAATACGATAGCTATTCCCCATACTGGCTATTGAATACTTGAAATGTGGTCAACCAAATTGAGATGGGCTGTAAGGGTAAGTACATACCAGATTTCAAGATTGAGTACATGTCTGAGTTCTCCATGGCTGCTATAAAAAATCACCATAAACCAAGTCACATCAAACACCCATTTATTCTCTCACAGTTCTGTGGTACAGCTGTGGTGTAGCATGGCTCAGCTAAACCCAAAGTATCAGTAGGGCTGTATTCTTCTCCGGAGATGAATCTGCTTCCACGATCATTCAGGTTATTGGCCAAATTCAGTTCCTTATGGTTGGTTGTAAGGGCAGGTCTCATTTTCTTCCTGCCTGTCAGAGAGGAGCCTCTTTCAGCTCCTGAAGACCCCCTGCATTCCTTGTCATATCAGTCCCTCCATCTTTAAACCAGCCACAGCATGTTGAATCCTTCTCGTGCTTTAAATTTCTCTGACTTCTTTTTCACATCTTTTCTTGCTTTTAAGAACTCTTGTGATTAAAAAAAAAAAGAAAAAAGAATTCTTGTGATTAGATTGGGTCCACCCCAACAATCCTGGATAATCTCCCTATTTTAAAGTCTGTAAAGTTAATTACCTCTGCAAAGTCCCTTTTGCTATGTTAATGTCACATATTCACAGGTTCCAGAGATCAGGGCATGGGAGCCATTCTACCTATCATAATTCAAAAACAAGGGGGGAAATATTTCATTAATACCTTTTCTATTTCTCATATGTTGAAATTGCAGTATTTTAGATATTGAAGCTTAAATAAAATACGTTATTGAAATTAATTTCACCTGTTTCTTTTTATTTTCTTTAACTATAGTCTATTTGAAATTGCATGTATGGTTCGCATGCTGCCTCGCATCACAGTTCTATTGACCAGCGCTAATCTAAACCTAGAGAGAGGTTAAGTCCTCTTTACCATCTTCATAGCCTGTGACACCTGAATAGTGGGACTACCTCTTCTATAAGAAATGCTTCCCAGGGCGCCTGGGTGGCTCAGTCAGTTGAGTGGCTGCCTTCGGCTCAAGTCATGATCCTGGAGTCCTGGGATTGAGCCCTGCATCAGGCTCCCTGCTCAGTGGGGAGTCTGCTTCTCCCTCTGCTCCTCACCCCACTTTCGTCCTCTCTCTCACTCTCTCTCTCAAATAAATAAAAAATCTTAAAAAAAAAGAAATGCTTCCCTTACAATCATGTATGACCTTACGCTTTCAGGACTCTAACCACTTAAACATAGCACAATGCAAAAATCACAACTTTCAAACAAGAGATACTCAAGTACAGTGATAGAGTATGGAGATGTGGGTGCAGGGGCTCATTTCCATATAAGGGAAGGACCCCAGGCCACAACTGGACCTATAACCCTAGTGATTACTGAGCTTGCCCATGAGGACAAGCCTTTATTCATCTTTTCATTTCTCTGTGGGTACATAGGGAGGTTCTTTGAATGAGTATTTGCTAATCCAACTGAATCTAGATGTCAGCAATTGGCTACTTGAAAAAAAAAAAAAAAGATGGGTTTTGGAAAATAGGTCAGCTATCCCCTTTTCTAATAATGACAAATACTTCCATGCTTTAACTGAGAGGATCAGCCTCCATTTAAACTATAAGCTGAACAATATTTAACGTTGCCTCTTTATGAGACAAGGGAGTGTGATGATGCTCAGAAAAAAGTTCTTTACTAAATGGTCACTCTAATTAGCTAAATATTTTCATTATTGTGTGCTTTATTTGGCTTTGGTGACTAAACCAAACCAGAATCTATGACTGTTTTCAAAACTGCATTTTGAAAAGGTTTTTTGGATGTGCCACTTTGATGTTTAGTTTTAATTTAACACAGGGCCAAAATGTAACTAGTGAATATGTGAGACCCCAACCACCCACCTCCGTACTTCGACCAGCAAGCAGGAAGGCCAGGATATCTGTGGGAACTGAAGAGCAGCACAGAAAAAAAAGTGCAAATACCCCAATCTAATCCTCCAACCATGGACAAGGTAGAAACCCTTTCCAGAGCTTTACTTCTCAATTTCTGGATCTATAGCTGCTCTCAGCCCCAGGTGTGATCTTGCACAAGCTAGGCAAATTCACTTGACAATCTTGCCGTCCGTGCATCCATCCGTCCATGAGCTACTGAGCCAAGGATCCTCTGAGGGAAAGTTAGGCTTGCTGAGAAGCACAGGCTGCTGAGTGTTCCTCTCCTGCCAGACATAAACCTGAAGCAAGACAGAATTATGAGAAACCAGATTCATCTCACCCCATTGTCCTTCTCAGTAATCTTCCTGGCACGAAAGAAAAAGAATGAATACCAATATAAAGACAACATAAACATTTTAAATGAAGTTTACTAATTGAAAGGACAGATAGATGGAGTGAGGCATTCTTCAAAATCTATTGTCATGCCTTTGTGGACTTTATTGCTTATCAGCATTTTTCCCCTTAAGAAAAACAGAACAGCAACATTTGTTCAGAGAAAAAGCCAATTGTGTTGCTTCCTTTCTTACTGCTTTTATTGTTTGAGGTTTCTTTTAGACTATAATGTGGCATTGTGATTTTGAGATGGGGAAAAAAAACAATCCCTTGTCTTTCAAACATAAGAATGTGATTGTATGCTATTGTTGCCAACAATGAGCTAAAGAGGTTAATGGATCACATATCTGGCAAACAGCCATTTTTCCTCCTGCTCAGTATATTAAACAATATACATTCTGTTTTTGCTGCTGAGCTTATGATTTTGTCTGAGTAGTTGGTAAATAAGTTTACTTACATTTAAGTTATCTCTTTCTAGAACTTAGCAGCTTTGTCCTTCAGGCTGTATCCTGAAATTTAAATAAAGTGCACTTTGAGATCTGAGCTCAGGAGCTTTAAAAGTGATGGTAAGAGTAAGCCTGGGAAAGGGGGTGAGCCGGCTGTTCAGTGAGAATCTAGAAATATTGTGCCTTGTGAATTGCATCCAGCCTTTCATTTTCAGATTGCTGAATTAAGAGTGAAATTACCATAATAAAAAGAAATGGATATGGAGAAAGCACCGCTGTTCTTTCTAGTGTTGTTGCCAGTGATCATTCTAACAGATCTCTAATTGCAAGGATAATCCTCTCTACCCCAGGCTGACTCAACTTTTGCATTCTGTGACTGTCATTTGAAAACAGACAAGCCATCAGAAGCAATAACGTGTGATTCTCAACTAAGACTTTTTTGTGTGTTTCATTTGTACTATGGAATTAACAAGAGACCTAATGCCTCAACAGCCAAAAGAAAGGGGGGGGGGTTATTTATTTATTTATTTTTTGAAGGAAACTCCAGAGAGAAGATACTTTATCAATAAGAAAGGTATTAGCTTTCCGGGGAATTTTGGTTGGGTGGCCATAGATATTAAGGGAGGGGACTAGGGTTGAGAGAGACGCAGCAACACCCCAGTTTCAGATCAGGTGGGATCCTTTCGATCTGGTAAATAGCACCTAGAGTTCCCTGGTCTCTGTGTTGCAGGGTGCCAGGGTAGGAGGGTCGCAGACTGAATTGGGAAGGCGAGTGTGCCTCTTGGGTTTGGGATTTGGACTCGAAAAAAGGCTGAGCGGTGATCTCAGCTTCCCAGCTAGGCGGTGATCGCCCCCTGTGACTCCGGATGCACACAGCAGTCTGAGATCGGCCGCTGCCGCCGCCCGACCCATCACAGCCTCCAGCTCTCTTGCCTGGCAACCTGGAGCCACACGCGAGCTCCCCGGACACGTGTGTGCCCCAAGCTCCGCGTCTAGGCCCCTCACCCCAGAGAGACCGGTCTCAGCTCCTCAGACACTGGGTCCTTCCGACTTCTAAGTTGCCAGGTTCTGTCGCCCTGGTCACTACCGCGGGTTCCCCAAGCTTCGACCTCAGTCGGCGGGGCTGCCCTGCGCATCCCCCTGTCCACCGCCCTACCGGCCCGCGGCTCCCGCGCCTGGGTGGGACGGGCGGCGGCTCAGCCACCGGACCTCCGCCGCGGTGTAAATCCTCTCCTCCCTCCCCCTTCTCCGCCTAAGCCCTGCCCTCCCCTTGCAGCAAGCCGCTCCGGTGTGTGCGCCGCTTTCTCGGCTGAAGACACCTGCGCTTCCTTCCCCACCCTTCTCCGCCCCTTTCGCTGCGGTTTCTCGCCGCCTTTGGGAGCTCGGGAGCGCCTGCTGGAGGAGGAGCAGGGGGAGGAGGCGGAGGGCGAGGAGTAGGGGCGGGGTGGGTGGGGAGAGAGCTGGGAGGGTGTGGACCGGCAGCCACTCTGCAGCTGGCCGCCGGGGACCGGGTCCCTCCCGCGTGCCCGAGTGATGGAGGGGAAGAGATTCGCTTAGACACACACACGCGCACACAGCTGGGCACGTCTCCGGGAGGCAGCTGCCGGCTCGGGCGCGCCGGGGGCCGGGCGGCGGCCGTGACAGCGCCAGCCGCGGGGAGCGGGGCGCCCGCACCGCTTGGCACCGGCGGCTCCGAGACCCAGGAAGGGAAGATCCCAGCTGCACTGACTTGCTCTTTTGGGCAGATCGGGAGGGAGCAGGCTGCCCAAGGAGCTGTCACAGAGGACACCGGAGGCTCTCCCCTTGGTGCTCAGAGTCCGGGGCCGCGCTGGTGCCCGCGTGGGGCGAGGAGGATGCGCACCTCCTCCCGCAGAGCGGCTGCGGGCCCGGGCACTGCGTGGACTCGGGTTCCGGCGGCTGCCCGTGCCGTGCCTGCGCCGCGGGAGCGCGCCCTGCCGCACCTGGTTCCAGCTTCCCGGGGAAGTGCAGGCAACGCGCCCTAAACTCCACTACTTCGCACCCGCTTCCTCCTCCTCCCGGCTCCCCGCCTGGGACCTCGCCGCCGCCGCCGCCTGCGTGTGGGACCCGCCCGCCTCTTACTCTCACGCGCGCACGCACAGCGCGGTCGCTCGCTCCCCTTCACGCAGACTCGCTCACCTCGGAGCCGGAGCCCGGGCTTCCGAAACTACTAGACCAACTGCCGCCGGGACTGCGGGAGCCGACCCGTGACCCGGCGCGACCAGGCGCCCGCGCCCTGGGCTCCCGCCCCCGCCGCCGCGCCCGGGGAGAAGGTGAGCTGGGCGCGCTGCCCGCTTCGCGCGGGGGAGGGACTCGGGCTCAGCGGGCTGGAAGCTCATGGATTTGGGGAGGAAATGACAAGGGAGGGGAATCGCCCAAGTGAGACCTTCTTGTGGTGCCAGCCGAAAGCACTTAGTGGGGCGCGGTTCTCCTAGGCAGTGCCTGGGGTAGACTTTTGAGACGTTCCCTGGGGCTCGGGGTTAAACTAGTGCGGGAGGGGAAACGGCGGGGTGAATCCCCGGGTAAATTTTGAGAGTCGTCGGTGTCAGTGGGTCGGTCTCTCAGCGGGCGCTGGGCGCTGCGCTCTGGGCTCTCTTTGAGGGAGGGAGGCAGGAAACACGCGTTAACTGCGCTCCGCAGAGTTTGGGGGCTCGCGCCCAACCACTTCCCGGGGTGGCTGTGGGGCTGTCGCTTGGAGCGCGAGGCGGCTTTGGGGGCCTGGGGGGCTGCGAGGCCGGAGCGGAGGGCGGGCAGGGGCTCAGTTAACTTGCGGGTCGGGTGCGTTGTTTGCCCCAGCCTACTCCCATCCCTCGCAGCCCCAGTCCCCGCAACCCTTCCCACTCCCCCCGCCTAAAACACACATACACACACACGAGATGGATGCAGTCGAGGGGACGGTCATATTATATTAAGAGGTGCGCGAGGTCGCTGCGGCTTCTGACTGGAGCGCAGACTCTTGCTCCTTGGACTTAGGCGTTCGTTCGCCTTGGTTTAGGGAAGCGGGGAAGGAGCGCCCAGACTCTCGTGGACGCCTCTACCTGGCGGTTCCAGGTACACAGCGAGCAAGCCTCCGCCTCAGCTCCGGAGTCACTTCACCCTGGTGGGCTCCGTTCTCCGGCTTCCCCCCTTGAGTGCTTCAGGGCGCGCACCCAAGAGAGCTGCTGCTCTGATCCGTGGTTACCCCAATGCTCACCCGGTGGGTCGGTCTCTCTCTCTCTACCCCCCTCCTTCCCTCCCTTCCTCCATCCCTCCCTCTCTGCCTCTCCATCTCTGCTACTTTCCCTCCCTCCTCCTAATACCACCTTCTTCTTGGAAAACATTGATCCCTTAAGGGGAGGTTTAATATTTGCAAAGTGCTTTATATCATATTACTTCGTGGATACATTTAATTCCACTGTAACTCTTCTCTGATTTATGTAAACTTAGTCTGATAAATAGCGTACAGGGTCAGGTTGAGGTGTGAGGGAGAGCGGGTGGTCGTTCTTTCTGTAAAGATGCTCAGATGCTCCTTTCTAAACAGATTTGCTAGAAGTGCTACAAGGGCAGTGCTTCTGAAAGCTTTGCTCAGTAGTTTTGACATATTTCAGGGCTTTAGACAAGTGTTTCCATTACAGTTTATTTCAAATTTATTCAGTTTCTATTCCAAGAAAAAGTTGAAGTGAAGATAAGAAAAGAGATTACAAATTTGGATATCAAAACTATTTTTAAAAATGTTTTTATTGATGTCAGTTATGTTGTAGCAGATTTTTTTAAAGTTACCTTAGTGGTTTCTCCTAATGAAGCTCTGAAAAGGAGAAATGAAAACAATACTACTTACTCTCCTCCCTTTGTTTACAAATGTTCCTTGCTTAAAGTGACTGAATGAGCGGCAGGGTGGGATTCTTCACTTGAGTGTGAAGTCAATCACCAGTGAACTGATGGAGATGCAGGAAGATACTGCACACAATAAACATAATGATGGAAGGAAACTGTTGTTTAAATTTAACTGCCTCTAGTGCAAAGAGTCTGAACAGTGAAATTGAAAACTGCTCTCACCCCTTCCAAATTACTCTGAACTATTTTAAAGTATTCTTTTTTCAATTAATAAAATGCATAGAAACATCATTAATGATGTAAATATTTTCAAATAGATGCCTAAATCAGGTTATGTGGGAAATTATGAGCATAGTATTTAGTGGAGTTTCACAGAAGTACTGGGACCATGTTTTCTAGGCTACGCCAGACCTCATCCTTAGATTTTAACATTGGAAGTTGCCTTTTTGACATCTTTGTGAGGAGGTGCTCCTTACAGTGTTTTGATTATGCTTTCATCATTGTCCTTACCATTTCGCAGGCATACACAGATGTTTTTGAATGAATAACCTTCTTACTCACTGAATTTTCACTCATTCAAAAAGTATTTATTGAGTGCAGGAGCACACACACATATGCAAAGCTAAGCTGGATGTTATTTTAAATAACAAGGAAGGATTTTCGGTAGAAGCAGGATGCCTACTCCTACACTGTATAAAGAACTGCAGAGCAGTGGCTTACTTAGGGAAGCAGCATCTTGCCCAAAGTAGGTGGTCAACAAAGAGTTGTTGACTCAAAAATCATACAAGATGTTATCTAGCCAACTTTGCTTTCATCCTAAATTCCACCATTATTCTTAACCCACCACATCATTTAGATATGACTCAACTTCAGAGAATTGATGCTGACTTTAATCTTCTTGCTCTTTGTCTGAATACTTTGGAGAAATAGAACTACCCATGCACTGCTCTAGCTTTCTGTATATGATTTCTGTGGAGCCGTGCCAGATCTGTATATGTCATTAGTATTCATTTGTGAGTAAATGCAAATGTTCCTGTTGCATTGAAAAAGTGAACTCGAATTCATAGAACACAGCAAGTATTTTGCTCCTTTTCTCCTCTCTTTGTTTTTATAGTCTCCGAAACAGTAACAGCTCTTAAAAATGCGATGATATGTCATAGAGCAGGTTAATTTAAAAAAAAAAAAAAAAGGTTAAGATTGTTTAGAGAAAGGAAAACAGCTTATGGAAATTTTAGTTGAGGAGAATTTTCTTTGGCTCTCTTGACATGTCTGGCAGGATGGTCTTTTATTTTAGGGACGTTCATTCATGAATGAAATAACTCTCAAGATAACTTCCTAGTAAGGGGAGCTGGCAGAGGAGGGAATGCTTACTAAAAATGATGCCAACAACTCCGGGAATAGAGTGTGAGCAGTACCACTAGGTTTGTGCCATTGAAATTATGTGAATCCTTGTATATTTTATTGGTCTTCATATGCATGGCTTTTTTGGGATTTCTTTGTAGTACTTTATTCGAATATTTTCATATTTTGCAGTTAGTGCAGTTAAGTGAGGAGTTATTGTTTGGTAATGGAATTATAGTTTGTTTTCAGAAAAGGTAAGTAGTTTGAAAGAAGAGAACAAGTTGAGTTCAAAGACTAATTATGCAAACCCCAGATTTATCTTCTTTCAGAGTTTATCCTTTTTCGGTAGGGCGGGGGACTTCAAAACTCGTTAAACTCTGTTTATGACCTAAATTGCTACTATTTAGAAAAACCTTACATTTTACTTTTTCTGCAAATTTAACATGAATTCTTTGAAACCAGCACAAGTGTAACTTTTTCCTCTCCAGAATCTACTTTAATTGTTGATAAATTATGCTCACTCTAGAATCAGTATTTGTTTCTGAGAGTCGTGATGTTATCCTAACCTTTACAGCAGAAGTACAATTAAAGCAAGTTATTTATAACTGCATTTAAAAATCACTGATCTAAGTCAAAAACATTTCAGAGCAGCTAACACTTAACAAAAGTAGAAGCAAAAGGTTATATCTGGAGATCCACATTTAAGGTATAGGCAGGATAAATGGACCTCTATAGATCACCTATGCAAGTTCCATTATCATGTCTTAGTTAACATTTGGTACAATGGATTATTTTTCATTTTCTTGAAAAGTTTTATGAAAGAAAACTATGTCAGTTTAAGAAATGGTTGAAGAGTTGGTTTGCTTTTAGCCCACTTTACCTGGATTGTGCATGGGAGGTGGGGAAGTTTTATATGTGAACACATATGCTTTTAGATACATATATGCATATATACTCATATGTATACATACAGAGTTTATCTTTATATATTGATTTATGTTTCTGTATATTTCTGTGCTTTGTCTAATAACTTTAAATAATAGGAAGAGAACCTCCTTTGTGGCATATATAGTTTGTGAAGTCAGCATCATCTTGAGAATGGTATACAAATGCTCAGATACTTTGATGTTAAAAATTGGAGTGTATTCAGCATTTTTGAACAATTTGTTTAAGAAGCTCTCATCATAACATTTAATATGTGCCCGTCACTGTCCAAAGAATTCTCCTAGTATTAACTCGATTCCAGTAGCCAGCCTGTTCTCCCCAGTTTTACAGAAGGAAACTAAGTAGGTAAAGTGGGTCTGATCCTCATCCCCATTGAGAAGGTAAGGGAAGTGGGGTGCAGTGGGCCTCAAGAAATGCCTCCAGCCCCACAGCTCCTAAAGGGCCGAGGCGGCATTCAAGGCCAGGCTGTCCACTATGCTTTGCCATTGCTCTTGAACAGATATTTTTTAAAGTAAGGGGCCGAGTGGGGAGCAAGTGAAGCGGTAAAACAAATACATTCTAGTGGCTGAGATTTATGACAATTATCAACTTTGAGTGAATTCTTAAGGAGTTCATGAGGAAGGCAATTGTCATGAAGCACCCACATAACCTGAGCTAGAGCATTAACAGAGCAGGGATATAACTTAATGTAGTTTTTAATGGACTCAATAATTTTCTTAGGTTCAGCTCCTTTTAAATTAGATAAGTTAAGAACTGGTGCCATATTTAAGTAGTTTTAATAGCTCAGAGGATCTGGTACTGAATGTTTTATGCTTCCCATAATATCCTTATAATGTGAACTTCTTGTGTAGAGGTCAATGGTATGTGTTACTATATGGTACTTGCCAAAGGAATCAGAGTTTTTTATGAAGGTGTGAAATGAGACTTAATCTGTTCTGATGTACAGGACATACAAGTAGGCATCCAATTAATGTTTACCGCATGAATTGATACAGGGTATTCTACAAGTTGCTAGTCCAGAAGTTAAAAAAAAAAAAAAAGTCTGTATATTGCATTGTTGCAAGACTGTGATTTAATATTGAATAGACTTTTTCCTTTGTCATGATCTCAGGACATTACTGTCTATGAAATCCTGTGGAATAATAATCTTTATGAGACTGAATGGCCTGAGATAGGAGGAGAATGGCATAAGGAGGGTGAAATAATAAACTCATTAAAATGTTTAAATTTAGAAAGTTGACAAAAGGAAAACTGCCATAATTGTACCTTTTATTTTAAAAAAGCATATAAGACATAACAAACATTAAGTAACACAATCTTTACACTGCTAATGAGGAAGCACAACTGTCCTATCATAAATATTAACAATCTTACCTAATGTATAGTTTGGAAAACTATTTAGGAACCTATTACCGTGTCACTGTAATCTCTCTACTGTAACTCACTAACCCAAGTCAATGAAAAAAATCACAATGCTTTTGAATGTGTCTCAACATAAATAAGGCACTTATTGTAGTATAAGTACTGGAGTCAGACAGAGCTGGCTGAATTAGAAGCCCTGCTTCACGGTTTATTAGCTGTGGGATCTTGGGCAAATTACTTAACCTTTCTATTTCTTAGTAATATTCTTTTATATGTTTATGGAAATATCAATTCTAGATTTCCATATGATAATATATGTAAAATGACTAGCATAGAGTGTCATACACGGTAAAGATTTAGGAAATAGTAATTGATATTGTTGTTATCATCATCACCTTTAACATCACCATAACATCACAGATGGTTAAACATAATAGGCACATTATTCTGTATCTATTTATACGTATGTGTATTTTGTATGTTTGAAATGGTTGTTCTTCATTGTAAAACATAGGTTCTATGGGTTCTCCTACTGTTGAGGGAAACGTATAAAGAGAAGAAATTTGTGTGTCAGAGTGGTTCTAAATAAAAGCCCGTGTCAAGCGCAGAAATTACGAGGAGGCTTTTGGGACAGCTACTTCACTATTTTTTCTTGCTGGACCTAGCTATACATTTTCACACAATTCTTTGGAAGATACAACCTCTTCTACAGATGTAGTTAATGGGGAAGAACAAAACATATTGAAAAGCATTGAAATATTTATGTTTATCTTTATATCCAGTAGGAGTTGAAGTATTAGGATAAACAGAAATTTCTTTCTCTTTTATATATTTTTTTCTTTTTTTATATTTTTATACCATAAAGAGTTTGTGGTTTAAAGTAAAAAGCTGTTTTCTAACTCTGGTCATTAAACTTAAGTAATATAATTTAAAAGGTTAAATTTAGTTTTATTCTTAGAATTTTTTATTGTTTTTTTTTAAGATTTATTTATTTGAAAGAGAGAGAGCGCACGTGTGTGTGCATGTGATGGGACATGGGGCAGAAGGAGAGGGAGAGAGAGAATCTCAAGCAGACTCCCTGCTGAGCAGGAGCCCAACACATGGCTGCATCCCTGGACCCTGAGATCATGATCTGAGCTGAAACCAAGAGTCGAATGCTTAACCAGCTGAGCCACCCAGGCACCCCTATTGTTGTTTTTGTAACTTATTTAATTCTGATAGATATCTGGCTATCAAGCTCAGGAACTAATTTTCCTTTGTGTTTAGTTTGCCCTAATGAATATACTTATTTATCTCTTTATCTTTGGAAAAATAATAAATGATAATAGATAAAATTTAATATTTACTATGTACCAAGCATTGTACAGGTCTTAACACATTTCATTCCCACAAAACGTTCAATGGGACATATGTTATTTATCTTTCCATTTCACAGATGAAGAAATTGAGGCCCAGAGAAGTCCTAGAGCTAGAAGAGTGGAGCCATGATCCAAACACATGCCATCTGTCCTAGAGCCCACATATGCCCACACCAACAGACTTCTCAGTAGCATTTAGCCCCAGAGCACCATCCTTGGATTTCTGGGCCTTGAAACTCACTCCTCCCTGTTTCCCTGTGTCTTTACTGCAATAAAAGCAGGATTTATTTTTAATAAAGTTTAATTTCTTGGCTTTGTCATATCACACTACTTTCCAATGTATATGCAGCAGTCACTAAAGCAAAGAATGAGACCATATTAATTTTTAGTAAACTATTGGATCTATTTTTAAATAGATTTAAATAGGTCTGCCAAGATCCTGCTAAATAGTTGCATCCATGCTCTGTATGCAGTGATAGGGAACTGATACTCGATGCTAGTGGAATTTCTTCATCTGGTGAGCCAGCTGCCTGTGGGCTGAACTTCCTAATTGCCTTACTTTTTCTGAGCTGAATGAAATAGTATAGGATCTAGGGCATTGGAAATGGGCTTTCTTCCCAGGGACACAGTGTGGAGAAGTGGAAAGGCTCGAGACTGGGGAACTACAGGGTTCCTGCAGATGTGGATGATTCCTTTCTGTTAAGAATAGCCAGAAAAGGTCCAGAAACCATTCCACTGTGCACCTGACTAAGTGTTTCTGAAGGGCAGGGATTATGCTGGACTGTGTTCTTATTATCTTTATTTCCATGGTGTTTGGCACATGGCGAAATGGGGCAGATACAGGGCTTCTTCCTTTGGGCATTTCAGAACCTGGAAAACGGAGCCGAGGGATCCAGACAGTGGGGACACAGGAGAGAGGCAGAGACAGAAAACAGGACAGATATGGGGGTGCATGAGGGAATGATGGGCCAGCAGATGGATTGGTAGCTAGTAGGAGTACTTCTTTCCATTTTATTTTTATTCAGGTATGGTTCTGTTTCTCTTTCCTGCATCTACACTAAATGTGCAGTGCCCACTTAACCCTGATGTCTGACTCTTTAAAGTGAAGAACATTATTGCCCATTATCCTGATAGCAGTATCCGGCACACCAGAAAATCCTAATAAATATCAGCTATAATTATTGCCTGATTTTCTACAGAACTTTGGGATAAAGTTCAAACTAGTTCAACATTCAAAGCTCTGTTTTTTGTTCAGTCAGGTGTTTATCTTATTCTCATACCCTGTCCACTCTGAGATGGGCAACTGGGCAATGAAGGGTTACTATAGCAGCATTTCATTTTGGAATTGCTGAATTCTTTTTTTTTTTTTTTTTAAGATTTTATTTATTTGACAGAGAGAGAGAGCACAAGCAGGGGGAGTGGCAGGCAGAGGGAGAAGCAGGCTTCCCGCTGAGCAGAGACCCTGACATAGGACTCGATCCCAGGACCCTGGGATCATGACCTGAGCTGACGGCAGATACTTAACTGACTGAGCCACCCAGGCGTCCTGGAATTGCTGAATTCTATAAATACTAGCATCCTTTGAATAAGGAATTCCCAACAATAAGATCAAGGGCTTGAAAATTTATATGCACCATTACTTTTCTAATGTGACCTCTTGTCAAGGGGTGTCTATTATTTTGCTCTTCTCTGTTGGTGATATTATTTAATCCAGACACTCAAGAAAAATGAGAAACCAAGAATAGTTATAAGGATCATAGTAGGAATACAAGTAGCTTGGGATCATCTTGTAATGCTCCTTCTTCTCCTCCAGTCTGTCACCAAGATGTACCAACTGGGCCTCCTGAACTCATACCTATCCCATCAGCCTCAGTGTGCCTGCTTCAGTTCAGTCAGAACTTCTCACCTGAATCACACTAGCCTCCTCACTGGTCAGGTCTCTATTCCTTGTCAGAACTGCAATTTTTTCCAAATGCAAACCTGATCATGTCATCCCCCTGCTTAATAACCTGCAGCATTTTTGCTTTTAGGGTAAAGTTCAGACTAGTTCAACATTCAAAGATCTTACTATTCCAAAGGCCCAGCCTGGGACTCGTCTCCCCTTTACTCCAACATGAGGTCCCTGCAATTTGGAGATTCTAGGCAAGGATAGAGCATGTTTGTTCACACACCATGCCTTTGCATATACTGCCCATCTGCCTAGAGTGCTCTCTGCTTGTCTAACTTCTCCTTGTTTCCTTACCTCTTTCCTTCTTGCAGCCTACCCACCCCCAGCCAAACCAGGATGGGTTGGCTTTGTAGTGTATATCCTCTCTATATAGATCATACTCTTCAATTATTGGTTTGTTTGTTAGTGGCCTCCCGACATGCATATATGCACACTCCCTCCACCCCAGTCAGTATCTGTATCTGCAGTGCCTAACATAGTGTGTGGAATATAGGAAGCACTAAATACATTTGTAATATTGGAGAAATAATCACCATATCCTTCCCTCTGCCTTGCTTTTTTTCCACCTTTTTCTTACTCACTGACTTGCTTGATTTATTTTGGTATACACTTACTGAGCAATGACTGTGTAACAAGCAGTGGGTTGGGTGCTGAAGAGGTCAGTGACTCAGTCCTTGCTCTCAAGGAGATTTGCAAGTCCAAGAGCAAATCCAACTGGTAAACAAATGGGTGGTACTCGGTGTGCCAGATGATGGAGAGAAGATATAGTGAATGTGCTAGATGATGGAGAGAAGATACAGTGAGGACACAGCATGAGGAAGAAGGTCCCATTCTGCCTGAGATCAAGGAAAACTTGCTCCCCACCCCCATCCTCTTTCCCCTCTTCACCAGTTTTCTCAGTGTCCATAGGTAGACATCCATCTAGCAAGACTACTACTTTTGAGGAGTAGATTTAGGTCTCTCCATTTTTCTAATAATGGTCTATAAAGAACTAGACAGTTTTGGGTGCCTGGGTGGCTCAGTTGGTTAAGCGACTGCCTTCAGCTCAGGTTATGATCCTGGAGTCCCGGGATCGAGTCCCGCATCGGGCTCCCTGCTCAGCGGGGGGTCTGCTTCTCCCTCTGACTCTCTTCCCTCTCGTGCTCTCTGTCTCTCATTCTCTCTCTCAAATAAATAAATAAAATCTTTAAAAAAAAAAGAACTAGACAGTTTTAATTTTTATTTTCTACCTATAAGACTCAAAGTTCCATAATAGTCCATGAGCTCATTTTTGAGTTTTTCTTCTTTTCAAATTCTTTTAAATATATCTAAGTCATTTATTAATGATTTTTCCCTATAAAGCAAGATACTTTGTGTAACCAATTATGAGTATTTACTTAATGTGAGATAAAAATTTCTCTTCTAAGATTTGAAATAAACATGAAATTAAATTCTTTCACTATGACCAAATGGAAAACTCCATAAAGCCAAAAGATTAGCTAATACCATATAATAAGCACATTAACATCCTATCTAGTTCTAAAGAAATAGAAACTGCCTTTTGATTGATATATGTGTGTGTATATATATATATATATTTTTTTTTAGAGGGGGGAGGGGCATAGGGAGAGGGGAGAAAGAGAATCTCAAACAGACTCAATGCCTGGCATGGAGCCCAACGCGGGGCTCGATCTCATGACCCTGAGATCATGACCTGATTGAAATCAAGAGTCAGACACTTAACTGACTGAGCCACCCAGGTGCCCCTCAATATATTTAATAGGAAACATTTTTAGGTGTGTGTAGCTATTCCCCTGGTGAGTAACCAAACATACAAATAAAATAAGAAATTCCTGGGCGCCTGGGTGGCTCAGTTGGTTAAGCGACTGCCTTCGGCTCAGGTCATGATCCTGGAGTCCCGGGATCGAGTCCCATATCGGGCTCCTTGCTCAGCAGGGGGTCTGCTTCTCCCTCTGACCCTCCCCCCTCTCATGTGCTCTCTCTCTCTCATTCTCTCTCTCAAATAAATAAATAAAATCTTTAAAAAAAAATAAGAAATTCCTTTCAAAAATACAAATACAACATTACCTTCAAAAGCATAACATATATAATATACTATTCTCTAAAAATATTGATGCATGTAATATGGTATTTAAACTATTTTAGCTGACTTCTTTTATTATGGTATTATTTTTAAAATTAAAAACAAAACAATATTAAATATTATGTTATTGGCTTCCCCTGAAGTACATAAAAGCATTAACTAATATTCCCTGGTTGTATAGACATTACATTCCCACTGTATGCCTTAAAGCTGAGAGAAAACCAGGTGCAATATAAAAGTAGAACCAAGTTAATCCTGTTTGGTTTCAGGTATAAATTTATTTTACTTTGAAATTTTAAACTGTTGTAAGAATTTAACTATATTCTGTTTTAAAAGGTGCCTTAGCTGAGAGTATGTATTATGTGTACATACATATATGTGATAATTTATTATGTATACTATGATAATATTCATATTAACTCATATATATGTGTGTGTATGTATACACATATACACACACACACACACACACATATAACTTGATTACCAAATAATTCTGTTGCCTTGACAAAGGATGTAATTTTATTCTTTTGCAAGCATGAAGTTCTCCGTGACCTAATTCCAATACAATAACAATCAGCCATTTTTGATCTACAGGTGGTTCCCTACATACATTACGTGTTCCAAAATATGTTTGAAGATAAAATGTCAGAAAACTGAACAAAAGACGTATATTTGTTTTAAGAAGATGATCATAGAACTTACCCTCCAAGCTGGGATACTTTTGAAAGCTAAACAGATATACTAATAATTATGCTGAGAGAGAAGAATATTATAAGATGCCTGCATGGAGACCAGCCCTGGGAGCCTGGGCCTGCACCATCATCACTTACCCAACACAGGGCTGGAGCACTCATTCTGACAACACACATGTTAACAGTGTTTGTGCTTGCACTTTCTTGATACAAAAAGTGGGCTCAAGGAGGAAGATCTTTTTCTTCTTCGAGAAGACAGTTGAGTGGGTCTTAGCTCCCCAAGTTGGCAAAAGGGAGCCTGATGTTGGAGGGGGTGCAGGCAGAGAAGGAAATAAGATCTTTGTGAGTGTGTTGCACTGGGGAAGCTGTGGACACAAGGCTCATGTTCTCCCCACTCCATCATCACCAGCCCACAGGTAGGAAGTGTACCTCCAGCCCTGCTGTCTAAACACTTGCCACCAAATATCCCTCACTGGCTTCAGCCAGCTGGAGTGGGAAGCAAGTAACAATATGGTGACGATAGCGCTAAGTCATCACCCGTGTATTTGGCAGCCCTTTCTTGAGCACCTACTATATTCCAGGAATGTTTCAACTGATTGAAAAGACTGAGTTTGGCATATGACAGGCTGTTTAAGGATTCAGTGAAATTGTCATAGGAACCCATAAAAGCCAAAAGATTTCAGAGGTCTCACCACAGTCCATGTTTGTCTTATTGGTTTTTCCCTTTGAATAAATCCTACTTCTTAAGGAGCTGAGTAGCTATTTAGTGTGTTCTTTCTTCGACTGAGATGCTGATCACTTGAAGTTTTTAACATTTTGGTTTCTTAGAAATTTGTGGAGTAACCCATGTATTCTCAATAAAGGAGGTAAGGGAAAAGGGAGACTTTATACCATTCCCACTGGACCTTGCATCCCTTACCCAAGGAGGAAGGAGACCCAGGAAAAAGAATACAAGTTAGTGTCTTTTGCCTACTATATTTCAAACATACATTCTACTAGTTTTACCTTTTTTCATTATTTTCCATTGGGAAAGCTTTTTTTTTTTTTTTTTTCCTGTCTGCGATGAACAACCAAATTATTAATTATATTTAAATAATGTGCTGTATGCAGAAGAGTAGCTGCCAAATTTGTTGGGACCTATAACAAGTTAATTAATTATCCAGTAACACGAGGACTATTGGAGTGTTGTATATAAAACAGATGGTGGGAGAAGAAGGATGAGGCAGTCAGGATGCTGTGAGGGGTGTGATAAGTCTTTGAGCCTGTGTGGGGTAAAACCACTTGTGCGCCAAGCCCCCTCGTTCTCCCTGCTGTGTTTTTCCCCATTGATCCTTCCACCACGCCATCACTTCACTCCTTCAGACTCCAGCTTCCTCTTCCCACTGCCGCCACATTCATTTTCAATGTCAGGGGAAGGAAGGGGAGGTGAGGGTAGGAGGTCTGCTCCCCTTGGACCCTGGACACAATGCCAGCATCTGTGGCCGTTCCAGTACCTGTCCCTTGCAGGGATTTGGGCTGCCATTACCTTTGTCCTGACATTGCTTGTAGGCAGATAGATCAGAGCTTTAAAGAGTTGTAGGCTCATTTCAGAATCAGCTAAGATAAATTAGTATTACAAGCAAAAGCCATGATTTTTTTCATTTATAAATTTCAAAGGTGTAAGCTGAAGTCAAACATTTTCCCAGAGAAAAACCTGGTTGAATATCATTGAAAAAAGTACAGAAGAAATAGTTACTACCCCTGTGCACCTTTCAAAGTGATACTCCTCTGTCTAGTACATTTGTGAGAATTAGAAGGTGCATTTGTACTGAACTCTACTTGATGGTAGAGATTATAGTGATTTCACTATTGATGCTTTTCTTACAGATTACCATCATGTTGTATTTTTAACTCTGAAAGTCACAGTACTTGTTGGTGTTACAGAAGGGTGACATTTAGATTTCAGATATGAAAAAAAAAACTATTTAATTGCAAACTTTATTACTCATGCGCTAAAGAAATACAGAATAACCCACTTAAGGTATCTTGACAATAAAGTTACTCATTGATCATAAAAAAGAGTAAGTTTCTGATCTGGGGAAGTCAGCAGTCACCTTGCCTATCCCACCCTCTCAATATCAGGCCCATCTTTTATCATTTAAAGTAGATCTCCCTAAAATAGATTACACTGACAAGTAGTAATTACTGACAGCTGCATTTAATTAGCAAAGCAGATTCCTGCTCATGACAATAAAGTATTATTACATGTTTAGCATTAGCACTGGCAGTAAAAGAGGTGACTTTGCTAACACAGAACTAGAAGACCTGTTTTCTTTATTTAAAAATACACACACACAGTTTGGCTGGAATTGAGCTGGTGCTACGTGGGAGTGTCTATGGTTACAAAAAGAAAGAAAAACAGCAACTGTAAAAGTGGTTTAAAAAAAACAACAACAAAAAACCAGGCAGGTTATACAAGGAATAAGGAGTAGTCCAGTGCCAGCCACTGGCTCCCAGTCTGGAATTGTGTGTCATTGTTTTTGTGTCTGAGTCTGTGTGTATGTCTGGGGCTGGGACAGGGGGTGGGGCAAAGGTGTTTGGATGTCAGAGATAGAAATACAATTAACCCATGTAAATTAGTAATTTCTGGATTACATTAAGACACTGTTGTGTTTCTTTCTTTTCTTCTTAACCCGATACACAGCTCTAGCTTGTAGAGTATTTGAAAAGTATATGCGGTCAAATTTCAGATTTAATATACACTCTGGATTTTAAAGTTGATTGTATGTTCTGTCCATTCCTTCTAATCATATAGAATTGTCCTTTATCTTTTACTGCACCTGTTATTTCTCTGCCACTTCCCGGTCTTGCTCTCACCTGGAATTCTTACTAAGAACTTAGAAGGGTGAGGGGCGCTTGGGTGGCTCAGTCCTTAAGCGTCTGCCTTCGGCTCAGGTCATGATCCCAGGGTCCTGGGATCCAGCCCCCGCATCGGCTTCCTGCTCCACGGGAAGCCTGCTTCTCCCTCTACCACTCCCCCTGCTTGTGTTCCTTCTTTCGCTGTGTCTCTCTCTGTCAAATAAATAAATAAAATCTTTAAAAAAAAAAAAAAAACTTAGAAGGGTGAGACTCCAGACATCACAATAGGTGGTCAGTATTTCCTTTGATGATGCCTTCCTGACCTCACCAGTCTGCAGGGGAGAGCTAGCTGCTCCTCAGGGAGTAGGAAGGACCGTGGAGAGCACCAACACTAGCGCTTCTTGACTTCAGTGACATTTGCTGTTTTCATTATTTAAATATTTTACTCAGGACATGTAAACAGATCCGCTTATTGTGGCATTATCAGCAGAAACCTGTCCCAGAACTTAATATATTTTCTCCCATTTGTGGGACCCAATTCTGAAACAGTTATTGGAGGTCCCAAGTCTAAAGTAAGAAGAATGATGTTGCATGTCTGGAACGTGTTTTTATGAGATGGCCCTAGTATGTTTCCACAATGCTGCTTTAAGTTATCTGGACAGCATTTATTTTCTATGTTGTAAAAATAGACTCAGTATAATATACTGCCATCTTGTAACTTGCCACTATAAATGCTATATTCCTAAAAGCTTATGTATCCATGGCAATAAGAGGCAAAATGAATATGAATCAAGGAATCCTAAATTGATCCTCAAAAAAACTTCCATCCTTAAACTGGTCAGCAGACTTCCCAAACTTAACCTTCTTTGTTTTTCCTCCTCTCTCCCACTCACCCTCTAGTGGACAGGAGCTAAAGAACAAGGGGGCTGCAGCAAGAACAAGACAGTCTGCAGCAAGGTAAACAGTGGAGATTGCACAAAGAATGGGGCCAACCCACTAGTTTGATACTTATCAATATGCACAAGTACACTGTGACCACAGACTGAGTTCACATCCCCAGACTGGGCACTATACCATCTTTGTTAACTAACACTGCTTATTCTAACTAGCAAAGGTATTTAAAAGAAAAAAAAAAATTTAGGAGTATATCTCTGTTTCAAGGAGCTTTTGCAAAAAGTAAATTCTAAGAAACAGCATTGGTATGGATACTAGATAGAAATATGTAAGTGAGCATTGAGTTGAGACCTGTGAAGAGTTATTTTGATTATTAAACTGCAAAACTTCACTAACATCCTAAATTTAAAGCCCTACTGAATCTTGTAATACATTGGCATTTAAATCCTATTAAGAATAGAGGTTTATTTTTATTTTGTGCTTTAGAAACCAACCAAGAATAGAAGATTATTCACTGAAAATAGTTTATAGGATTCAAGGACATGGACTGAAAAGAAGTATTGTGATCATTGAAATTGCGTATGTTTGACAACTCAATGTTTCAACTATAAAACTTTCCAAAATTAGATCTATAAAATTGGAAACTCTACTATGCATCTGCTCTAATTGCTGTGCTAGTTCATAAATTAGTACTGAGGAATGAAGGTGCAAATATTCTCTTTTAAGAACATCTTTGACTTTTAATATTGTTGTTACTCAGAATTCCATATTCAGTCATTAGGCAGATACTTCTTGAGAGCATACTGTGTGCCATAGAGGTGAACAAAACAGTCCTCAGGCTTCATGGAGTCAGGTGAGAAAGCGAATTCTTACATTACAATTAAATAAGGACTAATGCATTGTCATTTCTTCCCTCCTACCAACTAGAATGTAAACTCCACGGAGAACAAGAATTTTTGCTCACCGATGTACCCTAAGTATGCCAGAGTATTGCCTGGCACATAGTAAGTGCTCAATAAATACTTGTTGAATGAAATCATAGTTATGGGACATATTAAAGAAGAGTAGAGGAACAAAGAAGAGACTATGAGGGAAAGGAGTAAGAAAGTACATCCCTTAGGAGGTCAACCATGAACTCAGTCTAGAAGCTCTAAATGGAAAATTACTTGAGTAAAGCCTATAGGGGCCTTATATACCTGCTTAAAGCTGAGTAGGCTTTTTTTTTTTCTTTTCATTTCATTTTCATTGTTTTTTTCTTCTTTTTGTCTTGAAACATGCCTGACACTGAGTCAAAGAAATACTACTTTGACAGCCAAAATAGTAAACAAGCAGTTTGAATCTTGAGATGCAGCAAAACTTCTTGAGACACTTCTCTCCATCTCTCTGTGTGTATTTCACACGCACAACAGCCTTAAGCAAAATCTACCTTCTCGGCTAACTCCTAATGAAACCATCCTCCAAACCCAACCCACTTTACAAAGAAATAACACTTTCATCATGTTTCTGTCCCACCATATTGTTGAACCAGGTCCTCTAATTTCTATCAAAATTGATCTAGGGTACACAGTTTTAAATTGGGACAGCCTTTGTTACAAAGCCTAGGTTACTTTGTGGTTTAAATAGGTTCTTATTTTAACCCTTGATCAATTGTGCCTAGATAACTAACCCCATCAAGTTGACTTGTAGAATCCTTTTTGCTGCAAGCCATATCTCCTGCAGTGGATTCAGAAGTCATTTACAGATGCTAAATTTAGTAAACCATTCGTTCAGAAAGTGGGAGATGAGGCTGATGCATTCAAGGTTCATTTCCTACTGCAAAGCAACCCAAAGCGTTTTTTAAAATCTTTGTTTAAATGTTCCTTTCTCTACACTGGGACCCGGTGTGGACATTTCCTGAATGTATAACAATCATTTCCTAGTACTTCATTGACTAGCCATATCACTGAAGTTGTCCTGTGCTATAATGCCCCTTAAGTTGGGTAAGACACATTATCCTCAATTGGAATCACTAGAAAGCATGAGTGGTGAACCCACAGACTGGTATAAGTGAAAGGAGGCTATAACAGGGGTTTGCTCAAGTGCACAGATCTATTCCTGGTCCATCTGAATACACTTGAATATGTTGACCAAAAGTCTTCTTTCAGAATGTGACCATACCAAGAGACTACTGATAGACTTTGTGCATCCAGTTGTCTCAACATTTGGAATAGGCTTTGGCTGGAGAAGGCAAAGGACATAAAAACAAATCAATAACTGACAAGTGATGCCTAAAATGCACAAAGATATAGTTTTCCATGAAATACCCTGGTTCTTTTTCTAAGGGAATTTATCTTGATGGGCAAATATCTGTAAGAAACTCAGGAGAATAAATCTTAGCCTACATAATGATTAAATAATTTGTGGGGGAGGGTGTTCATTTTTTAAAACTTGGAGTCAGAGCCATCAAACTAATGTTGCATCATAATGTTTTAGGTCCAAGGATTTTGTTCTATTGTACTGTGATTGAATGTCAAAAGCCATGTGTAAATGATGAATAAAAGTGATGAGCTGAAACCAGAAACCTACCCATGTTAAGAACCACTTGCCCCTCCAGGGCCAAGTTAGAAATGAAAGTTTTCAGAAAAGACATTCATGGGAACACAAGTATAACTCTCTTCACCTGATCCAGAACCTTAGAAGCTTTTTGGTTTTTCTCACCCAGGTATTTTACTGGGTGTCAGTGATACCTGGCAGCTGTTGTCTAAAGGGGACCATTTCAAGAAGGCACATTTATGTGCAGTAATGACTATAGCAATGCACAGTAACTCTTCGGTTAGGTGGGCTTTATCTCATATAAATTCCTTGTTCTTCCTCTTTTCAAATCTCACACCCTCAGAAGCTAAGAAAGGACAGGAAGAAGTCAGTGCCCCCCAGTGCTCCTGCTGGAGTCTTCTCTGAATGTCTTTGTTAAATCTCACCTCTTGACTCAGCATCCCTTCAAAACAGCCTTCTAGATCTCTTTGGCCCTAATGTTGAAATTGTCTTTTTCTCCTGAGAATCTTTGAAAATATCTTCTGTCTCAAATTAAGGTCCAAAGCCTGAAACCAGTTCTCCTTAGTTCACCCGAGGCCCACCCATAGCTTTGGACTCTGGATAATTTTGTATACATTAGCTTTCTATTCATTGTGTCAACTAAATATACAGAAGCAATAAGATTTGTGTTGATCGAGCAGCCAGTGTATGCCACGTCCTATGTTGGACTCTTAACATGCATTCTCTGTTACACCTTCACAATAACCCAACAAGGTCTTCCATATTCCGCTTTTATAGAATGGGAATATCACTTTAAATTAAATGGGTCAGAGTTGAGCAGCTAGGAAGAGGTAGAGATAGGAATTGAACTCCTTTCTATCTGATTTCATAAATTCATGACCCCTGCCGCCAGTCATATTACCCACTACAGGTTACAATGAAAAATGCTTTGATTTCTGAAGGTAAAATTTAAGTATTCCTGTTCTATTGGTACTTACTAACTGTTGAATGATTTTACCTGTATTCCCCTTTACACACTTAGTAATCACCCAAATGGAGGTCCTTAACCCCTTTATAATTATGTATCATTAAATATGTTTTTTTCTCTAATCCCAACAACAATCCTGCTTTATGGGTTTTTTTTTCCCCTTGCACCTTGTAGGTAAAAGAGCTCCCCTTCATTCTGGTGTATGACTTCTTATCCGCATGTGTTAGTCAGCAATAGGCTAGGTTGTGCTGAGGTAACAAAGGACCTGATCACAGCAATTTCACACCTTGAACATTCATTTTTCCCTCCCACCACATTTCCATTGCAGGTTGGAGGGCTCTGCTCCAAGGGATCTGCACTCTGGGACCCGGGCTGTCAGAACACCATCTATGAGTACCATTGCTGATTTTTTAGGGCAGGGAAAAGAGATCACTGTGGAGGACATGTTGGCTCTAAAAGCATGCCGCTGGAAGTGACACAAGTCCCTTGTATTCATGTTATTAGCTAAAGTGATTCCTGTGGCCGACTCTGGCATGAATGAGGCAAAGAAATACAGCTCTCCCCCAGGAAGGGGCAGCAAATATTTGGGAAGCTTAATACTGTCTATGGCATTAGATATAAATGCTTGCCATTTCTCAAAACTACAGGATATCTAGTCTTTTTAGTGGGTAAGTAAAAACAAAACAAAACAAAAAACAACCAAAAAACCTTCAGAGAGATTGAGAACTATAGAAGGCAAGAAGAGAAATGTCTGCAAGGAATTTTCTCAAGGGCTATCTTAGCAGCTTCTACAGAAATGACCTCAAGGATTCCTGTCCTTTCACAAATAGGTTTCTTCACATTTATTACTTTTGCTAAAATGGATTTGAGTCATTATCAACAGGGTATTTATATGCTTCACTGTTGCCTTTTGAATTTAGAATATATATTTAGAATTTGGAATCATTTTCTCTGATGTCAGTTCTGCGGCTGATTTTTTTAATGTGTTATATGAGCAAAAGTAGATTGTAACTATAAACACAGTGCAAGGAAAAAGCAGGCCCATCTGTCTTTTTCAGACTTGATTAGGGAAGGTTATGCAGACAATACTTTTAGTATGGTCTTAAAATTAAGGTTAAGTTGCTTTGAAACCAGTTGACTACCATAGATTTATTCATTTTGAGGGTTGGATAAAGCAAGTTGAAAATATATACACATTCCCAAAGACACATTATGTTGCTACTTTAAAACCACATTTATTTTTTGGTTGCACAGGAAATACATTTGCAGGTATGGAGAGCTTTCCTTCTCTGACTTTGGTGATAGAAATTTTGAAACGGCTAGCAACATCTACTAGAAATTTTGGAATGGCTAACAATTCTATTACTAATAAGAATTGCACATGCAATCAGGGAATAGTCTATGTACTATCAAACACTGTATAAATGAAAAAAGTTTTATTACATTAATCTAAATGGCATAGAGAAAAGTAAATTCAATAGTGACTGCAAGAAAAAAGTGTCTTTTTCATTTGTTTAAGTCTGATTTTAATAATCTGAAAGACTGTTCTAGTAAGTCACAAATTTATTAAATAATTACGTGACCAACAAGTACCAAGCTAGCCTTGTTTTTCTCCACCTCCTATCACTACGGGAAATAGCTAAATGTCAAACAATCAAGTAAGTAGTCAGATGCTGGGTTAATTGAGAAAAACTCTGGGAAAAGCCTTTAGTGGCTCTGATGAAGAAAAACTTTAAAGGAGAACAGAAAATTCCAGGTATATTTATGAAACAGCAAATAGATTTTGACCTAGAGAGAGTAATAAGTGCAGAGGTCAGCTGTTGCAGTTTCTGTGTTGGGTACTTTACATTTTCAGTCTCCAAAATGCTACTGGGTAGGAGCGGAATGTTCCTCAGGAGGGGGAAAAAAGAGGCTTATAGCAGTTGGGTAACTTGCCCAAAGTTTCTGTTAATACATCCGTGGAGCCAAAGCTAATTAAATTCATACATCTATTCATTCCTTCAACAAATGCTTATTGACTGCTTTCTAGGCACTGTTCTGGGCAATGAGAATGCTGCATTGCCCGAGAGAAAAACCTTCCTGTCCTAATGGAGCTGGTATTTCCACAATATTAATAATTTTCTATTTTGTTTTTCACCATTAGAATGTTGTTGAATTTTTTTTTCAAATAAAATATTACGTGACCCCTTTCCCCTGCACATAAAGCAGATGAAAATAAAACTATTCTGTTGAACATGAGATAAGGGACTGGGAGCCTTATCGGCTCGGTGCCTCCTCTGTGTCCTCCCTCACTTCATGAATACCTAGTTAGAGCGTCCCTGCGCCCTGAGATTGCTGCCGCAGCAGGGTAGGTATCGGAGGGACAAGGGAAATGGGTCCAGATGCTGAAGAAGCATAAGTACTGGACTGAAAGAGTAATCTTATGATATAATCAAATTATATTGGAATGAGGTTATCGGCAAGTGGTGGGCAAGATAAATTTGAGGGAAGTAATGCAAGGCGGGATGACCCCGTAGGAGGCTAGTTCGGTAGTCTTCCTGGACTAGTGAGATCGTGGTGGGCACTGAATAAATTCAGAAAGATTTGAGATATAATCGATCAGCATATAAAGACTGGCATCGTGCACTACAGAGACATAGATTTGAGGGCAGAGTATACGTGTAGGAATTAAGAGAAACCAGGTACATAGCCTAGCCTTAGTACTTTGTAACCGTGGTCACATTCTTAATTTGACCTGAGCCTCAGTTTTCTCATCTGAAAAATGGGCATAATAAAATCTATCTAACTGTGTGAATTAAAGATAATGCATATAAAGTCCCAAGAACAATGCAGTTGCCTACAAAGTACCTTCCCATCACCAGCAATTTTTATAAGATTTTCTAGGGAATGTTTTTTGTGTAGTTAAGAACAAGTTCTGTTAGTTATTATTATTATTATTATTATTATTATTATTATTATTATTATCACCACCACCATTTCTTCCTTTCTAATAAAAGACTGGATGCGATAAAGAACTGATTGAACCCGATTGCCATCTATTATGATGAAGGGTCAAAGAGATAATAAGATTCTCAACCTGACTGGGATAGTGGCGGAGCCATTAACAAAAAATTAGAATCAGGTACTTAACTGACATACAGGTGGGCAAAGGAACTGAAGTATGTTTATTGCAATATTGTTTGTAGTAACAAAGGCTGGAAAAACTTAAATTTCCACCAGGAAGAACTGATAAAATAAATTAAGCTATATTCATACAATAGAATACTATTCAACCAAAAGAAAGAATGAGATAAATTTAATAAAAATAAAAATATGTAATGATTTCCAATATAGTTTTTAAGTATAGAAGGAGAATGTACACTCTCTGAAAGAATGACATTAATGATATTAATGGTATTTATATTCAGTGTACTTAAAAAGAGAAAAAATAGAATAAAAAATAAGCAAATGACATTGTTTTTTAACTAAGGCTTTTGAAGTGGCCTTCACAAAACATCAACATGGGCATAACCATGGGTAGACTTTGAAAATAGTGGTGACAGCTGGTAACCAGAGGCTTTACTATGAGTCAAATTTACAAAAAAACTTGAAGGTAGAGATCATTCTCTTAAGCATTATTTGTGTATGGAATCGCTCCCAGCAGTTAACATCTTTGAACTCAAAGGAGAGGAGTTGCTCTAACTCACAAGTGTTGCATAATGGTGCATGCAAATTGAATAATCCAAAAGAAATTTATTAAGTTTAAGAAAATTAAACAGATTGAGTTCTCACTTTCTCTAAGAACTTGGAATATATAACATCTTTAGAGATATACAAATATACATGTATCACATTTAATAGAAGGTGCATAAACAAAATTAGATGCGTATTTGAAATATATATTGTGGATGGTCACTGATTTAGGTTGCAAGTATAACAAAGCAAAACAAAAAGACTGTCAAGATAATAGGAAATGCCTAAATCTTGTTCCTCCTTGGGTTGATAGGAACTGATAAAAGTGATGTTTTAGTCATTCTTAGAAAAAGATTATGGAGTTATAATAGCTAACAGATACTGAGCACTTGCTGGGTCCAAGCATGATGCTGAGTGACTTACATATTAGCTAAATCCTCATAACAACTTGATGAGGTAAGTGCTTCTATTTCCCCAAGTGGTTCATTTACTTGCCCAACATGCCACAGGTAATAAGAGGTCAAGTGGGCATTTGAACCCAGTCGGCTGATGCCAGAGCTCTTACTTGTAACTAAGATGCTGGATGCTCTAAACTTATGGTGTAACCTCCAAGAGGCAGATCGGTAGGATTAGTTAGTTATGCAGAGCTAGAGGAAAACCACTCAAGAGAATGGATTTGGGTATAGAAACAGGAAATAATGATGTGCAGACTCGGTGGGGAGATTCAGTGACCTATATTTTACTATTAAAATTTTGCCCACAACAGTTATTTATTGTCAGGCAGTTATTTTTTTTTAATCTGCTTAAAGAGTCTGAGATTAGATTCCTGAGAATGAGTGAGCAAGGGAAAAAAAACTAAAAATTTGAACAATGCAGTGATGAGTAGATAAATTATAAAAGCAATGCACATGGATTTTGAAATCAATGAAGAAGAGATTGAAGTTGAGTAAAGCATTGCTAAGAGTTTTTGCTCAGAAAATAGGCACAATGCTTTTGGCTAGTGTACGCCTTGCATTTTTTCCTAATTGGCCACCTTATATTATGGGCCAGCCATGAAGTGGACAGAATGTAGTTTACTCTCCAGGATGGGGAGCCACAAATAGTGAGGTGTTAAATGGTGGAGATTAATGAGCCTTGGCAGGTCAGGGTAGGCGAGCTTGAGTGGCATCTGCTCTCACGGCAGTGGGTTTAGCTCTCTCCAGTTATATGTGTAAGAGCTGATAGTTCAGACTTTGCAGTGGAGAAAAACTTACTTCTTCTCTTATGGTATTCTAATTTTTAATTCTAATTCCCCCATCCTCCAGCCCTCCTACAGCCCTCATTATTACTCTGTGGTTCCTTCATAGCCTTTGGACAACTTGTAAATGTTTTGGTTGACCTATGTTGGTGTCATTCTCCAAATAAAACAAGCTGTGTAAGGACAGGCACCATGTCACTTTTGGTCCCAAGTAGGTAGATGCATAATCTAACCCTATAGGTACTCGGTGAATATCTGTTAAATGAACAGGTGGATGCATGAAATGTCTTTTCCATTATACCTGGAATAATCAAAAACATCATTTTATACTATTCAGATATCATATCCATAGGTATTGCTCCAAACCCTGAAGAAACAGTGTTTTTCTAATTGTGGTTTTAAGATGATTTTAGAATTCCTTTGCATTTCCGTTATCAGTTTCATTCTGGAGGGAGATCAGTAACTGGAACTACGTGCTTCGGTTTACTCCAAATGTGTTAAAGATTATTCTTGTGAGTAATGCAGGAGGAAGAGATTACTGGAGAGGAAGAGGTCACTTCTACATAAGAACAAGACAGATTCTAAGGGCATTCCTCCAAGATTTACCAAAATGAAAATAAAATTATTTACATTCTTAGAATGCATTAGCTTTTACAGGGATATTGGGCATAAATTCCTCATTTGTTATTTCTACATTTTAAAGAAACCACGAATCAGGGAAATTAAATTACTTGCACAAAGTAACCACTAATAATTGGAAAATCTAAGATGTTAAACCAGATCTTTGAATCAGACTTCAGTGAATTTCCCATTAAAACACACTGGAATAACTTGCTTTTACAAGAAAAATCTCATTGTATTCCTCAAACTAGCTGTGTAACTGCTGTGCAACAACTTCATTGCATTGGAACTAAATAAACAAACAAAAACCCCAGCAACTCATGAGTCACGGTATCAACTTTTTCTTATAAACTAATCTAAAATATTAGCATATAAAGTAATCTAATACATTTTTTATATTATCTAAAATATATTAAAAAATTCTTGCCATTAAAAGCTTAGAAATAATTTGTGGTGATGATTCCATGACCTTGTTCATCTAGGAGGGCTTTACTTTTTCTAGCAGCATTAACTATAGAACACATAAGTAATATTTATAGTGAGTTTCTGTTAGCCAAATAATATAAATATTTGGCATGCATAATGTGGATTACTCTTGCTCTGAGATCATCTACTTTTATTACTTTTTTTCCTTTTTGAATCAAGTTGTCACTTGAATACTTTTGGATATATCTGGAATCATCTCTCTCTTCTCTACATTCCTTGTCCCCTTGGAATTAAAAAATCATCAATTTGATTTCAGTGCTCATCTGATATGTGACAGAATAAACAATACTGGATGCGTTCCAGGCCCACATTGCATTTAATGGCATCCCTCCTCCAACAGATGGCCAATGTGGTGTTCATTTTATGAGTGTCCTTAGATCGGGGCTGCTTCCTGCATCATTGGTTTATTGCAACTGGTAGCGATATGGTTGGAAGAGTTACTTCCAAAAGCAGATGACATTATGGTATAATTTATACAAATAATTACCTGTAGATAGGCAAACCACTAAAATACAAAAAAATAATATCTGTTGCCTTGAAGAAAAGGTGGAGTTATGGAAGGTCCTTGTGCACTGATAGCCTAACTCACTTTATATAACAATAAATTCAATAATTGTTGATAGGAAAAAAGTCCCATGCCTGCTTCCATTTCTCTTGATGGCACTGCAGGGTTAGATTGCAGCATGAATGAAAAGATGGTATGTTTTCAAAGCCTTGGCAGCCAGCAGTGACCTTCAGGAGAAATGAAATGCTCTGCTGGCTAGAGAAACAATTGAGCTGAAACCAGTGAGGCGCAGAAAACTCAGAGATAGACTTCCCAAATTAAAAGCTGTTAGCAACAGCTCAGACAAGAAGAGAGAGAAAATAATATTCTGTAAGGTGATTTTATGCAGAGATTTAAAAATGGGGGAGAAAACAAAGTTCAAATAAGAGTTAAGTTTTTTTGTCTCCCAAAGAGCTTAGTGTCCCTACGTTATCTAGACCATGGGCATGTATAAGTCTAACCTGTTGAAAAGCATGCAGAAAAAGAAAAGTCAGACCTTTTCATAAAACAGAGTATGAAAGAATTAGTAGTGGTCATAATATTTTACAATAAAATTGTTTTATCTGCACTTCTGAGTCACAGAGTATCAGTCAGTGGACCACATATTTGTAGAGGCTGTTTGACATATTTATTGTGAAATATGAATACTAAATAAGTTTACTAAATCTGTTGATGGCTAAGCTCTATGATTGTTTGCAATTTTTTTCTATTTTATGAAAATAATTGAATGTAACAAGGTTTCTGATAGCTTATTGAGAAACTAAATCAACCCCCTGAATGTGTGTCTAGGATAGGTGGAAGACTGAAAATGTATCTCTTTTATATTCGCAGGGGATAAATTTATATCCATTGTAGTGGACAATGAATAGAGAGCTGTGCCGTATTATAATATTATTTGTGGCAGTTCCATTAATGCTTATACAGAATGCAAAATAGGTAGGAAATAATCCTAACCATGTTTGCATATTCTACACATGAAAATTTATATGCACAAATAAAAATACTCTTATATCTACAAATGATCTATTCATATATTGTCCGAGTCATATAGTATAGTTATTAATTTTGCATGATTATTTATTGTTTTAATTACACTGAAACCAAAAAGTGGGGAGAGGTGAAGTATAATAACACAAAATTAATATCTTAATTTTAATCTTACTTGCAAAAATTACACTTCTAGAATGTCTTGCAACTCTTAGCTCTTTCTGTGCTCATTACTTTTCAATGGTGAGCACTTATTCATTCCTCTTCACTGTTAGTGACCTACATAATATCTATGCCAAGCCTTCAATCTAAAATTTATGAGTGCTCAGGAAAAATAAAAAAAATGAAATTATAAGCTTTCATGTTCACTTACTGTTTTTCTTTGAAGAAAATTCATGTATATGAAAATTAAAAATGGAAAGGATACTCACAGAATTACTTTAGTGTATCTTAATCTTTTTGATCAATGTATTCACTTGAAAATTTGATGAAAACTTTGTCTTCTCTCTAGGGAAAAAAAAAGCATGCACACAAAGAATTTGTGTTGAATTTCAGAGGATTTGCCAACTCTCTCTATGAATTTCCAGGGACTCCTGGGACCCATGAAAGCAAATAAAAAGCTCATTTTATTTTTCCAGGAAATTACTCAAAATACTAAATTTTATTCCCATTAAGTTGAGACACATACGTATGGACTTAATCTGGTAAAATTGCTCTGTATCTAACTGCAGCAAGGCCATCTTGCTGAAATTGACCTATCCAATTGACTCAATTTAGGGATCATTTTTGTCTGCCTCTAAGGCAGTCACTCCCCAACTCTGCCTTGGAGGGGCAATGTCAGCATCCCCTGAGAACTTGGTAGAAATGCACATTCCTGGGGCATCACCCCTGACCTACTGAGTCAGAAACTTGGGGTAGGATCTAGCAATTCCCTTCCAGGTAATTTTGATGCAAGCTACAGCTTATAAACCACTAGTCTAAAGAATTCTCTTATTTCTAATCTTCATAGCCATACATCTATTTTAAATTTCTTGATTGATACATAATTCACATACAATAAAATGCATGCATTTTAAGTGTACATTTGGTGAGTTTTGACAAATCTATGGACTCATTTAACCACCACCACAATGAAGATATTGAGCATTTTTTTCCATCTTCCTAGCAAGTCCCCCCATGTACCTTGGCAGGTTATCCCTGTCACCTTCTCCCCAGCAAGCTACTAATCTGATTTTTACCACTATTGATTAGTGTTGCCTGTTCTAGAACTTCATATAAATGAAATCATACAATCCATATTTGCTCGACATAATTAAAAAAAATTCATCCAGCTTGCTGGGTATATCAGCTCATTTCTTTTTATTGCTGAGTAGTCTGTTGTATGGATATACCACAACTGTGTTTTTCCATTCATCTTTTGTTGGACATTTGGGTTGTTTCCAGTTTATAGGGTTATTATAAATAAATATGTTATAAACATTTTTGTACAGGTCTGTTTGTGGACATATTTTTATTTATCATGGGTAAATAATACCTAGAAATGGAATTGACACCACGGTCAGTATATGGTTAATTTTATAAGACTGCCACCCTGTTTTCCAGCATGGTTGCACTCCCGTCAGAAACATAGGAGAGTTGCAGTTGTTCTGTTACATCTTCATTAAGGGTTAGTATTGCCAGCTTTTTTTTTTTTTTAACGTTTGGCCTTACAGTTTAATGACTGTTAAGTGGTCTCGCACTATGGTTTTAAATTTCATTTCCCTGATGACTTATGTTGAGCATTTTTTCATGTGTTTATTGGCTGTGAGTATATCTTATTTGATGAAGTGAGTTCTTTTGGCCATTTTTAAGTGGTTGATTTTCTCATTATTTAGTGTTAAGATTTTTTTCTTTTTTTCCTTCTGGATATAGGTCATTTATCATTACATATATTAACAATATTTTCTTCCAGTCTGTGGCTTACCTTCTTATTTCCTTAATGATATCTTTTGAAGACCGGAAATTCTAATTTTGACGAAGTCCAATTTATCAATTTTATTTTTTAAATTTTGTATATATTGTGTCTGGTCTAAGAAATCTTTGTCTCAGGGATCTTGTCCTGTGTTTTATTGTAGAAATTTCATAATTTTAGCTTTTATATTTATAAATCTCTTACATTTTTAATTTAGATCTAAATCCTAAATGTATTTTGTGTATGGTGTGAGGTACAGATCAAGGTTCTTTTCCTTTCTCCCCAACTTGGCTATCTGGTTGTTTTAGCACATTTGTTGAAACTTGAAGACAAATATCTGTTTGTTTGTATTTATTTACTAGAGAGAGAAAGAGCAAGCGAGAGAGAGAGCATGAGCAGGGGAGAGGCACGGCGGGGGGAGAAGCAGACTCCCCGCTGAGCAGGGAGCCCAATGTGGGGCTCGATCTCAGGACCCTGGGATCATGACCTGAGCCGAAGGCAGACCCTTAACCGACTGAGCCACCCAGGTGCCCTGACAAGTATCTGTTTTTAACTTGAAAATAGTTTACATTAACTTTCTGTTAAAAGTTAAGACTCTTCTCCATTATTCTTACATTTTTTTGCCAGAGGTTCCATTAGATAATGTTAGTTTGTAAACATGTTAACAAGAGGGGCTCCTGGCTGGCCCAGTTGGAGGAGTATGTGACTTCATCTTGGGATTGTGAGTTTGAGCCCCATGTTGGGTGTAGAGATTACTAAAATAAATTAAAAACCTATTAACAGAGACCCAGCTATTATTGAGAAATTCAGTATTCTTCTAGATATTAATTTGGCTCAAATTCAGCTAGAGGGGGGAAAAAACAAGAATGTTCTATGTAGAACCCTTCCTCATTAGAAAGGTGAATATAAAAGTAGCAGATAATGTGTTAATGGAGGCTATTACTCAAGTTGCAAAATGAAAATACTACAAATTTTCAAACCAGAATGCTGAATTGAAAGTAAAAGTACTTACATGATGAAATACCTAGTAAATTATTCATTGATTCAGTAATGACCATAGAAAAATATTTTGCTTAAGGTTTTTTTTTCCAGTGGTAGCAATTTTTAAAATAGCTTTGTTTTTAGATATTATAATAGAAACATAAGTTTATTTATAAAAAAAGGGAAATTATAGAAAAACATAAAGAATAATTCAAATAAACGATAGTTCTAGTCAGAAGTAACCAGTCTTAACACATTGGTGTTACATAGAACCACAAAGATCAAAATAGAAACACAGTCTAGATATCATTGTTTTCCTTAAGACATTACAGATCCCTTTACGTCTTAGTAAATGAAGATTAGAATTGTATAAGATTTTATTATTTGAAAGTTCTATATCTTGGTTAACTATTTCTCTATAGCTTTTTGATTTTTGTTATTATAAACACTGCTGTGATTAACAGCCTGGTATGTATGATTTTGCATTCTTGTCTGTTTTATAAGGTAGTATTTATTTCAATGAATAAAATTGGTTGTTGTGTTTCTTTGTTTATTTAATGTATTTCTTGAGCCTGAACATTTAATCCTGATGACTTCAGTGATAATTAGCATATTCAACCTACTGGAACATTTACAACTGGAACTAAAACCAGAAAGTTGCCAAACTGTATTTATTTTTCATGGTGATTTTGAGGCCTTAAGTGAACTTATATATGTAGAAATAGATGAAAAATTCATCAAACATTCCTATCATTGAAAATTGTGGGGAATATAATATCATTAAATGAACATATATTCAACAACTCTTTATTGTATACAAGACCCTATTTAGATGGAAGTGGGCTAGGAAAAAAAAAAAAAAAAGATTTCCTGGGTGCCTAGGAGGAGAAAAAAAAACTTTGGTGAGGAAAGAAAATAGTCTCTTTCACAAAAGGCATTTTGAAAGTTTCTGCCTTTGATAATACAACTGAATTTGACAGCTTAAAATGCCATTCTAGGAGGAGTTCCTTACTCTAGAGTCCTTAAGTAACTTTAAGCTTAATTGTTTGATTTCTTAGCTCCCTGGGAGGGTGGAAATCTAGGGTTCCAAACTTCTTCTTATACAACCATTAGTATACAGAAGGCAGGTAGTTCATTTATTGAGCAGTTATTATAGAACAGATGTTGTACTAAGCACCTGGGGCAGCTTGACACCTGCCTGGGAATTTAAAAGTTGAAAGATATTTTAGATATAAGAATGTTAGCTCGGATTTAAATCTAAGTCTTCTGTAGAAACTATGACTTTAATATTTTTCCCTGCCATTCCATTATGGCCTCACTGTTTCCTTTCTGCTGTGATATGTGAGAGGAGACAAGTTCATTGCCATATTCCATTGACTCATCGGTCTTGTTCTCTGCACATTACCCTTAAGACCTTGATGAAAGGCATGTTCAAAAGTATAAATAAGTATGGAGAAGATCTTTTTCTTTAGATATACTTTATGTTTATGAAGTAGAAATTGGAAAAGGGCCCTGGCAGGCAATATTTAGTACAAACTTAATTCTCTGCTCAAAATGTTAAACAATTTTGGCCCAAAGACAAATGTAGGACGGTATTTTTCAGTGTTTTAGGTCTCGTATAAAAAATGAAAATGTTTAACATAAAAGGCTATTTCAATATTTTTAACCTGAGGTTACTATTTAATTCACTGCATTGGGTGGGTATAATGGAAAAAGTATTATTGATGAGCTTTATTGACAAATAAATATCCAAATTGTAAGAGGTTGTAACCTATTACCGCTTAACTCTATGTCTTGGATAACTCTGTTTGTACTTTATTACAGGTTTCAGTTATTTTTAGCATACCGCCCTTTTTAGGGATTTCATGTCCTCTGGTGCTTGTATGTACTCTCTGAAAGGGTTTCTTTAGTGTGGTCACCAAAACCATCTTCAACAACACCCCCTAGGTTTCTAGTAAAGAGCCAGCTTCCTTGGCCTTACCTTTTCTAAATCTGAATCTCTGGATGTGGGACTCTGTCTTCTGTAATGTTAACTATATCCCCGGTAAGTGTGACATTAACTGCACTTTATTTTTATTGTATTTTTTTTTTTGCATATCCATGTTTATAGCAGCATTATCCACAGTAAGCAAGAGGTGGAAAGAACCCAGGGTTCATGGGCAGATGAATAAAGAAAATGTGGTACATACATATAATGTAGGATTATTCACATTCAAACGTATAAAGCAGGGAAAACCTGTTACATGCTACAACATGGGTGAACTTTGAGGACAGTACACTAAGGGAAAAGAAGCCAGTAAAAAGAGGAAATACTGTATGATTCCATCAATATAAGGTTCTTAGAGTAGTCAGTTTCATAGAAATAGTAGAATGGTGGGTGCCAGTGACTGAGGGAGGGAAATACCATGTACAACATAAATCAAGTCATGAAAATAACAGTAGCTGATTATATCTGGAGACATACCATTGTAATCCTCTGTTCAGGTCCTTTGGGTTGCAAACCCTCCTGTAGCCAATAATAATAGTGGCAACAAAAAGAGTAGCACTAATTTTTGCTTGCTAGCCATGGCCAGAGAATGTGGAAACATGATTTATCATCTTCAATCATTGCCCCAAATCTATAAGCCATTAATTAGGTTTCCTATTTAACAGTTGAGTCAACTAACTTGCAGAAAGTAAGAAACTTGCTCCATCTTGTTCAGTTGGAAGCCAGTAGGTCTAGCTTAGGCATGATGGTATATGAACATGTGAGATGGCATTTGTTGTTGTGAGCAAATTATCTTTTTAAAAAAGTAAAAGAGGAAGAAGAGAACTGGAGAAGAAACTAGCTTGAGGATCATCATGAAGAAGAATTCAGTTGAGTCAGAAACTGAGATGCAAGCAGAGAACTTCACTGTAATCTGCTTCTGTTCCATCTCACATATCACCACCTCCAGCCACCCCGACTAAAAGTACTCCTTTGTTGCTTTACAATTCATACACCATCATGCCTAAGCTAGACCTACTAGCTTCCAAACTGAGCACGTTGGAGCAAGTTTCTTACTTTCTGCAAGTTAGTTGACTTAACTGTTAAATTAACTGCACATTAAAGAACAATGCTTTTTGGGGTTGGTTCTCCTTTCTGCCTCCTACTTGCCTGTTAACATGATTCCCAGTCCGAAGGGAAGATCGCCTTTTACTGGTTTCACACCTGTCTGTCTGAGAACATCTGGTTATCAAGGTCAGCTGTGTCTCAACTCTTGGGGAGCAGGAATATCTCTGTACAGATAAGGGTTTTGTCATATGTGGGGAGCTGTCAGAGAAGCACCTCACCAACCATTTTGTTCACTCACTTCTCCTTCCCTAAGTCTTGCCGCCTCCTGGGACTGTGTTCTGGGGCAGTTCAGAGGCTCTGAGGCATTGCACAGAGTTATAGCTCTAGTCAACAGTGAAAAAGCTATAATCTCCTGTACTTATATTTAAATGTTCAGTTCACTGGATTATTTCCTGCTAGGCAAGTGAGTCAAACAAGGACAAGAATAGTAAGAGACTCATGCTTTAAATAGAATTTTTAAAAATTCAGTGTACTTTTAAGATATTCCTATGTTTATTACTACATAAATTTTCAAAATTTAAAATTTGTAATAGGCATTTACTATGATCATTTTTTCTACATTATTCTTGGAATAAAGAATATTTTGTTAATTATTTCCTCTCTGCAAGCAATGTCAATGTATAAAAATTTTCTTTCCAAATTAATGTATCTGCTTTCTAAGGCAATCATTTCTAAGTTCATTATATGATTCAACTCATTAAATGTTTGACATCAGTCTTAATATTGCACATGGAGTAATGACTATGTTATAAATTAGAGTAATATGGTATATACTGATATAGTCAGAAATCTCAAACCATTTCAGTGAAGACCAATATGAAATTGGTAAATAAGAATATCTTTGAAAATAAATTTGAATTCATCTCACGTTGGTATTAATTAAAATAGTATTCCAAATTTTCTTAGATATGTTGCAATCAATATTTTATTATCTATTAAAAGAAAGCAAATCACATCCCACTAGTAAATGCCAATTCATCTGCTTTTTAAATTTAAATGCAAATTATTTCCACCCCTTACCTTTACATTGAGATAAAGTCAAAGTAGAAATGGCATATGTTATGCATTACTTTACAGACTTCAATATCAAAATTATTTTTTTATCACTGTTCTCCAAAAACTTATTTTAGACCAACATCAATGAATCCAATTTTTATCCTAGTTTCTGTATTACATTTTAATACTATAAAATTGTTAGACACTTATAAGAAGTTTTATGATAGTTCATAGAAATGCCTATGTAATTTTCAATAGATTACTATGTGAAAAAAAATGTAAAATAGAACACACACACACACACAAAATGTAAGGGTACGTGTGATAGACATTATTTTGAATGTGGCATCCTGTGTTGTTCTCACAAGAGAGAAATGTTTTTTTTTTATATTATTCCACTGGTATAATGAGTAATGACCCAGAGGATGTCCTAGCACACCTACCCTGGGTAATCTCATGGACTGTAGTATAATAAGAGTTCAGGAGTCAAAGTTTGGGTTTTACTCTTAGTGCCCACAGAGTCTGGAAACTGCAGTTTGACAACAAAAGGCTGTGGGCCTTCTCTATCAACAGTAAAGGAGCCCCAATCCACATTTTCTCTACTAATGATGGGGGAGGCCTTGCTTGACAAGAATATAATAAGATGCTAATGCTGCTCTTGTTAATGCAGTTACGTGAATTTCCCCCATGAGCCTCCACCAGATGCTGCTACTGCCAATACTGTGCTGGTCAGAACGGAATCTCAAGAGGAATAAGGATATGTTGAAATGGAAATAGACCCAAAGAAGCAATCTTGTGTTCTCATGTGTGTTCCTTAAGTAGGGGATAGGTATTTAGCACTTAGAGCTTCTCTTGGTGATTGAGATTCTTAGTTAAATCAGGAATAGGTAGGATTTCCTACATTTCTCACTTTAGTGTATTAAACTCATTGGATTCCTGGATTATAAAGGACTTAATAGTCTACCACTAGTTTAACTTGGGTATTCAAATAGCATCTCTCAAATATAGCTGTTTATATAGCAACTACACCTGTGTCTAATAGAGCACTCTATACGTATCTCCTTTTTTTCCCTAACCTGTGAAATGTTGAGAATGTTTTTTAGTCTCTAATCATATTGATGGATAACAGTTCACAGCTAGAATATAGAAACAGAACACTCTGTTGAAAAAATATTATAAACATCATGTCAGGCACTAAAACACCAATATGTTTCAATAATGTTGTAATACAGACTTAGCCCTGAGATTTATTCTAGGTCAAAACTGTACACCGTTTGTAATTTCATGATAAAATTCTGCCTCTGGAAAATCCATATACTATTCAGGACAGAAGTTTTTCCTTAAACAGTCCCTGAATGAACCAAAAGAAAAAAAAATGCTAAAGTAAAAATTTCACCCTTCAAGAAAATGGAGGGGGTGTGTTGAATATTTGTTAAGAGTCATAATTGTTTAAGAAATGTATTTAGACTGAGAATCTCAGAATTTAAAGTCCCTTCTTAGAGACAAAATGCAGCAGGAATTGCATAGGAACTGTGTGGCCCTGATTGAATCACTTTGACTTCCCTAAGCTTAAATGTTTATTTCTGTGAATTCAGTAAGACAACCAGCTGAACTCTCCATTCCAACATTATAGTCCCCTGTATCATATAAACTCTGGCTCCCAAGCTGTGATCGGTGGACTCCTGGGATCCTCAAGTCACTGTCAGGGAGTCTCTGAGGTCAAAACTTGCCATAATATGAAGGTGTTCCTTGTTCTTTTCACTGTATTGACATTCATATTGATGGTGCAACAGTCAGTGGTGAGTAATTCTTCTGAAGCTTCACCACACATCAGGGCAGTACCACCCAACTATTCTCCACTGCCACATATGCACATTAAGAGAGGAAGAGGGGGAGGCAGCTTTACTTAGGAATGTCCTTGATGAAACAGTCAAAATTATTAGTTATATTAAATCTCAATGCTTGAGTATGATCTCTTTAATCGCTTGTACGGTGAAATGGGAAGTATGCATAAAGCCCTTCTGCTGCATATCAAAGTACAAAGGTTGTCTTGAGGAAAATCTCATGTGGATTTGCTAAACCAGCCACATTTTCCACAGAACATCCAGTTTATTTGAAAGAATGTCAGACAAACTGCTGTTACTCGTATTTGGGTATTTCATAGCCATTTTCTCAAAAACCAACAAGATTAGATTAGCCTGCCACTTCAAAGAAAACAATTGACAATACTTACAGCCAATGAAAAAAAATTCAAACTTTGAAATAAAAGTACTGGAAAACTTGTATATGCTGCTATTAGTGTGACAGCTTCCCAACTGGTAAAGACTTTTCTGATGAAATGGATGGTGATTTTTCGACAATGAACTATGTCAACATTTGGAAGATCTACAGAATTCAGTGCAATATTTTCCAAAAGACCAGCATGTAATGTTAAAATTTATGCTTGGTATCCTTGGTAAAAGGACTCAGGACATTCAGAGTGAAACACAGACCTGTTTTTTTGTAGGAGAGTACAAAAGTTCATTGATAAGGTTTCAGATTCCACAATGCAACTAACCTTTAAGAAACTATTGCTTGTCAAGTTTTGGTGTAGTATTAAAGGTAGATACCCACAATTATCTGAGAATGCTATGTGAGGCCTTATGGATAATGTAGTTGGAATGGGAAGGAGTAACATATATATACATATATATATTATATATATTAAATGTATATAAAATATAAATATTTTTACAATTTCTATTACAATATCACAAATATATATTCATAAAAATTTTTATATATTACATATATAATTTGTAAAAATGTAAAACAGCATATCTCTTCATACAGTTTTTTTGAATGTGTAATTATCTTTATAAAAATGTTATTTACATTAACATTTAATGGGTTTATTATTTTTAAGTGAATTAATATTTTCTGAAATCTCAGTTTTGATTCCTAATATAGTAAATAGTGATAGATATAATATACATAAAGAAAATGTTCTGAGACCACAAAGTTTGAGAATTGTTAATAAATAAACCATAAGGCTGGTGTGGGGTAAGCTCTTCAAATCTAAAATTGAGCTAAAATAGTCATTCTCTAACCACTAGAGGGAGCTTTTATTTTATATAAATGTATAGTGTATTGGCATTAAGAATTTACATGAAAAATAAATGCAAAAATTCTAGAATTGTAGCACTTAATATATACAACACAAAGCTTTGTGAGAAACCCCAGTTTTTTTGCTTTATTTCTGCAATAACTCCTTCAACAAAATGGAAGGATTTTTTTTCTATAGCCCTAAGTTTGTTTATGCCTAGCATGCTTAAGAAAATTGTTTACATTAAAGTAGACATTTAAGAAAACATCATGAAGTCTTAGTATATGATCCCATATGGTTAGAAGTCATTAATTTTTTTTCCCTCTTTCTAACTAATTCCTTATAAATAGCAGGAGTTGATGGTAGTTCTTTCCTCTCACTGACCTTTGAGTAATTGCTAGTTGAGTGTAGGTCAGTCAGAAATACTCCTGACATATTGTATTTCTCCCAGAGACATTTGTATCAGTTACAGGGAAATGACTATGCATATGGAGGCAGTGACTAAGTTCTGAATGATTTATTTCTTCTCTGGGGTTCGCATAGAATCACACTGCAACTTCAGCAATCATTCCTGTGATGTTATGAACTCTCCCTCAATGACATCTGTTTTTTGCAATGATATTTATTATTTTTCTATGTCTTCCTGAAGCCTCGATATGGAGAACCATATCCTAGTTCTTAAGAGATGGGTACAGACACAATGAAAAGCTGCTAGATGACTTTAGTAGGTATTAAAGAAATAATTGCATATAATATTGCTTGTATTTGATAATCTTCGGCAGTCAGTTGTACAGGAAGACTAAAGCTAAGTACATCCACATTTGCAGCAGCTATGTTCCAAATTCCTTAGAATTTTTTCTCAGGGAAGATATAATGTGCCCTGATAAGGACAAAGGTGAGAAAGCCCCCTGCAAGAAAAATTATTTTCATTGAGTACTTTTTTCTCCCTACAGAATGTCTTCTTGTGTTCTTTTAAGCCAGTGGTTCTTAATATGTTGAGGTTTTGAAAGAAAGAAAGAAGAAAGAAAGAAAGAGAGAGAAAGAAAGAAAAGAAGGAAAGAACGGAAAGAAAAAAAACTTTTTAAAAATCAGGTCAAAGCTATGATCCCTTTGCAATCACAAAATGCGAATTTTTGCATATACTTTTAAAGGTTTTTATATCTCCCAAAGTCCACAAGAAACCCAGGTTAAGAATTCTTGTTTAAGGGCGCCTGGGTGGCTCAGTTGGGTAAGCGACTGCCTTCGGCTCAGGTCATGATCCTGGAGTCCCGGGATCGAGTCCCGCATCGGGCTCCCTGCTCGGCAGGGAGTCTGCTTCTCCCTCTGACCATCCTCCCTCTCATGCTCTCTGTCTCTCATTCTCTCTGTCTCAAATAAATAAATAAAATCTTTAAAAAAAAAGAATTCTTGTTTAAATCAATAGAAAATCAGTGAAGATAGAATGTGACTGGTTTTGTTTGTTTTGAGCAGGGAGGATAAGTATTTGGGACTAATAAGCATTAATCATCTTATTTATGTTGGAATCACTAAAATTATCTTTGGGTATCCTGAAATACTTTTAGTAAAGCCTTCATAACTCATCTGTATTAAAAATGTTACAAAAGCTAGAGTTGAAAGCTGTTGGGACCCCTGGTAACTCCCCAAAGCAGAAGGTCCACTCGTGAGTTTTTTTCACAGATTTAAGAAAGTGACATTTTTAGAAAAGCCATATTGAGTCAGTCTTGGTTTTAACAAATTAAACTTTTTTGAGTGATTTAGAGCACACAGTTTCCAGGAACTAAATTGGTCTCGAGAATTAATCAGGAATAAGCTATACAAGTTTAAGTTATATAAAGTAAGCTAAGAGCGTTTTAAATACAGGCAAACCTAAATAGTAACATTAAAAGTTGTTAATCCATATTCTCTCTGCAGCATTTTCACTCCTAGTTGAGAAGGGATTGGCATAATATATTGAAACTGTGAATAATGAAGACATAAATGATAACACTGGGAGATAAAGGATTGTAGGATCAAAGATGCCCCCTAAGGATCCTATAAGGATGAGAAAGATGAGAGAGAAGAGTAGAAAATAACTTTTGTTCAGTAATTCCTGGCAGGTGTTGATAGTAGAAGCTTACCCAGAAAATGGAATACTTGTTTTTCTTTCAAGATAAATATACCCCAAATCTCTGCTCCCTGAAATTTGTATAAGGAATTTTCATTGCTCTACATAGCTTTCTGGATGCCTTCACTTCTTTTAACCTCATATCTATATATCTGAATTATTGCCATTGGTTTCATTAAGTAGCAGATGATTGATAGTTTAATTTTGTTTATATGCATGGATATAGCTATGGTAAGGAATTAAAACTAGGTAAATTCTATCATTAGTAAACTTAAGCGTGATCTTCCCTTAGTATTTCACATGTGCTGCTATGTTCCCGTGATCATGAAATAATTTTCTGTGACTTTCAGCAACTCTAGATTATTGTTACCTTGATTCTGCTTTTTGAAGGTCATACTGATCGAAATAAGTGATTTTTCTGTCTCTGTCATGACTGGTTGGTCCTAACAAATACATTTAGGAATATCCAGGGTCATCACACATAAAATTAATGCATACTTCCTTCATACCTAAGGTTTGTAGGTTGCCATTTGGCAAGAATAATTCAACACCTTCCTGAGTAATTTCAAATATTTGCAAATCTTGGAGAGAAGAACAGCAGACAGTATGATTTGCATCTTGGAGAGCAAATGTAGTGAGTCATCAATGATGTTCAAAGCCAACAAAGATCTGATGAATACATGCTGTGGTTTTAACATTGGAAATCAACAATCAATTATCCAAAAGGCTATTTTTTCCTTAAAAAACCTCTTTTAACCCCCTGGTTGTCCTTCCATTCGTCTAACCTTGGCAGGCATATTTCAGTGGTGATGATGAGCAGATAGTGGTGCATAGCAGGGCTGTGTCATGGTCCTGGGAGACCAATCCTTTTCTGTAAGAGAAATTTGTGAAGTAGCTAAGAGCTCAGCCATATGTCCAGGTTCAGGGGAGGGATGATAAGAACTAAGGAGAGTGTGAGTGTCCCCAAAATTAAGTTCAGGTCAAGGATCCAGCTCCAAGTAGAGAAATATCTTCAGGTATCCTGAAGTAAATTTTAGTAAAGGCCAAAGTAAAGGTTTCTTAGGAAACCAAAGATTTACCATATTTGGAAAAGAGTGTGGGGTGAGGAGCCCTGGTGCTGAGACAACAGAGAGAAAATTATGGCTTATTTGGGATATAGACACCTTAGATGTACTCTAGTATCTAGGACGCCGAGGCTGAATGTAGACCTTATTTGCTACTGGCAGTGGAGCTTCTCAAATTATGTCTGCCTTGTTCAGCATTGACTCAGGTGAGCTAGGACTACAAATTTTTGACAGTGGCTCTGTGACTGAGAAGACAAGGACATCTTTTTTTTTTTTTTTAAGATTTTATTTATTTATTTGAGAGAGAGAGAGAGAGCATGAGAGAGGGGAGGTCAGAGGGAGAAGCAGACCCCCCGCTGAGCAGGGAGCCCGATGCGGGACTCGATCCCGGGACTCCAGGATCATGACCTGAGCCGAAGGCAGTCACTCAACCAACTGAGCCACCCAGGCGCCCGACAAGGACATCTTTTACCCAGGACAGCGCTTTAACTTCCCAAGGGGTGTTAGTGTGTCCTATGCATGATCTTTAGAAATCAGTTAACTTCTCCTGGAAAAACAACAAAGATGTCAAGATGGTTTATATTTATGCACATCATGCTAAAAATGAATTTACTAACAGAGAGAGAGAATTTTTTTTTGCAGAATCAACTTTTGAAGAAACCTGCTCATTATTTTTTAAGAACAGCTTTACTGAGATATCATTCCTCTATCATAAAATTCATCCATTTGAAGTGTACAGTTTTAAGTGGTTTTTAGTATATTCACAGGGCTCTATACCGATTAAAGTCAATCCCCATCCTCCTCTCCCTAACCCACCAGGCCTAGGCAACTGCTAATCTATTTTCTGGCTCTATAGATTTGTCTATTCTGGACATTTTATACAAACGGAAGCATGCAATATGTGGTCTTTCACTCAGTGTGATGTTTCAGAGTTCATCCATGTTGTACCACGCATCCACATTTCATTCGTTTTTATTGCTGAATAATATTCCATTGTATAAATATACCATTTTATTTATCCATTCATCAGTTTATTGGTATTAGGGTGGTTTCCACTTCTTGGCTATTATGACTATTGTCACTGTGAATATTCATGTACAGTTTTGTGTATGGACAGACGTTTTAATTTCTCTTGGGTACATACTTAGGAATGGAATTGTTAGGTCATATAGTAACTCTGTGTTTAATATTTTGGAGAATTGCTAAATTGTTTTCCAAAATAGCTGCACCATTTTATAATCTCACCAGTAACGTATGAGGGTACCAATTTCTTTATGTTCTTGCTAACACTTGTCATCTTTTTAGTTTTAGCCATCCTACTGGGGATAAAGTAGTATCTCATGGTTTTGAGTTGCATTTTTTTAATTACTAATGATATTGGGCATCTTTTCATATGCTTGTTAGCCACTTATATGTCTTTTTGGAGAAATGTCTCTTCAAATCCTTAGACCATTTTTAAATTGGGATTTTTTTTTATTGTACTTCACTATATACTTTTATTGTATTTTAAGATGAGTCTTCATATATTCTTGATGTGAGTTCCTTTTCAGATATATGATTTGCATATTGCTTTCTGTGAGTTACCTTTTTACTTTCTTGATGATGTTCTTTGAAACTCAATATAGTTTTTAATTTTGATTAAGTCCAATGTATCTATTTTTTCTTTTGTCACTTGTGCTTTTGGTGGCATATCTCAGAAACTTCTGCCTAAAGGTACTGGTTATTTCTGTATATTAAGTCATTTTATATTTTAACCCTTAGTTTTTTAGCCTTGCACTATTTTACATTTTGCCGCATGGATGGCTATCTTTACCAGCAGATAAGGACCATTTTTCTGGTGTCAGGCCATGGGAGAGGGAACAATATTCAGAAAGTGCATTTTTTTAGTGATCAGTTCCTTCTGAGTGGTCACTAGCACTGAACTTGGGAAATAGCAGGTAAAAGCACAAAACATGTATTTCCTTCTTTTCCCCATTTAGAAATTTCAGTAGGTAGAGTATGTTTCTCATCATTCTTGATAGATTTTAACTAATACCAAGTATCTTGAATGCCCACAAAAGACCTTATTACCAGAACATTCAGCCTTATCCCCCCACAACAGGTTGTTGGATACTGCTATCTTGTAGAGGATAAGACTGTGTCCTCTTGGGTCACACTTCTAGGGTGAATCCTGACTCTCTTATTAGCTGTGTGAGTTCAGGGAATTATAGCATGGTGTTTGAATTCTCTTCCGTAAAGTGGTAATGACAATAGCATCTACCCTGTAGAGTTGTGAGGACTAAATGAGATAGAGGTTAACTAATTTGAACAGTGTCTGACACATAATCTGTGCCCATTAGTGTTAAGTGGCAGTGATGATGTTATAGAATTGGTGTATCTGTGAAAAATTGACCAAAATGAATTCTAATGACTCTTCTGTACTGCTGTTGAAATATTTCAGACAAAATGAAGTATAACCCAAAAATATGAACAGCACTAGACATGCATAGCTAAAACAGAAAGTGTGACAATCATTCATATATTTTCTGTGTTTTTTTAAAGAGTTTTTTGTCTCACAAGAATAAATTATATCTTCCTTAGTAGTAAGGAAATTGCCTTCATCAATCTTTGTTGTTTAATTTGTTTGAATTCTGAGCATTAAAATAACTCATTAATTAATCAAAGTTTTCTCAATTGCTTTCAAATGCTGAAAATACACTAATACGTTATGGCAATCAAAGATTTCTCAACTACTTTCAGTTGCTACAAATATACTGATACTTTATATATGGTAGTGACAGCTGGGAAAGGTGGGGGTTCCACTATCACATAAGGGGAAAGCCTTTTTTTTTTTTTTAATTTTATTCGTGTATTTGAGAGAGAGAGAGAGGAGCGGGGAGGAGCAGAGGGAGAGGGAGAGAGTCTCAAGTAGACTCCAAGCTCAGCCCAGAGCCTGATGCGGGGCTCAATCTCACAACCCTGAGATCATGAACTAAGCCAAACCAACAGTTGGACACTTAACCGACTAAGCCACTCGGGTGCCCCGAGAGGAAAGCCTTTATAAAACAATTGTATTAACTCCTTTTGAAGGAAAAATAAGGGAAAAATTAATGTCAAAGTTCCTAAAAATGTGTTCCAGTTACCATTCCCAAAATAATGTGTCAGATCCTTTTGTATTCATTATCTTTATTACTCATTCTCGCAGTTTCAATTACACTGTCACTATTTCATGAGATTAACATGCTATTTTCCAGTACAGATACTGGGGTAGATGCCTTGTCTCCCAGTTAGACTGCCAGTCCTTGAAGGAAGGCACTAGCCTGACTTGTTCTCTATTCCTAGCATCTAACATGGTGCTTTGTTTATAGAAAGTATTCTGTAGATTCCTATAGCACCATACAATTTTAAAGCTACAAGAGAAAGGCCTTCATTAAAAATGGGTAAATTTATGGAGTATTACTATAATGTCTGGAAAAGAATGTGCTAACTCAGCACTGAGAGAACCAATAAAAGTCTTGAAAGACACTTTCCCCATGAATTCTACTTCCATTCCTTCCTCTGCAGATTTTGTCTGATTCCTTCTCCTCTTAGTTGTGTTGCTAACACACAGATGCCTGAAGAGACTCTTGGGTTGAGTGCCCCTCCAGCATGTCCCCACAATACCTTGAACTTCCTCATTGCAGCACTAGTCTCAGTTTTGTAAGTGCTTGTTTAATTGCCTGTGCACCCTCCATCCATTTCTTCCAGGTTATCTAATTTGCTGGCATAGAGTTGCTCATAATATGTTCTTATAATTGTTTGTATTTCTTTGGTGTTGGTTGTGATCTCTCCTCTTTCATTGGTGATTTTGTTGATTTGGGTCATTTCTCTTTTCTTTTTGATAAGTCTGGCCAGGGGTTTATCCATCTTGTTAATTCTTTCAAAGAACCAGCTCCTAGTTTCATTGATCTGTTCTACTGTTCTTTTACTTTCTATTTCATTGATTTCTGCTCTGATCTTTATGATTTCTCTTCTCCTGCTGGGTTTAGGCTTTATTTGCTGTTCTTTCTCCAGCTCCTTTAGGTGTAGGGTTAGGTTGTGTACTTGAGACCTTTCTTGTTTCTTGAGAAAGGCTTGTATTGCTATATACTTTTCTCTTAGGACTGCCTTTGCTGCATCCCAAAGATTTTGAACAGTTGTGTTTTCATTTTCATTGGTTTCCATGTATTTTTTTTACTTCTTCTTTAATTTCCTGGTTGAGCCATTCATTCTTCAGTAGGATGCTCTTTAGCCTCCATGTATTTGAGTTCTTTCTGACTTTCCTCTTGTGATTGAGTTCTAGTTTCAAAGCATTGTGGTCTGAAAATAGGCAGGGAATGATCCCAATCTTTTGGTACCGGTTGAGAACTGATTTATGACCTAGGATGTGATCGATTCTGGAGAATGTTCCATGGGCACTAGAGAAGAATGTGTATTCTGTTGCTTTGGGATAGAATGTTCTGAATATGTCTGTGAAGTCCGTTTGGTCCAGTGTGTCATTTAAAGTCTTTATTTCCTTGTTGATCTTTTGCTTAGACGATCTGTCCATTTCAGTGAGGGGGGTGTTAAAGTCCCCCACTATTATTGTATTGTTGTCGATGTGTTTCTTTGCTTTTGTTATTAATTGCCTTATATAATTGGCTGCTCCCATGTTAGGGGCATAGATATTTACAATTGTTAGATCTTCTTGTTGGATAGACCCTTTAAGTAGGATATAATGTCCTTCCTCATCTCTTATTACAGTCTTGGGTTTAAAATCTAATTTGTCTGATATAAGGATTGCCACCCCAGCTTTCTTTTGGTGTCCATTAGCATGGTAAATGGTTTTCCACCCCCTCACTTTCAATCTGGGGGTGTCTTTGGTTCTAAAATGAGTGTCTTGCAGACAGCATATCGATGGGTCTTGTTTTTTAATCCAGTCTGATAGCCTGTGTCTTTTGATTGGGGCATTGAGCCCATTTACATTCAGGGTAACTATTGAAAGGTAGGAATTTAGTGCCATTGTATTGCCTGTAAGGTGACTGTTACCGTATATTGTCTGTGTTCCTTTCTGGTCTATGTTGCTTATAGGGTCTCTCTTTGCTTAGAGGACCCCTTTCAAGATTTCTTGTAGGGCTGGTTTCATGTTTGCAAATTCCTTTAGTTTTTGTTTGTCCTGGAAGCTTTTTATCTCTCCTTCAATTTTCAATGACAGCCTAGCTGGATATAGTATTCTTGGCTGCATATTTTTTCTCATTTAGTGCTCTGAATATATCCTGCCAGTCCTTTCTGGCCTGCCAGGTCTCTGTGGATAGTTCTGTTGCCAATCTAATGTTTCTACCATTGTAGGTTACATATCTCTTCTCCCGAGCTGCTTTCAGGATTTTCTCTTTGTCTATGAGACTCGTAAGTTTTACTATTAGATGTCGGGGTGTTGACCTATTTTTATTGATTTTGAGAGGGGTTCTCTGTGCTTCCTGGATTTTGATGCCTGTTTCCTTCCCCAAATTAGGGAAGTTCTCGCTATAATTTGCTCCATTATACCTTCTGCCCCTCTCTCTCTTTCTTCTTCTTCTGGGATCCCAATTATTCTAATGTTGTTTCGTCTTATGGTATTGCTTATCTCTTGAATTCTGCCCTCGTGATCCAGTAGTTGTTTATCTCTCTTTTTCTCAGTTTCTTTATTTTCCATCATTTGGTCTTCTATATTACTGATTCTCTCTTCTGCCTCATTTATCCTAGCAGTTAGTGCCCCCATTTTTTATTGCACCTCATTAATAGCCTTTTTGATTTCCACTTGGTTAGATTTTAGTTCTTTCACTTCTCCAGAAAGGGTTTCTCTAATAACTTCCATGCTTTTTTCAAGCCCAGCTAGTATCTTTAAAGTGATGATTCTGAACTCTAGATCTGACATCGTACTAATGTCCGTATTGAGTAGGTCCCTGGCAGTCGGTACTACCTCTTGTTCTTTTTGTTGAGGTGATTTTTTCCGTCTTGTCATTTTGTGCAGAGGAGAATAGATTGAGAGAACAAAATGCTAGCAGAGTAACAACGTCCCCAGAAAATATACTCTAAACAAATCAGAAAAGACCTGAAGCAGTGGAAAAAGAAACGGAAAGAGAAAAAAAAGAAAAAGAAAAAGGAAAAAAGAAAAAGATAAAGATAAAAACAAACAAAAACAAACAAAACAAAACAACAACAACAAGAAAAACCAGAATGTGATCGAATATGATCAGGCTGGTATATAGATCAGTGCCACACACTAGATTTGGGGTGTATTTTGGTCTTTTAGAAGAAAGTGCCTCCCAAAATTTTAAAGAAAGAAAAACTTATATATGTACAAAAATAAGGGTTGATATGATGAAGGGATGGAATGTGACTGTAAAGATGGAAATTATAAAAAATTTTATAAAAGAAATTGATAAGAAGTTGTTCGAAAAAAGAAAAGAGGATTTAAAAAAGAAAAAAGAAAAAAAAAGGGAGAGAATGTGATCAGGCAGGGGAGTAGAAAAAACCATATACTAGAGATTTAGGGTATATTTTAATCTGTTAGAAGAAACTATCTCAAAATTTTAAAGAGAGAACAACTTATATATATATGCCAATAATACGGGTAACTACTATGAAGGGATAGAATATGACTCTAAAAATGAAAAATAAAAATGTTTTTTAAAAAAAAGGGATTGATAAGATGTTGGTTAAAAAAGGGAAAAAGAAAAATTAAAAAAAAAGAAAGAAAAAAAGTTAAAAAAAATTAACTTTGAAAGACTAAAGAATCATGGTAAAAAAGCCATGAATTCTATGTGCAGTATTCCCCTAGCGCTGGAGTTCTGCCATTCTCATTGATCGGTAAACTTGGTCTTGGCTGGCTGTTCTCGCTGATCTTCTGGGGGAGGGGCCTGTTGCCGTGGTTTCCAAATGTCTTTGCCGGAGGCGGAATTGCCCCGCCCTTGCCCCGACCCAGCTAAGTAATCTGCTCGGGTTTGCTCTCCGGAGCGTTTGTTTCCTGCGAGCTTTCCATACAGCTTTGGAGGCGGAGAGTGAAAATGGCAGCCTCCCAATCTCTTCCCCGGAGGAGCCGAGAACTCGGGGCCCCGCTCCTCAGTGAGCCCCCAGAGAAAAGCCGTCAGTCACTCCCGTCTCCCCGGTCTCCGGCCGCACTCCGTGCTCACCTGGCCTGTGACCGCGTGTTTCTATCTCTGGCACCCGACCCTGGGTGGAGTCTCCAATCCCAGCAGATCCCTGCGGTGCGCTCCCACGCTGCTCCTCCTGGGGGAGGAAGGTGAGTCTCCCCGGATCTGCCGCTTGTTGGGTCCCTGATGGAGGAGCAGGGGCCCGACTGTGCCGCGGATCACAGTTTATGGCAACCCCGAGCTGAGAGTCCGCACCTGGGCTCCGCCTCTGCAGCCGGCTTCCCTGCTCCGTTACCTGGGAGCTCTGCCACACTCAGGCACCCCCGGTCTTTCTGTGACCCCAAGAGTCCTGAGACCACACTGTCCCGGAGGGTTCCACCCCCCGCTTAGCCACCAGAGTGACGTCTCTCAGCGGAGCTGACTTTTAAAAATTCCGATTTTGTGCTCCGTGGCTCTATCACTTGCCAGAAGCGGCCGACGGAGGCCCCTCCCCCGCCGTCTATCCTCCCGAATATCGCCTCGGATTCACTTGTCCGCACGTCCTACCTTCCAGAAAGTGGTTGCTTTTCTGATGAGAGAGTTGTTGCTATTCTTTTTTTCGATCTCCTGTTGAGTTTGTAGGTGTTCAGAATGGTTTGATCCCTATCCAGCTGAATTCCTGAGAGGAGACGAAATCCAGGTCTCCTACTCCTCCGCCATCTTGCTCCGCCCCCGCCTGTGTCACCCTCCAAACCAGAGTCCGCGGAGGATGGAAACCATTTTTGCCTGTGCTGATCATTGTATTCTTCATGTGTGTCTAGCATGTAGTGGTGCCTGGTACAGAATGTTTCCTCAGGTTCCTGCCGAACTATTGAAGTAATGTAGTCAGTGTCTAGCTCCACCACTAACTGGTTGTGTGGGCTTGGGGAAGTCAGGAGCCTCTCCAGTCTGAGCCGATCTACCTGTAAAATGATGTGGTTGGACTTGATCAGAGTTGGAAATCAGGCGGTCTACTTGCTAATTCTGCCCCAGAGCAGTGTTTTTATTTTTATTTCTCTTCTGTTCACTTGTTTCAGAGCAGCATGCACTCCCACTCGGCCACACCCCCATTGCATCTCAGCTTTTACCCTCCTGCCCCTGTTACCTGACCAGCTCCTGAGGTGTTTGAAGTTGCCCCCACTGACCTAGGGATGATCTGTATGATCCCCTTCAACTCTAACATTTTGATTCCATGATGTTTAAAAGAAGTATACAATTGCACCCTTCAGCCTGCATTTACTTGTCACAAGGAGCTTTTATTTACATTGGTTTGTTTTCTGCAGTGTCTTTTATTTTGGTTCTTTCCACCTGGTAACGCGTATGGATTCCAAAGCTTACAAATCCTTGCTGTTCACTCTATCCTTTACTTCAACAGAAGTAATTATATATATTTTGTGTCTTCTCTCTGGATATTTTGATAGCATTATCATTGGGATGATAATGTTTCTGTGAAAAAAATTACCTTTAAGAATAGATGTATGAATTTTAGAAGTTCCCTGTTTTTCATTTGACATGTATTTAGTTCTCTATTTTTCCTATGGATTATACCCTTATCTCTGTGCTGGTTACAGAGATGTATGAACACATTTAAGTGCTTAACTTAAAAGTAATATGTATAAATGTGTGTACATATGAACACATGGACATATTAATTATTTTATTTTTAAAGTAACTTTTAACAATAACTTCATGTAATTAGTTATCTCCTAGGGTTATTTTTTCATCAGAGCAAAAGCAAATATAAAAACTTCAGATAATCCTCAATGAATCTGTTGCAGGATGTCTGATGCACAGAGGTATCATTCTCTAAGTATTGCTGCTTAGTAGAATGAAGTATATTTGACATGTACCCATAGTTACTAACAATTGAGTGGAACATAACAGGCTTATGCTGAGTAAAAACATTAATGTAGCAGAGTAGTTTACAGATGGTGAGATGAACTACCTTTAGTTTTGCTCTCAAAAAATATATAAGAAATCTAAATTTTGTATTTTTTTTTTTTTTCTGTACTGAGCAGAGCAGCAACCATTACATTGAGAAATATGTGACTGTTTGGCCTACCATTATGCCTATTTTAGAACATTCTGCATGGTTAGCTACTTGGAGCATTAGATTCACAATAGAAGCAACTTTCAAATCTAATAGAAACCCGTGGGACATACACATGGGACTGTTCAAATAATTGAACTCCCTCCTACTTATGACTATCTTCTTTGCCACTTGGCGCAGGACCGAAGATTGTACAAGCTGTGAAGGAGCCACTTGGATATGGTCTGGTGGTCCCTAAGCAATCATTTTAACTTCCGTCACAGTAGACCTAGTTTATAGAGCACTAAGGAGCACTGTCCTAAGAATATTAAGGAAATAATTGCTCATACATGAGTTCTGAGTAGTTTCCTTCCCTTCTGTATATTTTTCATGCTCTTACACTGTTATTCTCAACGTGGTTATCTCAGGTGTTAGGATATTTATGGTCACTGGCTAAAAATGACCTTATTCTATGAGTTTGATGTTTGAAGGAGTGGTAGCTAGGCTTGAATTAAGTGTTTCTACTTAGAAGTTTTACTTACCTGATATGTCTGCAAATGTAGCAGAGTTAAATATTACAATAGTCAGTATAATTATTCTCCACGTTTGGCCAAATTCCCCTTGTCCTACATCAAGCACTTAATCTCTTATTGGAGAAAGGAACTTAAGTTTTTGAGGATTTATTCTGTGCCTGACACTGCTTGTGATAGATGGCTGCTCACTTAGGAACTTACTACCTTATGCATAAAAATTTTTAATTAATAAAAACATTATCATATTTGATAAAGGGGCATTAGAGAAGGTAGTTATGATTCATATCCATTTTCCATTCATGTATTAATACATTTTACCTTATTTCCTTATTTTGTGAAGTATGTGTACGTGTGTGTGAGAAAACAAGAAAGAAGAAATGAGAGATGAGTATGAGTACACACTCTTTCAGAATAAAATCTTGTGTTTGGATGTAATTTAGTTCTGTTTCCAGGCACTTGGCTTTAGAAAGAGTTCCTAGTGCCTTATTAATTAGTATGTAAATGGTTATTTGTGAGATAATTATCTGTGTCTGCCATCAGTATGTAAATAATTATCTGTGAGATTAAGTTTCTCCATCCAGTAAGAAAACTATAATCCTTGAACACACAGACATGCTCACCTTCAGGTATTAGTTCAAAATTAAGAAAAAAAGAAAGATAAATAGAAGACTTAGACATTTGATCTTTGCAAGAATTTTCAAAAGGCTTTTTCATGTATTTCAGCCAGTATGATTGGAACATAATCAGTGACTTAATATTGCATAATCTTAAAACTATCTCAGAGTCATGAAGAAAGCTCTTTCTATATCAGAAATGTATGTCTTTAAATAGATTAGATGTGGTGGAAAAGTTTTATACCTTCAAATTTAGTAAGATTAATTTTAGGAGTTCAAAGAGACATATCTAAAACTGTCTAGTCCAACTTTTTATCAACAGCTAGAGTGCTTACTGTGCATCCCTGTCAAACGTAGCAAGGCTCTGCTTGAATACTTCAAAGACAAGAAGTTTGTAATCTGGTCAAGTATAAGCATTGTGTTGTTCACTAATTCTAATTCTGCAGCTTTTTGTTTTTGTTTTGTTTTTTTCTGTATTGAGCTAAGGTCCATTTGCATGAGTCAGCTCTCTTTCTCCTAATGCTATCTCCTGGACATGGGAAGATTTGTCCCACTTCCAAATTCCACATTTCCTGCAGCTGCCTCTCCTTCAGTTCCTTCTCCATGACATAAGATTGAGATCCAATGACAGCCTGGTCCCCTTTCTGGATGGAGATTCCCATCCAACTCTTTCCATAGTTTAAAATCTCTCCATGAGTTTGTGTCAAGCTTCATAGAAGAGATGTTTGCCCTCGTTGTTCTTGCTTCCTCACTTTGACTTCACTCCAGAAAGTGCCACAGTCTGGTTTCCTCTTTGGCCTAAATTCTGCTGAAATGTGCCTCTGTGGGGTTGCTGATGATCTCCTGGGTACCAAATTCTGAATGTATTTAAGTCTGTCTGCGACTTCTAGCCCTGTTGATTCCTAGAGGCTCTTCCCTCTTTTGAGTTCCTAAAACTTCCTCCTCCATTTCCTTGTGCTTCTGACTGCATCACCTCAGGCTCCTTCATGAGTTCACCTTTTAAAGGTTGGAGTTGTTTTCCAAGGTAGCATCCATCATCTTTTCACGTTGTACACATACTTACAGAGCAGTTCTATCTGCTGCATCTGCATGTGTCATGGTCCATAGTCTGAGGATTCACAAAAGTATGTCACCAATTTAGATCTTGCTCCTAACTTTTATGATTCAGTTGCCCCATGAACTGCTTTCACTTAGGACCTCCTTGTTTCTTGCCTGTTTTTCCACATCAATCTCCTGATTGGTCTTTATGTCCAATCCATGTCTTCATGGTGGCAAGAGTAAGCTTTCTGAAACAAAAATCAGTCAGCGTCTGGAGTAGAAGACTTCAAGGACTCTTCTTTGTCTAGTGAGTACTTTTCAAACTCCTTAGTTTAGTGTTTGAGGCTCTTCATGACTTGTTACTTCTCCAGTGTAACCTAAAATCACTTTTCCACCTTAAAGTGGAATTTTAGTTCCAATTATAATCCCAGAGAATTCACTTCTGCTTCCTAAGCACTTGAAGCTCTTTCTCACCTCTGGACCATATGCAGCTTCTTCTGCCTGAAACCCCCTTCCTTCCCTCTCTACTCTCTTGTCATTCGACCACGTTTTACACAACTCAGAGATCCCATTCCACCTGCCCCATGTCTTATTCTTCCCAGAACTCAATTAAGTGCCTCTTTGGTGTGCTCCTGGAGTCCTAATATACTTAGCATTTACCACACTGTGATTATTCTTGTACTTGTCTCTCTCCCCACCAAACCACGATCACCTTGAAAGAGGAGTATGTCTTCTCATGTGTGTAACTCCCAACACTTTATAAAATGACTTTGCACCTTAATATAGGCCTATTCATTCAGTCACTCAGTGAACATTTTTTTTTATTTTTTGAAATCTACCAAACTCTGTAATAGATGCTTGGAATATACTGATAAGCCAGATAAAAATGGACTGGCCCTCATGAACATTACAAACAACTAAACAACCTCTTTATCCCTTTTAAAGTTGTGTATCCCTTATTCCCATATGCCAGGATCATTTTAAATCTTGATCTTGCTATAAACTACATTAGTTAGTCTTTCTGTGTCCTGTGCAGGTTTGTTCTATAGAACACACTTCGGGGTATTAAGGACCTACTTCATGCTAACATGCATCTACTTTAATTCTCAAAGAAATTCTGAGAAATATTGTCAGGATCGTTACGCTCTTTTTGCTTGTGAGAAAACAGAAGCTTGCAGAATTTAAATCCCAGACTTGTGTCAGACCCAGAGTTTCAAACCCAGAGCCAAAGAGTTTTACACTAAGCTGATCAAGAGGCTCTTTGTGTCTTCATTAAAAGCACGGATAACAAATGGTGAATAAGAAAGAACTGAACTCTGAGCCCCCAGGGCTGACATTACAGATCTCCTTCCTGGTGACGCCATACATTTATCAGACATTCCTATCAATCTCCCTATTAGGCAGCCCACCTTTGTTCATTCTGTCCACAAGGACATTACAAAGGGCTCACTAAATGCCTTGCAGAAATCAGTATCCACCTTACCCATGGCACTGCCTTTATCTATAAATCCAGTGCCCTCATCAAATGGGGAAATGGGCCCAACACCAGGTCTCATAAATATCTGTCAGATGGATGATTGACTTGACTTTCTTTCCTGTTCTTTCCATTATATCCACTAATGACTTGCAGCTACATAAATGCTTAGTGCAATTACCCTTTAAGTCCTGAGATGTGCTGCCTCAGTAGTAGTATAAATACACAACAAAAACTCTCTTAAGAGGTTGGATAGCTCCCTCCTGTGAAATGTACACAGTCCTCTACCTGTTTTAATCAGCCTGCTCCAAAGAAATCTCTGAAAGCATTCATTTCCCAACCCGCAGTTACACTGAAGTGCTTAGTGGCAGGGCAGGTGGGACTGAACCCAGCTATATTGAGCCTCTTTCATCTCCAGAGGAAAAAGGTATCAGTCAACACTGCCTTGAACAGTGGTCTGAGAAGAGCCAGTTCAACAGAGGACGGAAAGAATTGCACCGACAGAGAGGGCTGAGTAGGGCTGACTCCCCACAACTCGGCCCTGTTAGGTTCTCACATTCAGTTTTTCACTCGCTACGACTTGATAGGGCAATCAGGAGGAACAGTGGGAAGAATTTTTTAAATAATAGATTATTTACAACATATTCTGGACAGTTTCCGCCATGGAGGTTAATGGTTTCTCTTTAAAAGGAAAAAAAAAAATGAGTCACATAACTCTTGTAAAAAATACTATCCCCCCTTTTTTTTTTAACTTTCTTAGGCGGATGTGACAGCACCAATACAAATGGCACCTAGTAATTGTGAAGTTGTAACTTTAGAAATAAAAAATGCATTCCCAATGAGCCTATGTTTCAAAAGAAAAATTTAGCATCGACTTTGATATACCATCTGGTATTCAAATCACTCTGAAAAAAATTATTCATAGTAGTGTGAATTCTCCTAGGACAGGGCTGGTGAGGAACAGGAGACTGTGGAATTGAACAACCTTGAAGAAAATAAAATCCCTTTTGGCATTACCTCCTCCTGTGTGATCTCCTCTGTCAGGAGTCCAATTTTAGTCTGATGCTGATCAGAAGGGGCATAATTTATAGAAGAAATTTCAGAATAGGGCTTCCTCTAGTTAATTTTTTTTTTTTTTTTTTTAACCGTGCTCCCTTTAAAGCACTCTGAATTCTCCCTTCAAATCTAATCGACTACTGGTTATTCTGAGACTCCAGAAAAGAACAATGGATTGAACCGTTGCACTTCTTCAGCCTACACTACTGAGGGCAATAGCCATTGCGTTCAGCACAGGGCACACTTTTGAAAGCAGATCCTACAGTGCTTTGTGTGTCTTTTAAAAAGATTGCATTAACATATTAATTAGATTCTAAAAATGTAATTACAGTTGAAGTAAAAAAAAAAACCACCCTTGTATATAATTCAATCTCTCTATATTTTGATCATTTTCAAATAGTACACAAGTATGAAACTTATAGAAAAATGCTGTCTGTAATTGTGCTACATTTCATTGACTCCTGAGGACAGAGAATTTGTATAAGTTGATGTAGTCTTTTAGGCTCCCCAGAGCTTGTGTATCATTGTTATAAAGGAAATTTATCCCTTTTGTTTTTTATTTGACATACAGCACTCGCTACTGTATTGCCCATTGGACATTTTGTGCTTAATTAACAACTGTGGTCAAGAGAGGTACTTAAGTGTAAGATGCTTAACTTTGATTTCAAAGTTCATAGGAAGAAAGTTTGGAAAATTGAAAGTAGACCTTGTTTACTCTTTCTGATTTCAGTTCTATCCATCTCTTAGGTAATGATACAAAGTATATAATTTGTACTAGTAGAACATGTTTGCAGGGCAAGTGTTAGAAAGTATTGCTCTCCAGGGGCGACCTGAGAATGACAAGTATTAATGTCCTCAGCTGACAAACTGAAACAAGATTATGATTGACTCAAGATTTCATCATCTGCAGATTTATAAGGAAACCAACCTCCTGGAGTAGTTTCTCTTCCACTTACCTAAGGGGGAAACAGGATGCCACAAGCAGGGGAGAATTGTGGTGAATTAATTCCATCAGTGCTTACTTACTTGGGGCCACTTAAAAATAGTAAGAGGAAGGGGTGCTTGGCTGGCTCAGTCCTTAGAGCATGTGACACTTGATCTCAGTGTTGTAAGTTCAAGGCCCATGTTGGGTGTACTTAAAAATAAAATCTTAAAAAAAAAATACTTCAAAAAAATAGTAAGAAGAAGATAATTGATTGGGTGCCTTTCTATTTTGTATCTTCAATTTTTAAAATAAATACTCAGGGTTAGTTGTTCTTATAGACATATAATATTTTCATGTTTCTTGGATTTACTGGCTGTCTACTTTGCTGATTTGGAAGCAGTTACAGCATTTTTTTCCTACTCAAGGAAGAATTTATAAATAGTACTGACGGGTATCCAACATGTGTTATTTCTTTAAATGGTGACTTTATGGTCTTTATACACGGAGTATATTTTTAGTGTAAAAACTACAATGTTGTATTATGACACTTCCCATGAAATAAATTTTAAAAATGTTCATATTCCAGACTGAAACATATAAGATAACATTAGAGAAACTCGGTCAGTGGTTAAACATATTCATTCATCCATCCAAATGTTCCACCAACTAGCATTTAACAAGGACCTATTGTATATCAGGCACTGTTCCAATAAAGATGTATTGAACATCTTCTCTGTCCCAGGAACCATGCTAGGCATCTGGAATATAAAGTTCATAAAATACGGTCTGTGTTCTTAGGGAACTATGGATCTGTGCTATTAGGGTAAGTAAGGATGATTAATTAGTAGCTGACTAGGTCAGGGAAAAGCCCCAGGATTAGACAATGGTTCCCATCACTACTGGACAAAATTACTTACATTCAAATCCTTGGGCACAGACTACATCTAATATCCTTGTTGTTTTGGGGGATGGCAACAAGAGACAACTGAAAGATTCTGGAGAAGCATGGGGCTAGAAATAGTATAGATGCCTTCCTTGCCATGAAATCTTTAGTAATCTGTCCAGCCAAAGATAATTATTCATTCAAACTCACAAAGCTCTTGGGTCTTATGTCATATGTCTATGTATCTATATCTGTATATCCTTGTATCAGTCTGTCTGCCTGTCTCTGCGTGGCACTCAGGGCTCTAAGAGCAAGTGTTTCAAGAGATAGGAAGTGGATGATACCAGTCTCTTATGTCCTTTTTCATTAGAGAAAGACAATTCAAAGAAGATTTTTTTTTTTTTTTGTTAAGCCCTTAAATGTCCCTGTCTGCCTGACTACTATGCCAATATACTTTGTGATGTTTTTAGAACCACATTAAATTCTAAATATAATATAGTATGGGTGGTTGATGGGACTTTCAGTATATATAAAACAAAATAAAATATATGATTGCATTGATTTTCTGATTTGCACTGTGGAGAAACACACCCAGTGAATTTGCCACTCAATAATTGCCCTTTGGTTACCTCCCTTAAGGAGTGTGTTTTTAGGGGCACCTGGGTGGTTCAATCAGTTTAGTGCCAGCTCTTGATTTCGGCTCAGGTCATGATCTCAGGGTTGTGAGATCGAGCCCCGTAGGCTCAGCACCAGGGTGGAGCCCGCTTAAGATTCTCTCTCTCCCTCCCCCTCTGCACTCCCCCTTCCTCTTTTTTTTTTTTTTTTTAATGGTACATTGTTAATGGAGGAAAGGATTATTTTATTGAATGTTGTTTACCTGTTGCTTTCACTGGTGTTATACATTACCCGGCAGATATTTTCTTATAATTATAATGGATTAACTATGTATGTGCACTTGGTATATTATATATTTATAGAAGTAGGTACAATAATTTCTGAATTTTTTAAGCTAGCCAGGAATAACTCATTTCTTCGTATTTATAGTGCATATGTGAGCATATATGTGTGTGTTAAAATAACATCTTCACACATGACTAGTTTCAGTAGGATAAAATTTCAAGGACTATTCCCTCTAAAGCTTTTAGGCAGGAGAAGATGAGAAACTGGATGAAGGGGAAATTTTCATCTTACTGCAGCATATCACACAATTAGGTACCTTATGGGGGATTTTATGTCTCCTACTAAAATAGTCATCAGTGGACATTTTCAGAAATAGGGTATTGGACTGGTCAGATCATCAGTCAGTTTTGCTATGGTAATCTCTGTTTGCCTAAAGAGGGTGATGTTTGCTTGATTTGAATACATGTCAGAAAATAGAGAGCATTCTTTGTTTGGGCTAGCAACAGCTATACTACAGGATTTCTTACTTGTCAGTATGCTTCTTTTCCAAGTGCTCTCGTAGGTGATTACCTAATGATGTGAGAAGAGGTTCATAGTATGTTACATGAACAAAAAACAGGTTATAAAACAGTATGTATAAATTCCATTTCCTCTTTATACACACAGAAAAAAGCCCTATGGAGCAGTTGTGGCTATGATCACAGTCTTTGGCATAGTTCAGAGGGAGGGCCCAATTTCAAATCCCAGCCTCTCTACTTATTAAACATCTGACCTTTGACCCTGAGCAAATTATTAAACATCTCTGTGCCTTAATTTCCTCATTTGCAAAGTGGAGATAATGATTTTATATAATCTGTTCTAAATTATATATTTTATTTAAAATACATTATATATATGACACTGATACAGAGTAAGTGCTCAATATAGTTAAAATTATATTATTATTAATGCATAATATTAATAGTGCTTATCTCTGGATAATTGGGCTTAAAGCAGTTTTTATTTCTTCATTGTAATTGTATTCTCTAAATTCTCTAAAATGCACATGAATAAAGGCTAAACATGTTATTTAAATGAGAGTAAAAAGAAGGCTAATACAGTAATTTATATTAGAAATCTCTAAGCATGACTCCAGTCATCTTCAACATCTTCTAAACAGACACGACTGTTTCAGTCTAGTTATTATTTCATTTTTATCTTCTTCTTAATGCATTAAAATTGGAATGTTACTAAATTACTAAGATTTTAACAGCTCCACAGAAGTAAGGGTAGCAGACAAAAATGTAAGTAGTTTTTCTTCTCAACATGTTATTTATAATAAATATTAAGACAGACTTTTTATCATTTGTTATAACTTTTTAAGTTTCTTTCTAAAGTTATTTTTTCTCATTGAAAGTGAATCACGGGGTGCCTGGGTGGCTCAGATAGTTGAGCATCTGCCTTCAGCTAGGGTCATGATCCCAGGGTCCTGGGATCGAGCCCCGCTTCGGGCTCCCTGCTCAGCGGGAAGCCTGCTTCTCCCTCTCCCTCTGCCATTCCCTCCTCTTGTGCTCTCTGGCTCTGTCTAGCTCTCTGTCAAATAAATAAATAAAATCTTTAAAATCTTTAAAAATTTTCCAAATTAAATTAAATTTCCAAATTAAAGAAAATGTGGAGAGCAAAATTCTATGCCCGAGGAAAAGAGTTTAGTAAGTCACTGTTTGAAATTCCAGGCTAGTCTATAAAAAGGAAGGATGGAAATTAACAATTTATCTTAGACATTTAATTGGAAAAAGAAACAAGTTTCTTCCCAGCAGAACTTAACATGCCCATTTTCTTCTCTTTTTATTTTATTATACAAATTAATCAATATAGTCTGATATACTTGGCTAATAAGCATTCAGATATCTACTAGCCAATCTCTCTTGTGTTGTTAAACTGGCATATGTATGAAAACAGTGCACAAATAGAATATTCTAGCACTTTAGAGAATGAGTCATGTAATAGCATGTATAGATTAACTTGAGCTGCAGACCAATTTGAATTTTAGTCTGATGGATATTTTCTCTCTCTCTCTTAGCCCCTAATTTAATTTGATAAAATTTAGTAATTTTTCCCTCAGATCTACTGTTCACATGTGTCTGTGCGTATGCATATATGTGTGTATCACAGAAAAACACCTTGAAGATTTACTTTTTACTTCTACAAAATAAGTTTATTCTGGTTGTAAACTCTTAGTATGGAATTTTGCTTTCCACCATTTACTATCGAAAATGTTATAAAGTTTTGTAACACTGATATTAAAGGACCTTTCAGCTCTTTTTTTCTCTTGCTCCAGTAATCATAAACCCAGACTTTTAGGAGCTGGAAAATTCAGTGCCCCTTGGGTTTTTGTTGAGAAGATGAACAGTAGAAAGTGATCACAGAATTTTCTGGTTCTAAGTTGTGACTGAGACTAGATGTCTTGGTTCAGACTAGCTTTTCAATGCTTAGCACAGTCCTTTGGTAATGAATGATTTCACAACTGGTTTCTCACCATAAAAAAGGACACACTTAAAGAAAATAAAACATTAGAAATATATGACTTGCAACAACTCTGCAATTAGCACCAAAAAATACTGCCTTTGTAAAGTAATGATTCGACATAGTATAAAGCCTCCAGGAGTGTACATCGTGAATGGATTTGTCAATGAAGAATTCATTGTTAATGTGAAAAATGGAGTCAATATAGATTTGGTCTTACACTTGAAAATTTTTTAATGAGTTTTAAGTTCCTCTTACATGGTGGGCCCAGCATTTTCTGGGTAATGTTGTATGAGCACAGAATCATTTTGTTATCACTTTTAAGGGTGGATTTAGAGTTTTCTTTTGTTTTGTTTTTCTTGACATTGAGTGTTTAAGACCAGATTCGTGGTCAGTAACAAGGCAGACAATAATTAACACCCAGGGATTAGACGTGCACAGAGAGAGAGATCATCCCCAACCGGTAGAATTGGTTGAGTCCTGCGTCAGTTTTTCCAATCCCAGAGACACATGCAGTATTTTTTTTTAAGTAAGTTCTTTCTGTCTGTGTTTTCTGCCTAAATATTCCACCTGCTGCTGAAAAAAATTGGGGGTTCTTTTTGAAGAGATATCCTTTTTTTTTTTTTTTTTTTAAATCTCGAAACAGTTTCCGAGAGCATTTCTCAGTATAGGCAAAAACTTTCACAAACTCTCTGGCTTCATTAACTAGAGGACTTGTGCAGCTCTTTAGGAATTTTCAGGGAATGTATTTTTCTTCACTACCTTCTTTTCCTTTTCCCCTAAAAACAGACTCAGTGTGTACAGAAGGGAGAGAATCCCACTGCCTGCATCGTAAACTCAGTGACTTCTTTCTGTGAGCAAACAGACATAGGAGAAAGGCTTCTAAAACATATTCAACAGAATGAATTGGAGTATAAACCAAAGATGGTGTTCCTCTCATTACATGAAAAAAATAATAGCAAAGACATCTTAATTTACATATTACTTTACAGTTCTGAAAAAACTTTCCTGAATTTAATCCTATTTGATTTTTGCAGGTTCTCAATAGTGTTTATATTGCTACTCCTATTTCATAGATGAGAAAATTAAGCCTCTAAGAGGCCTTGCAGGTGGTGCATGATCAACCAAGCCTGGAAATCACAGCAGCCCTTAATCCAAGGATACCACATATAATCTTGATGCTGACTTTGGTTACAAAGAAGTCACAGTGACAACTCAAATCTGGACGAAAATTTAGAAGAGAGGAAAATTAGGGTTGGTATTTTAATAAGCAAAACCTAAAAACATTAATCAAAGACTGAAATCTAGAATTTCGTATCAAAACAGCATTCGTATATATTAACTCTTTGTAGCTTCAACAGGAAAGATCAAGAATTCTCCTGCTGCTTCTATTTTAGGACTAAAACCAAATTAACAGCCTAATTTGAGGAGAAGTATATTTAAAGGTCCTGGAATTCTGGCTAACCGATTATATAAATTATATCACTGTTTCTAAAAGAGGGTTAAGGAATGAAGCTTTATCCATGTGAAACTTTTAGTTGAGAGATTCTTTTTCTTGTGACTTCACATGAGTGGTCTGTACGAGATTAGCCATAACAAGTTCCATGAGTCTCTCAGTGCTAAGTGTTCCCTGGTTCTTGCTTTTAATGATGGGAGCAAAGGGAATGAGGAAGGAGAGGAAAAGGAGGGAGGAGAGGAGAGAGAGAGAGGGAAAGAAAGAAATCAAATCTGTAAAGAGAGAACAGTTCCAGGTGCTCCTCAGTGGGCCAAACCGAGCATTCAGTACAGTGTATTAACATGGGCTTGAATAATTCAAACTTTCAGGGCACAGGAAGAGGCTTTCTAGTGGGAGGAAAAGTTGCCATAATTAAAGCTTTCTGGCACATGGAGGCAGCTGTATCTTCCGACAGACCGAGAAAATTGGACATGGCCTGATAGCCTCAGAGAACAGGGATGCTGTGGTGCAGCATTGTTTGAGAAGCGTTAGGTTTATTTGGGTGTTCTCCAATTATAAAGTCAATTCTCTGGATACCAGCATCTTTTACATATTAATGGCCTAACCCTTGGCATATGGCAAGAACGCAGGATTCAACTCTTGAGACCGCTTGGAAAAGGAATAGTGAGTTCAAGGAAGCCAGTGGCTGCGTATTACATTTTTGAAAGCTTAGCTTTCAAAATAAACAAGAAGATGGGATTTCTTTTTACATCAATATGCAATTCATTTTAGAACAAGTATTTCTTCACTTAACGTCTTCACAGAAGGTGCTTAGGGGTTTCAAAATATTTGATACACAAACATATACAAGCATGTAGTTGCTGAATACGTTGTTTTAAAAATAAAGATTACTTCTGTTATATACATTCCTTCCCATAACAAATCTAAACTTCCGCCTCAACTCACTCATTTAAAGTATTCAAGAATGACACTTGATTTTAATTTGTCCAAATGCCATCCTTCATCAGCACCTTGTTTGGCTTTTTGTTATTTTTTTCATTGTTTGGTTTTGTCTATGGAAGGGGCCTATTTTTCCCCTCTGGTGCACTTCCTATTTGTAATTTCCTGTCCTCTGCCAGTGTCTTCAGCAAAGGAGGCTAATTGTCATGCTTGTTTTCTGGGGGTTGAATGCAGCAAAGGGCCTATCTGGAATAAACAGTTCAGTGTATTCCTGGAGGCCTTGCCAGACTGAGAAAAGCTAACATATTGTGGCATTCCCTCGGGGACTTCACACCATGTCTAGGCTAAAGAAGGTGGAAAAAAGAGGGGAGCAGCGATATCTTCCGTTTCCTCTTCCCGTTGCTGACAGCAGAGTTAAAAGCTTACCTCTTCCTTCACATTCGATTTCCCATTCCCCCCACTCTCCTGAATGGCAGTGCACCCGTGAGCCGTTTTCCAGGTGGCTACAAGGGATTGGAAAATAGGAATAAAAAGCAAGGAATCTGAAGTCTGCTGCTCAAAGGAGAAAAGACGTTTATTTATATCAAGCAATTTAAAGGCTGGCGAGAAAGCTGCTGTGGCCTTTCAGAGAAGCTCTTCATGACTTTCAGGACAACTTCTTAAAACTTTCATGATCAAACAGCATTATGCAGGAGTGTCATTCCAAGAATTGGATCCAATACCATAGGACTCTATTAGCATACTTTGTAAAGTAGAACTCCTATTTTAATTGAGGGGCCATGTTACCCTTGTTGGTACCTGTTTAAGTTTTACTACTAACTAAAGATGAGGTAAGATAAAAGTAAGTGAAACACTGAGTGCATTGGAAGGGGCCATTGCAATGACATTGTGACTTGTTACCTGGAGAAATGGTCCGCCCTATCTCAGAATACATTTCTTAGTCTGAATTTCCAAATTAAGTGATATCTGAACTCTCATTTTCATGCTGACAGTCTGCTCCTAATAAGAATTTTGCCAAACTGAGGGGCGCCTGGGTGGCTCAGTCGGTTGAGCGACTGCCTTCAGCTCAGGTCATGATCCCAGGGTCCTGGGATCGAGTCCCACATCGGGCTCCCTGCTCTGCGGGAAGCCTGCTTCTCTCTCTCCCACTCCCCCTGATTGTGTTCCCTCTCTTGCTGTCTCTCTCTCTGTCAAATAAATAAATAAAATCTTTAAAAAAAAAAAAGAAATGAGTTTGAGAAGGAATTTCACTAGGCTGTGTGTTTGTATATGTATTTTTTTATATAAACATATTTTACAAATTATATATCTGGACTACTTTTTGTAATGTGACATTACAGAGGGGCACCTGGGTGGCTCAGTCGTTAAGCATCTGCCTTCGGCTCAGGTCATGGTCCCAGGGTCCTGGGATCGAGTCCCGCATTGGGCTCCCTGCTCAGCAGGAAGCCTGCTTCTCCCTCTCCCACTCCCCTTGCTTGTGTTTCCTCTCTCGCTGTGTCTCTCTCTGTCAAATAAATAAATAAAATCTTTAAAAAAAAAAAAAAAGAATTTTGCCAAACTGATAAATGACTACTGCCTTACCATGAGCAACACAAATGGCCTCCATATGTAACCACAGACCCATTGACCTGAAACTCTCACATTTACAGATTGCATTGTTAGTCTGATGATGATGGCATGTTTTCTGATTTTATTACTTACCAGTTTTTATGATTCCTAAAGGCTCTGTTTACAGCTGAAGGCGTCCTATTTTGCTTTTAATGCTGAATTGTGAATAAGCAGGTCAGATTGGCTTCAAAGACATACAAATTGAAATCAGATCTCTGAAGGCTCATCCAAAAGGCAAGAGATGGAGTGTAATATTTACTGCCTTCAAAAATATCCTTTGAACTTTTTGAAAATAATTGTAATGAAATAAACTTTAAATACCCCATTTACAATGTGGAAGACAGAAAATGTAGTCAGAAATAATTTAATAATTTAACATTCAGAAGACGCCATGACAATCAACTGTGCAACTAGAAATGAGTCTGATTTGAGTCCAGTTTTACTAAATGGATTTTGATAACAACCCTTGGCCCTGATTCCCCTTCCCAGTAATGCACGCTGGGTCTTTCTGGTGGAAGAGCAGCTGGCTCCCAAATGTCTGCTGTGGCTGAAAGTCTCCTTGGATCTGTTGAAAGGCTTCATAATTCTGACCCAGAGTCTCCTTTCAGTCTCAACTCACGATACCTCTGTTAAATCTTTCTGACTCCCTTGACTGCCTAATGTTGACCTGTATCATTACCTATAATCTGAAGTATAACATCCTATTGCCCTCAGGAACAAGGGAAGAATCCTCAACTTGAGGATTAAAAGACCCTTCCCGGGCTGGCCTCTGCTTGAGTTGCCTCAACTTTCTACCCTCCCTGCTCCATTCACCTCGAACAACTTTCCCCTTGCCCTAGCTTCATGTTCTCCTTCCTTCTGTGTGGAATACTTTCTCCAACATCTTCCTCTTCCCCTCTCTGTCTCTCTCTCATGCACACACACATTTTTTTCCTTAGAAAACTCCTACTCTCCTCAGGGATCATATAGATACCATTTCTCTGAGAAGCCCTCCTGGGCCAGGTGGGCTGCCCTTCTACATCCTTTTCGAGTTTCAGGGCCATGCACTTCTGCTTTGGTTCTGTTTATCATTCTGAATTATCATTGCCTGTCCTTTCTTGTACTGCGTGGGAACTCTGCCCGAGCTACTGCCTAAGCTATCTGAGGCTAAGGACCAGGATTTATTCACCATGGTGTTCCTACCACTTGCCGCAATGTCTGATACATAGTAATTTCTCAGTAAATATTTGTTGAATGAATGAGCAAACTGGAGTCAGCTTGTTCCAGTTGTCTCCCAACTGAAAGGTAGCCCCCCTGCTCCCACCAGGCCACTGCCCCACTTCAGGAGACATTTCCTATTTCTGATTCCTGCTCTGTCCCATCCCCTCAAGGTAAATTCTGCCATACCAGGCCTGTGCCCTGCCCATCACGAGAAGGTTCTCAGAAAGCAATGAAATGCGGACAATCTTCAGGAGCTAATAGAAATGTGGAAGCTGCCCAAAAGGGAGAACATCCCCTTTTGGTGTTTTTATCATTTAAGTCTATCTGCAATTGCAACAAAAATCTGGGACAGCTTTGTTACACTCCATCACTGATAGTCTACATTTAGAACCTTGTATAACACACAAGCACAGATTCCACTTATTTTTCCTTAAGTAGAAAGAACAGGTTATAAAGTTGAAATCATGCTTCTGTTGCAGTAGCTCATAGCACGATTTGCTGCTCCTTATTTTTTCATGTTCCGTGTTAAGAACAAGCAAGACTTACAGGCCATTTCCTGAGGCTGTACTTCCACATTTTAGTATCACTGCATATATATACCTGCTTTCAGTTCAACGCTGATAAACACACAGCACACACATCTAAATATTGACATAGGTGCTGATTTTTCTTGCAAAGAAAACCCTGAAGTTTTAACATACTTAAGTAGCTCCAGATTTCTTTGTCTAATTATGAAACTAAAGAAATAGATGATTTCTTGTCATTAGAATCTATCTGGTATTGATTAGCAATCCTAGGGTGCACTGCCTATTTCTCTAAATGGAATTGATGCAGTAGAGTAGAAACAGAATGAAAAGAGGTTGTTCTTGTTGTAGGGCTCGAGTCTTTATTAAGCTTTGGAGGTTTTCCTGAGAGCTGAATTACTGATAAACTGATCTTGTTAGCTGCATTCTGTCATTTGATGTGGAGAACACATTTCCATCCGGTTTTCAAAAGGAATCCTTTGAGATCCGCATGTGTGCATGAAATTTTATGCTAAGAGAAAAGTATGTTTTTCTAGCCCTCGTCCTTTAAAATGTAGATTCACTGAGAGGTTCTTATCACTGCCTGTCCATTTCATCTCTACCTCAACCGTGTGTTTTTTTTCTGCCCTCTCTGCCAATAGCCTTTAGCCTTCCAGTGGAAATTGGTACTCAGGAATTTGAATACAGCTGATGAACAATTAAAATGTTGGCCATTTGTTATAAGAGTTTATAGTCTCACACTTTATGGGATTTTTAAAGAATACTGAAATATCAGTATTTTTTAAATGAATATAAAAAGGCCTCACATTCCTCCCAAATTGGTAAATTCACCTCAATTTTTATTTGAGTTTGTTTTATTTTACTGTATATGAGGGAGAAATTTTTCTGTTCATTTTGGCTCAAACCTTGTAAGGCTGTTGAATTTGTAAGCAGAATTATGCAGAAAACGCAACCCTTAGGTAGAGAAATTAGTAATAATGACAGGAAAAAGAATAATGCTTTAAATTGCCTATATTCAAATTCAAGAAGTAGAACTGAACAGCAAGGATTGCTATTGATTTTGGTGTATTTTTTATTACAGCACGGTGTGCGTTTGTGGAGCTATATAAATCTCATAAGAATAATTGAGGAGCACATGTAAAACCTGCCCCGTTGCCCCTCTGGGTCTCCTCCCTCCTGACTTAACCCCAGAGTCAGGAAGCAGCTGTCAGTCATGGGTGGTTGTGTCTGATCATCTTTTGTTTCTCCTGCTAACCTGCCTGCCTGGAAGCCCATCCCCTGTGGCCTTCACCAAAAGTAAGAAATGAGAGCCACGGTGCTCTCTCCGCACTGATAATTAGGGTGACCTTTTCATGTTTGGGGGATTTAAAAATATATTTTAAAACATGAGAGTGTAAAAAAAAAAAAAAAAAGTCATCGTTTTGTTCTTCCGTAATTAAAACTGTTACCTGGACAAGACAGCCTTTAATGACAGCATTTTTGCTCCAGAGGGGATATAGAAATAAACTCCCGGAACTAACCCTTTTAAAATATCCTTGAATAATATCTGCATTTGGCTTTTCCTGAAGTCAGTGAAATTTCCACGTATGTACTCAAGCATGGAGCAGTTTAGAATGAATTCCCTTATCAAGAGCTCTTCCCTCTTTCCTTTGCCTATGAAACATTTTGTGCAGCTAACATCATAACCCAGGAATGTATCCGTTTATTCAGCAGATAGAAATGATAAAATTGCAACACCAAAAAGGAAAGGGGGATTAAAAAAACCTGAGATATGCATTTATACAAATAGGGTTTTATTATTGTTATAATTACTGTTACTGTTTGTATAACTGCTGGTGTAAGCAGCTGGGTATTTCCTATTGGAAAAAAGAAAAAGAAACATAATTCATTTCCCCCTTTTTCCTAGTCCTGCTTATTACTTACTTATCTACTATCGACAGTCAATACTCTATTGATACTGTAACCAAGGAGAGCCACCCCTGGGTTACAGAATTTTAAAAAGAATTAAATCAAGAATTAAAAATTAATATTGTATCATCCTTATTAGGGATGGAAGGAATTCTGCAAATATTTGCAAATTCAAGTTGATAAACTGTGAATCTTGTGGATCTCTTTATATCTTTCTACTTGGTCTTAAAATAAAACATCAAAAACATTCTATCTACTTTCCCTTGACATAAAGGAAAATCAAACTGGGGAAAAGGTAAAGCCCAAGTAGGTCTCACTGATGTTCATTCTTTGCTGAATGAACCCTTCCCTTTAGAGGGTAGCTCCTTTAACTGGAGATTTGTCCTAATGTAGCCAAAGGATCATAATGTCTTCCAACAGTATCTAAACTAACCCATACTGAACATCAATCCATTTCATTACTTCCTTACATAAACAGGGACAGAGAAAGAACAAGTGCTTCCTCAAAAGTGAGCTAAGTGGATCAAATCAGAAGGAGGGAACAAGTATATGTGCTTAGAAAATAGGCCTTTTTGTGCCCATTAGACCCCAATCTTAGCTGTAGAAATTGCCCTATATTATATGAAATTTGGTCTGGATAGAAGAAACTTGAAAAAGCAGTGCTGAGGTCATTTGATGTGTTTCACCTAGAAACTTTCACCAATCTCTGAGAGATTTTTTTTTTCCCTCTCTACTCTCACAGCTTTTGGAGATTTAGCTGTGGCAGATCATGGGCTCATTTACCCAAATGGAATTTGTACTAGTACAGAACGAGTGCTTTTTGCTCTTTAATGGCTCGCCAGAAGAGCACCCTTGCCTTGCATAAACGCATGAGTTACCCATTGGTTAAGATGGTACTGAACCCTTATTCTGTCACTGTGCCAATATTTAAAAATTCATTCAACTCATAAATGCATACAGAACATTCTGTGTGCGAGGCATTGTTAGTGTTACTTGCATCACATTATACCATAGGATGGCCAAAGAAATGAGGACCCAGTAGGTCTACAGTTCTGATCCCAGCTCTGTCACTTTTGATATGTGTAGTCTTCAGAAAATCGCTTAATTTCTCTAATTTTTGGTTTTCTAAAAGTACTAAAGTAACCGTGATAGAGGGTCTCCAATTCCCCAACTTGCCTTCTCTGTTTGCCACCTTTTCTTTCTTTTTGGTGATCTACCTTCCTAACCTTGTGAATTTTTGACTAGTCAATAAACAATTCTCAGAAAATATTTTTCAGATGGTTATGGGATTATAACAATGACCCCAAAGCAAGGGCCATGAAAACAGGAAAGATGCCCAACCTGAGCTTCCACTAACGTTGAAAACGGATGTCTAACCCAGAGCCACAAAGACTCTTCTCTATCCCAGAAGTCAGCAAACTATGGCCTTTGGGTCAGAGACCTGGCACTAGGTTTTGTATAACCATTTATACTTTTAAATGGTTGAAAAAAAAAATCAAAAGAAAAAGAACATATCGTGACGTGTGAAAACTCTATGAAATTCAAATTCAGTGTCTGTAAGTAAAGTGTTATTGGAACACAGCCATACTCGTTTGTATGTAGCGGCTGTGGCTACTTCCATGCTACAGGGCCAGAGGGGACTAGTTCCTACAGAGTCCAGACAGCCTCAAAACCGGAAATACTTACTGTCTGGCCTTTTACAGAAAACTTTTGCTGACACCAACCCTCTTCTGTTAAAGCCCTGACCTTTGTTTCGGTTGGGAGCCACGTGGTTGTCATGGGCTCCCCAGCACATCAGCACATGTGCTGATGAAAACATTATTCCTCCATGTGACTCACTGAAATCGTTCTCTCTCCTCAGTTTCTGTCCATGTGTTATAAGCATCAAGTGTCTGCAGGAGGGTGTTAAAGTTCAGTAGCATTATATAAGGCACTTGAGAGAACACTAGGCACAAGGAGACAATGTAAGCTACGGCTGTTGTTATACTGATGTATTTATCTAATTATTTCTATGGATATTGATTTGATACCTATTACGTGTAGTTCTACAGGCGGGAGACCAGTAGGTGCGAAGATAACTGACACTTTCAAGGAGCTTATACTAGAAAACGTGGCTATGGAATAACAATAGATGGAAAGTAGAAGAGAGTGATAAACAACATGGCTATTGAATAACAATAGATGGAGAGTGATAAAGAATTGCAGATAAAGAGTCAGGAGACCCAGAAGGTAAGAGGAGAGGAAAGGTGAGGTCAGGGAAAGTATCCGTAGAAGGAACTATTTGAGCTGATCTTGTCCTTCACCGTGCTGCAACCACTCCTAAGCGCGTAGTCTAAACCTTCTCATTGCCAATTGCTGCATCCCCTTCATAATCCTATCCACTACCTTCTCACTGCCCCTTGCCCTTAGCACAGCTCTAATTCCCTCCTACTAGCTTAATTGTGTAGTCCTTCATTAAAATGACTCCCTTGCTTACACCCTCAAATCCATCAGTAACTAAATCCAACTCCATTATGTGGGGACTGCTCCCTTGCAGCCCAGTATTTCTGGAGAAACACATACAGCCGTGCTGACTGGTCTCACTTTTAATTCATGATCATTAACCTCAGGGGGTCAAAATACAGCTGTGCTGTATTTTTCTAATCCGTCCATCACCCTCTCTCCTGAAACCTCCATATATCCTCCATACTGTCTCTCAGCTACTCCCCTTGCTTCCTATTTCATTAAAAAATAGTAGCAATCAGAAGAGAACTTCCAAGAGTCCACCAACAGAACCACCTGCTGTCAGCCTCTGTGCCCACATTTTCTGTCTCCCCCATTACTCTGAGTGAATCCCCACGATCCTATCTGAGCCCAGTTTGATCCCTCAATCCGATCTCTTGTACTTACTCATGTGCACTGCTCTACCAATTCTCCCCTCCTTATCCTACACCATCAAAATGGCCTCTACTAGATCATTCCTACAGCATGTAAACATATTGTTATTTCTCCTACATTTGTTTTTTCTTCACCCTACCTTCCTTCCAGCTACAATCTAGTTTTTCTCCTCCCCTTTAGGGCAGAACTTCTCTAAACAGTCGTCAGTACTCTATCTCCAGTTCTTCTCTCCTCTCTTGCAGCCTCTTTAATCAAGCTTTCGCCACATCGCTCCCCTGAAATTGCTCTTTCAAGGTCACCAGTAACTCCCTGTTGCACATACACTGGTCAGTTCTCATTCTTCATCCAACTTGACCTTTTGGCATTTGACACAGTTAATCCATTTTTCTTTGCAACACTTTTTGTTTGCACTTGGCTTTCAGGAGACCATACTTTCTTAGGTTTTCATCTTCCTCCACTGGCTACTCTTTCTCAGTCTCACTTATTCCCCCTCATATCCCCAACCACTTAATTTGAAGTGCTCAGACATCAGACCTCAATTGTTTTCTCTTCTCCTTTGATGATTTATTGCAGTCTTATGGCTTTAAATACCGTCAATAGGCTGATAATTCCCACCCAGACCTAGCGCTGGAGCTCCAGACTCAGATACAACAGATTATATCACTTAGATGCTAATAAGTATGTCAAATTTAAAGATCCAAAACCAATCCTGATTTTCCTGTTAATTCTCTTTCAGTATTTTTTCCCATTTCAGTAGATGGTGATGTCATCCTTCCAGTTGCCCGACAGTAACTTCTTTCTCTCATACTCCACATCTAAGCCATTAGGATTACCTGTTGACTCCATCTTCAAAATACATCTAACCACTTTACACCTTCTCTGCCATTATTACCCTTGTTCTTGCCACAACATTCTCTCACCTGCATTATTTCAATATCCTTCCTTTGCCCTTATTCCACTACAGTTAATTCTCAGTGCAGCACCACTTTATTTTTTTTTTTAAGATTTTATTTATTTTTTTGACAGACACAGCGAGAGAGAGAACACAAGCAGGGGCAGAGGGAGAGGGAGAATTAGGCTTCCCACGGAGCAGGGAGCCCGATGCGGGGCTCGATCCCAGGACCCCGGGATCATGACCTGAGCCGAAGGCAGACGCTTAACGACTGAGCCACCCAGGCACCCCTCAGTGCAGCACCCCTTTAAAATTTAAGTTTGACCATGTCACTACTCTACTCAAAATCCTCCAGTGGCCATTTTGCTTAAACATCAAATCCTTTCTGTGGCTTGCAAGGCTGTTCTCACCCCTCTCCAACTCCTGGTAAGTCTCTGTACCTTCTCCAACTCTTAGTTCATGTCACCCTACAAGTCCTAAAATCCACATTGTAAGGCTTTTGCACTTGCTGTTTCCTGTACTTGGAATGTTCTTCCCACAGTTATCGACATGCCTTGCTCCTTCACTTTATTGGCTTGTTGATCAAATGTCATTTCAGTAATTGCTCTGTCCTATGCATGCTCCCAAGGGAGTCCCAGAGGTCCCTGTGGAAGTCCTACATGGATCTGTGGCTGAGAGCTGGGCTTGGGGTAAAATCCCCTAAGGCTTAGCAGTGAGTGACTACTATGGGGTTGAGAATGGAACAGCACTGTGGAGACTCTGATTTTCCATTCTAGCCATGTTAATACCTTCTTCACGCCCTGTTATCATCCTCAACATCTGAAGCAAGACTAGAAAGGCCATACTTTTGTAGTTAGGATCATACCCTGCTCTTCAAAGTTTAAAGGCAGACGTGATAAAATTCAAAAGGAAGATGCTTCAAAGTTAAGTCTTGTCCGGTTAGAGGGCATAGAGAAACACCTTGAACTTTTCACAGATCTGTCCTAAAAGTGTAAACCAAGACTACACAGTGCCAAGGTGATCAGCCAGTAATTTAACTGCCTGCTAGAACAAGATCAACACTCCTCGGAGGGAGAAAACAGCCTCTAGAACCTTTATCTTTTATCATGTACCACATTTAGTATTTAACCAAAATTACTATGTGTGTAAGGAAACAGGAAAATGTGGCCTGTGGTTAAAAAAAAAAAAAAAAGAGTCAATAGAAACTAACTCCTAGATGAACCAGATGTAGACTTTAGCAGACAAAGACTTTAAAGAACCTGTGGTAGGAGCACCCAGGGTGGCTCAGTCGGTTAAGCAGCCTGCTCTTGATTTCAGCTCAAGTCATGATCTCAGGTTCCTGGGATCAAGCCCTGCATCAGGCTCAGTGCTCAAAGGGGAGTCGGCTTGAGGATTCTCTTTTCCCTCTCCTTCTGCCCCTCCCCCTGCACATGCTCTCTCTCTCTCTTTCTGTCTCTCAAATAAGTAAATCTTAAAAAAAAAAAAAAGGAGCTATGATAAATATGTTCAAAAAATTAAAATATATTCAAAGAAATATAGCATTAGTATGCATTCCGAATATGATTGGTTCAGTGGCTCACCAGTATCATCCATGATTTGTCTAACATTCTGACATTTTCCTGCTTTTTTTAATATGTTGAGGACCTATTTATAGGTCCCCAGGAAGGTGGGAGATCTGAGGAAGAGAGGACTTAACAGAGCAAGGTCTTCTTGTGGGCAGGTGGGAGTCGGATGGAGAGTGGAAAGTGTAGGATTCATGTTAGAAAGTTGAGTAGTGAATTCTTCCTCTGAAGTAGGAGAAAAGGAGAAAAATGACAAAAGATGTCTCTTAAGATAAATGTTCAGTTTAAGGTAGAAAGAAGACTAATTGGGACCTCATATTGAATGTGTACCTTGCCTCCTGTTCTATAGGAGGATATTATCTGCAGACAATGAAGGGGCAAAATTTAGTGAAACTGAAAAAGAAAATTAGAATACAACTGTAGGAAAAGAGATAATGAGTCAGCAATATGTTAATTAGATTTTTGCTTTAATTTGAAGTTATAATTGCTTTTTTAAATATAAAATATATGCATGTTAAAGTTAAGCCTCCCAAAGACCTGGATTAATTATTTTTATAATTTAGATTATCTGTTCATCCAGGGAAATTATATTAAGAGCCATTTGACTTCTATAGCTCTTTACCAGTTTAGCTACTAATTTATTCTCTATATGCATCATCTCCCCTATTTTGTTTTAAGAGCTCCAAAAATTATAGCAGAAGGGCACCAGAAAATGACAGGCATTGGTGAGGAAATTTCCATTGTGAATTGTATTGAGTGATGACCTCTAAGATTCCTTTCTAAGATTCTGTGATAAATTGTTTTAATAAGGCTACTTGGAACTTTTTTTCCTTAAATGCAGTATCTCAACTAAAATGTATTTAATTTTTCTAATCCCCACTTTCTTTGTGATCATTGTTAATTCTTAACAACTCATTCTTGTTAATCTAGTTTAGATGTCATTTACATGGTTAACTCTTTCTCCCCTCTAATGAGCATAAGCTTCTTAACTTCATATTTAAGGATAAAAATGTTATGACAGAATCAGACTTAAAATCTGAGAGCAGAGGCAAGCTTTAAAAATCACACAGACTTCAACATTTTTCAGGAAGAATAAGACACAGAGAGGCTAAGTGATTAGCCCAAGATCATGCTGTGTAGAACTTCCTTGGTCCCCATCTCTGTTGTGCATGTGGTCTCTTGCCTGTTTGTTCATTTAAGTGAATTTTTCTCCATGTGTTTATTTCAAATATCTGGTTTATTTCAGTACTGCAGAGATCATGTTGGATGACCAAGAGCATGCATCAAATTGAGCCAGTGAAATTTTGTAATGCAGTCTAGAAATGTAATTTATTTTAGCAGTTTCTTCTTAACACAAAGTCTAAAGATTCTTGGGCGCCTGGGTGGCTCAGTTGGTTAAGCGACTGCCTTCGGCTCAGGTCATGATCCTGGAGTCCCGGGATCAAGTCCCGCGTCTGGCTCCCTGCTCGGCGGGGGGTCTGCTTCTCCCTCTGACCCTCCTCCCTCTCATGCTCTCTGTTTCTCATTCTCTCTCTCTCAAAAAAAAAAAAAAAAAGTCTAAAGATTCTTAAATAGACTTAAAAAAAGTTTCTTAGATTTTCACTGAGAAAGTAATCGATAGAATCATAATCCTTTCAAATAATGGTGTAGATAAAATGTTTTCATTTGCAACAGACTAAATTACTGATTTTATCATTATAACTTGGCTTATATTAGCAAAAATACCACAGTCTGCCTCATTAAGTTGCATTTGAGAAGTGCATCTTGGTGGGTGGTTGTTGTTGTTGTTGTTGTTTGGTTTACTAATTCAGAATACAAGAATCTTCAGCCTTGTGTCAACTTTTCCTGACATTGTCTGCAGACCACACGGGTGCCAGACTGCTGTGGTGCCACCATAGCAAACCTGATTAGAACTCGAAAACTAAATAGTATTTGGTTATGCTAGATCAATATTAGAACTGGAAGGGGCAATTTGAGCATGAGCCCAACGATTTCTCCTTCCCTTTGACTGACCATGAAAGTACAGATGATGGCCCAAAGTGACTGAAATTGCCAGGTAAATATTAAGTTCATTATCAAGCTAGTGAAAGGTGGTATGACAATGTATGAGTCACTCTAGCCCTCTGGGTCTTGGTTTTGTCATCTGTAAACTGAGGGAATCAGACTCTATGATCTCTAAGGATCTCCCAGTCTAAAATTATATTAATGAACCTATAGTAGCCCCCGGGGTGTACTGATAACCAGAAATTATATGGAGAGCTGCCAAACAGCACACATAGCTAAATGGATTCTCATATATTTCATTATTATTTAATCTTCTTCTTTCTAAGGTTTCCAGCCTTGTTCCAATCACTGGAGAAAATTGAGTATGTTGGGAATAAGCTCACGATGCCATATGGTGCAACTGAAGGGGAATATGACTGTTACTTTCTAAATTCATTGAGTGCTACGGTTTTTCTAATTTTATGGCTTCACCTTTGGGAATTCAATGAAAATTCTAAACTGTCCCTTCCGAGAAATCACATAAGCACTCAAAATTTTGCTTTAATCAGAAGCTCATGGACCTCTCTAGAGCCATCCATGTCTGTTTCCTTTGATATGTCCCTATTTTGATGAGTGGGCTTTTTAGAGCAGTATCATTATGTGATAGAGCATGAGCTTTGGATTTAGACTTCCAAGCTTTGTTACACAGAGCTGTGAATTACTAGGTAAGATGGTTAATTACAGTGAGTCTATTTTCACCTATAAAATAGGAAGATAACTCCTTCTTCACAGGATTCGAGTTATATAAGATAATAACAACATTGCCTAACACCGTGCTTGATACATAAGCATTCAATGAATCTATTTCCTTTCTGAAGTGTGACTAGTTTATACAGTTTAGGTAAAAGTTTTAGAAAGCAACTAATGAAATTTTAGAATCATATAACGTTAAGTATTGGAAGGTAGCGATCTAATAGCCCATAAAATTCTTAATCATGGACCATAAGTTCTGCAACTCAAGATATTGGAGAACTGGAGTGAAGCAGGGCAGGAGGGGCATCTTCAGAGCCCCACACCTCCTCTTTGGCATATTCAGTGATCTTATGTGGTCAGTTCTTGTCCAGTGTGGGGCTTCATCCAGACCAGGAACTGCCTTGAGCACCAGCCTCATCACTGTTACTCATCAAAACTCATTTAGCCTGTGTTTCCACCCTCAATGCCTTACTCCCTCCTTAACTTATTTGAGCTAAAGTATTAACAGTGGAGAATAAAATAATCCTTACCACACTAATAACTTTTTAACTACTGCCTTCAGTACTTGTTATCCAAAGAAATGACTACAGTTGACCATTGAACAATGCAGAGCTTAAGGGCGTCAACCCCCATGCAGTCAAAAATCCACTCATAACTCTTGACTCCCCCAAAACTTAACCACTAATAGCCTACTGATGACCAGAAGACTTAATAAAACATAAACAGTTGGTTAACTGTATATTCTGTATATTATATGTATTATATACTATGTTCTTAGAATAAAGTAAGCTAGAGAAAAGGAAACAAAGAAAATCATAAGGAAGGGAAAATACATTTACAGTACTGTGCTTGTAATTATTGAAAACAATTTGCATATAAGTGGACCTGCATAGTTCAAACCTGTGTTGTTCTAGGGTCAACCATAATTGCATGAAATGGCCCAATCCCTCATTTCTGAATTGTCACTTAACAACCAACCACCTGTGGGCATCTCTTAGTTTATACTTTGGGAAAAGGGAAATAATTGGTCAGAGCAAAGCTCATGTTGTTTCAGAGATGTTTCTTCTTGTCATTGGGTTAGAATGAAATTTTTTTTGGGGGGGGGCAGAGAGGGAGAGAGAATCTTAAACAGGTTCCACACCCAGTGTGGGGTTCGATCTCACAACCCTGAGATCATGATCTGGGCCAAAATCAAGACTCGGACTCTTAACCCACTGAGCCAGCCAGGCACCCCTAGAATGAAATTTTTTAAAAAAAGTTTTGAGGTGCTGTTTATAAAAATGTTAGGGAATGTATACTGTTTCCACACTTCCTATTTATTTTCTATTCCCCTGAGCATTGAGGAAGAACAGCAAGGGCAGAGAGAAGCTGGGGCTGATCTGAAGCTGGGGCTGATCTTCTTATCCTTTTCTCAATGAGTACTTCTCACTCCAAGAATAAGAACACATTCTATGTCAAATCCTTGCCTAGAGAGTTGAGTGAGCCCACACATCTGGATTGTGGAGGAGTGGAAAGCTGCACGCAGCAGCATTGAAGGCTATCTGAGAACTTGGAGGTAGTGTGAGTGTCTGAATCACAGACAACACACAAGGTCAAAGAACCAGGAGATGGAGTTTCCCTGCCCCAAATATAGTGACTGTGATTGAGGGAAGTGGACAAACTTAATGCTGTATGTCTATACACAAGGAGAGATGATAAAGTTTTATGAAGTAGATATTTTTTCCCTATTCCTATTAAACAAATGTGTCTGTAGAGACTTGTATCATGAGAACTGGAGAAGGGCAGGCGAGTAATATACAGAGTTCCAGGAGAAATGGCCAAGAAAGCCACATTTTCTGGAACTAGTGACCTGGAACTCATGAAGGAATACAGGGACATGGACACTGACCAGAAAAGAACAAGCCAGGCTTGTTCTGCCTGGCTTCTGTTTCCCAGATTCCTTGGGAATCCTCCGGTCTAATGGCTGCTTGGCCTAATTGGCTGTTTGGTCAGTCCTGTTTGTTTCCTAGATTCAGCAATTTGTTCCTTTGATCAAACCCCTGCCTAATAAAAATAAATAAATAAGTAAATATCCTGGCTTCAGAAGCTAGAATTATATCTACTGCCCTGTTTCTAGGAAGGGGGTCTCTCCCAGGTCTTCTGTAGCTCTGAATCTATGCTCTGTCCTATGGGATCTAATGTCTGCTTTACTCTCCCTCACCTCAAGGCCCAGAGCCCCACCCTGAACACAGTGCATTCCAGACACTCTATGCTCAATATCCTGTATAATGGTGGGAAAGGGTGGGTGGTAAATGCATCTTATCTCTAGCTGTACATTAGCCTTTGTTCTTTGGTGCTTATTGTCATGGAAAAGTATAGACAACCCCATCTCAAGTTTTTAATATTCCTAACAAAGCTTCCAGCTTAAGTGCAGATTTATCCCCTTACTGCCAGTGCCTTTCTTACTGAGGTAGATAGCTGGATCGTTATTGCAAGAATGGCTTCATCATATTCATTTTTATCACTTCCATTCTTACATCATTAAATTATCCACCAGTAAATCTTCAGTTATCTAATTTTTTTCATTCTGCATCACATTTGCCATTTTTGAGATTTTGTGTCAAGATACATGACCATGCTTTGGACCCAGGCTGGCATTTTTGTGTAGAGGCAAGACAATGAAGATGCAGTAAAATGTGGGAGGCACTGTTCTCTGCAGTTATGAGAACAACAGTTACCAAAAAGTACATCTAGTAGGCAACTAGACATGTTTTTTGCAATTGAAACTGAATTTTCCCCCAGTTTATTTTAACTTTGAACTAATATTTGAGTACTGGGTTTGGACAAGAAGCTTAGCTTGGCCAAATACTTTGATAATTTCAAATAAATGTTTTGTGTATCCTTTTGATACCTTTTGATCAAAAAGATTGGAGCAGACATTTTCTTTGAAAAAAGCTGGTACTTGTGACCTATCAAAAGGTTCTTGGTGATATGTCTGTGATGCAGAAAATACTGGACATCTATACTGGCAAATTATTGTTCTCAAACCTGCATGATAAGTATTAATGTTGTTTTCCGTTCCTCATAATTTGATGCACTTATGAGAGGTTTTTTTTTTTTTTTTAAAGATTTTATTTATTTATTTGAGACAGAGAGAATGAGAGAGAGAGAGCACATGAGATGGGGGAGGGTCAGAGGGAGAAGCAGGCTCCCTGCCGAACAGGGAGCCCGATGCGGGACTCGATCCAGGGACTCCAGGATCATGACCTGAGCCGAAAGCAGTCGCTTAACCAACTGAGCCACCCAGGCGCCCGACTTATGAGAGTTTTTAGAAAGGAAACCCACACACTGCATTGTAAAATGAAAATGACAATCAGTAATTGTTTTTCTTGCTTCTCTCACGAACAGACTTGACTTGCATACAGTTAGCCAATGCTTCTCCATTTAACTTAATTTAGTAAATTAAAAGTGAGGAAAATTTTGACTCCATTTATTTTCAAAAAATAACTTTTAAACTTTTATGGGTTCAAATTCTTGCTAACTGCTTTCTAATTTGTGAACCTTATCTCTGAATTCAAGCATTTTTCCTTTAGGCAAATTTAGGGCATCAACAAACATGAGAGAAGGGATATTTCAGGCAAGTAAACTCACTGATACCTGAGAAATTAAACTACTTGCCTTTCCAATAGATAGCACTGATGCCACTTCTGAGCTCGCTTTCTGCCTTCCGGACTGACAACCTATGCAATAAGGCAGAGTCCAAAGGCTATAATTGGTTTCACCTGTAATCCAAACTCAGAAAGTTTCCAATGAACTTTAGAAACTACCAGATGAGAATACTCATTTTTCATTTTGTTACTAATGTCAGAATAATATCAGTAAGTTGTCTCTTTATTCATTGGTCCCAACATAATATCAACATTGTCAGTCCTATTATATTTTCCTACACAGCTCTCTTTTTAGTCTCCTTGACAAAATTAAACCTTCTCTTACCCCCAGCCATCACATCCCATTTATGTTTTTCATCACTATCTACGTGGACAACCTTACTTTTTCAAAAAGAAAGTCAATTCTCCTTTATCTTCAGCCCTTTCCTCTGTAATGATCCCTTCAAATCAACAATTAAGTATGGTTAAACCTTATATGTGAGTAAGGAGGGAGAGGAATGATTAGGATATGACCAAGATAGGTGGATATGGAAGCTAGTAGTTGACAATGCCATTAACTTGGAGAACAGAAGATAGAAAGCAAATCTTAAAGTGAAGTGAGTGTGATGAGTTCAGATTAGGATCCTTGAGACTTAGGTACCCATGGGACACGTAGATGAAGGTATCCATCAAGTGATTGGATATAAAGTCTATTTGCCAAGCTTAGAATTAGATTGTATGTACGTGCCATTGACTTATAAATAATAGTTTGCCCATAAGGCTAAAAGAGATCACTTACGGAGAGGATATAAAATGAGAAGAAATATGAACCAGAGATGGGATCCTGAAATGCACAAAGAATAGGTGGGCAGGGAAAAGATGCTCCCAAAAGAGGTTAGAAGATACACTCGGCATAGATAAGAACCAGGAGATACAGGTGTCATGAAGGTTAAGTAGCAGAGGGAATAAGTGGTCACTTGTGTTAACTGTATCTAGTATGATGAGAACTGGTCTGAAGGACATTGGTGACCTTGGCCAGAGATATTCAGAAAAGTCAGTCCTTTTGCTAGAACCCATTGCCTTTTACTTCTTTAAAAACTTACCTCCTTCGTCTTTCTCATCATTCTCCTTCAATTCAGCTTTTCCTCTTCTAGATCATCTCTATCAACATGAGCTGACATCTCCAAACTTGACTCAGACTCTCCCTCCAGCAACTTCCCAGTCTCTCCATTCCACTCTCACAGCCTTACTACTTGAAAAAAAAGTGTTTATGCATGCTACATCTGCCATTTGCAATCCAGTTCACTCATTAACCCACTCCAGGTTGAATTCTGCAACATTACCACCCCAGCCTTCTACTAGAAAGAACTGCTCTGATTGAGGTCACCAGTGATCTTCGGACAGCCAAAACCCTACACACATTTTTTAGGCCTCTCAGTAGAATTACATGTACTCAACCACTTTCTCCATTTTGATACATTCTCTTTTATTGTGACACTACATTCTTTTGGCATTCTTCCTGCCTTCTTAACAGTTTTTGCCTTGTTTCTTTTTTTGCTGACCTTTCTTCCTTTGCCCAACTTTCCAATGTTAATATTTTTCCCAGATTCTGTCCTGGACCCCTTTTTCCTTGTTTTCTAAACTCTCCTCGTAGGTGCTCACATCTGTTCCTGAACTTTAAATATCTCTCATGGGCTGCACCTATCAGATTTAGATCACCAGCCCACCCCTTGTCACTGAACATCTGATAACACACCTACTAAATGGAATGAAAAGCTCTCACAGTAGTAAAGTAGTAAAAAGAAGAAAGAAAAAAAAATACCACAGTAGGAAATTGAGAGACAGAAAAAGGTTAAAATGGCCAATAAACACATGAAAATATGTTCAACCTCACTAGTAGTAAAAATCAAGTTAAAACTCAACTCCATAGGGCAAATGAAAGTGAGTTATAATAGTTATTATAAGTAATGTTGATGAATTGGACATTTTCATATAACATGGGTGAGGAATAAGATGGTACGTTTAGAAATGCAGTTTATAAATGTGCATGTCCTTTGATTACAACAATACCACTTCTAGAAATGCATCCTGAAATAATTCCACAAATGCATGATGTACAGTGTTCTTCATCACAGAGTTTATAAGAGCAAAGGTCTGGAAGCAATCTAAATGCCAGTCAATAAAGAATGAGTTAAATAAATTATATATTATCTATATATGGGATTGCCATGCATATAATAATGTGGCTCTATTTTTATTTTTAGAACAAGAGCAATACTATATTAAGTAAAAATCAGTTTTCAAAACGATATTGGTATTATGATTCTCTTGAAGAATATTTGTTTAGACATCCCTAGAAGAATCTGGAAAGAGACCCAACACAATGTTGATAGTCTTTTTGGGTTGTGTATTAAGAAAACTCTTTATATTCTTCTTTATGTATTTCAAATTTTTTTTACACTATAGAAATTACTAACTATAACCATGTTATTAACTTTTACCTCCTTAATTATAAAAATTATCTCCCTGCAAATGAATATGGGTATTACTCTTCAGTTCTTAATTACTAGTTTTTTAAATTTCAGCTTTATTGAGGTATAATTAACATATAAAATTATAAGGTGTTTAAAATGTATATCATTGTGATTTGCTATATGTATACATTGTGAAGGAATTCTCCCATCTATTTAATTAATATGTCCATCACTAGATAGATAGATAGGTAGATAGATAGATAGATTTAATTCTACTCTCTTAGCAAATTTCAGTTATGCAATACAGTGTTATCACCTGTAGTCACCACATTTTATATTAGATCCTCAGACCCTATTTATCTTACAGAGGAAATTTTTTACCCTTTTACCAACCACTCCATATTTTCCCTACCCACCTACTCTGGCAACCACTTTTCTACTCTCTGTTTCTGAGTTTGATTTTGTTGTTGTTGTTGCCTTTTTTTTTTTTTTTTTTTTTTTAGATTCCATGTGTAAGTGACACTGCCCAGTATTTGTCTTTCTCATCTGGCTTATTTCACTTAGTTAATTACCTTTGAGATTTGATGACTGTGGGGTGGAAGGAAGAATATCTCGCCATAATCCATGTTCTCCTATGACCAGTTTTGTAAGGAGACTAGTGGTCCTGTACCCCACACTCTTATTAGTCCTTCCCTGATGTGGTCAGGGTGCTGTCAATATCGTGGCCCAATAAACACTTTTATGGAAAAAAAAAAAAAACCACTACTACACATGGCTTCATTTTGAGACTTTGGTTATCAGCAAGTTTTTGTACTTTTCTTTTTCTGTTAGAAACCAGTGGTAGACACTTTAAAAGAAATGAGATTCCATCTAAAACAAGGTTGGCAGAAAGCTACCTGAAAATAACAAATTCCAAAGCTTTGAAGATTAGGAGATATGTTAGGAGTTCAAATAGCTTTTTTCTTATCTGGAGAATTGGATAATTCACTGTTTAAGAAGAATTTTTTTTAACTAGATTTAATGAGAAAAGGGAGCATATAAAATAAGAGTTCAAAGCATACTGAAAATCTTTTTCTTTTCAAGCCTTTTTTTATCTGTTTTTGAATATTAAGATGGAGGTTATAATTTTCTGAATTAAAGTGCTTAATAGAGATCTTGAAGTATTTAACTAAAAATTTATGTCTTGTAGGCCCAGAGTGCAGAAAAATGATTCTAATTTAGATAATTATTAAATACTTACCTACTAGAAAAAACATATATATTGTTTGAATATTTTGTAAAAAATCTCAGTCACCTACAGTCCAACAGCAATATCCATTTTTTCACTCCTTATTTCCAGACCTCCACTGGTGATAATTAAAAGAAAGCAAACTTACATGAGGCATTTATTGGAAACAACAGCAACCTGATACCATTACATGTTTATTTGATCTCCTATACTCTCTACATTTTCAATGCTACTAATCATATTCTGGTTATATTCAGAGGCATAGCAAAATCTTTAGTTATCAAAGGAAGATTCACTTATATTTAGCATATTTGGGAGAAAGGTATTTTTGATAGCATTTCTCCAATGAAAACTTAACCCAACAAAAAGAGATTCCTGAATCACTATCAACCAGAAAATATAATAGTTCACAGTCTCCTATGAATTCCAAGTATTGGAGTTTTTATATTCCTTTGACTTTCATCCTCATTGTTAAGTAACTGCTGTTTTGATATTTCAGTCATTTTTAAGGTAGATATATGTATATGTTATGAAAAAATTAAATGTATTTGCAATATTAGAATACCTTTCCATTTCATTTTAAAAGTGAGAGGAAATGTGTTGGCACAACTTGATCAAAAGTACGTGTTATGAGGTAGTTTTAGAAGACATGATAATAGACTGCTCCAGAGACAAGAGACAGAGTTATTGAGTCTTAGAAGAGTTTTGTAGTTTGATTCATAGATCACATCTCATGGAAAGATTCTATATGTGATCTGCAGCCTAATCTTAGAAATAATCTACAAAATAGGATGGTGCAAAACAGAGACATTTTAAGGCTTTGTTTTCTTATAGGAATCAGAAATGCATGATATCCACTTAGTGGAATTTTATTAAAAGCAATATTCATTTTCTAGAGAAAGAAATTTCTGGTAGAGAAATAATTGAGGAGAGAGTGTACAATAAACAGTAAGTTCTGTGAGGACAAAAAGTATTTTCTCATTTTAACATCATGCCTAAAGGCAGAAACACTTTCCTGCAGGGTTTGGATAAGGTTAAGAACACTGGGAAAAGGAGAGGGAAGCTTTGTCTTCTCCCTTACTTGAAAGGACCATTCGGTCAACAGATTTTATTTGAATTCCTACCATGTGCAAAACAGGATGATCTGTGGGGGCACAAAACACCAAGAGATACAGTTTTGCCTCATGTAGTTAGTCTGTGAGGGGAGACATGAGGCATATTCATAAAAAGCCAGCATTACAATGATGCCATGTGAGTATTAAAAGAATTACATAGTCATTAAATTTACTGTATTGAAGTAGAGATTGATGGAAAAAACAACCATGTTATCAATTATTGATAAAAAACATCTTCCCAAAAATGCTGTATGAAATGATTAATTGCTCATTTATTACTGGCTCTAGGAAATGATTCTTATGTTACCTATAATTGATTGCTAATCAGTCAATAACATGTAGTAGTTGATCTGTGAAGGGTACTGCAGAGAATCTGGGAAGACGTAAGCTAATTTAAAGGTTCAAAGCAATGCTAACAATAACAACAATAATATTAATAGTTAACATTAGCCTACCTACTGGTCAGACACTGTGATGTGGCCCATTCACAGATTATACTTTACTATCTATCTCCAGATGAGAATCTGATCCATAAAGGAATAAAGTTTCTTGCCCAAAGCCTTGCTTTAAATAATTTGTTTCCCACATCATCTCCACTTCAGACCTCATGTCTTTATTCGTTTTATTGTCTCTATGATTTCAAATAACAAGGACCCGGCAATTCTGTTAGATTCAAAGAGCCTTATCAAATAGAAATCAACATGGGTAGAACAGGTCGGAGCTAGGAAGATCAAAAGTAAGGACCGCGGGCAGTTAAAGCAATATAGCAAGAGACCAGGGCAGCCAACGGTTTTTAAATAAGGGAAAATTGCCTGCCAGCAAGGACTGGGAGCCAGGGCAAGGAGACTGGGCAAACGGGGCTTCAATTATAGTCATGGGGGCACTGCGAAAGGGTTCCCTGTCCCCACATGTCCGCCTAATGCCAAGGCTTCAGGACAAAACCCTGCAGCTCACCCCCATGACCGTGGCCACAGCTACAATACCTTCCTCATTTTCCCTTCTTGCCTTTGACCTCTGGCGCCCCTCAAAATCTTTGTACAACATTGGGCTGCCCTGCTAGTATTTGTCCCATGCTGCTGATCATGCTGCCAATGATGGTGGGGAGTTGGTCCTTTAAATGGAATCTTTTTTTTTTTTTTTATCTAAATTCAAATTTTCATGAGAACGGGTTGGGAGCCAGGATTTCAGTAGGGAATCTTGAGTCTTAAAGATCTGAATCAGGAGAGAAATCTTCATGCACTCCCCCAAGGTCAGATCACCTCTGCAAAGGAGGCTACACGTGGGTGAAGGCAGTCATCCCAGACACCATCTTCTATTTGTGAATGAAGAAAGGTAGTTGGGCACCCCTGCATTTAATGGCTCAGTTGTTCAATTTATTGGAAGACAGACTCAAGAACACTGTGTTTGGATTTGAAGTTCATAATAACTTATTAAAAAGAGATTCACATATAAGACCTATACAAATGAAGGGATTAAAGACAACCACAGAGCATGGACACAAGTTACTTAGTATCCAGGGGCTTGATAATAGAGATACAGGTCGCCTCAACCAGGGTATACCTGCACCATAGGGGTATTATCTGGAGTAAATGAGTTATTTGTCAAGAGCTTAGAATAGTACCTAGCATTTGGTGTTTTTTTTGTTTTTTTCAAAAATTTTTCTATTTTCCTAGGTCAAAAACCTGTGATAGGCCCTGACTTCTCTCTTTCCTCAGCCCACTGCCTCCATTCAGCAAACACAGCCAATTCTGCCTCCTAAGCAGAACCTGACAGTCTCCTTCTGTCTCTGGAAGGGCCAATATGCCACTCTATGTCGCTTGTCTTACGGTAGCTTTCTCCCTGGGCTCTGTTACCTCAGCCTAGCACCCCTGCCAGTCTGAATCCCAGTCCACACTCAGTTTTCCACAGCACAATCTAATTACTATTCTGAAACCAGATTGAACCTGCCAGGATGGTAAGAAATGGAAACACACTCATTTGGGAGCTTCACAGTCTTCCACAGTGTCATATCATCTGTTGGGGAATGAAACAAATGGGGATTGTGTCCTTGGGCCACACTGGCAGCCATGATGCATCCACCATGGTGGTGAGTGTTGTTCTGTAGGCTCTGCTTCATCCTTGCCACTCCTGGGCATAGCAATCTTTCCCAACCTACCTGTCCTGCCCATCTATCTTCTCGAAGCAGACATTCTCTTTGTGGGGTATTGCTTCTTCCCTAGGTAGCCTTGTGAAGAGGACCTGTTTTCCATGTCTTCTCACTCTAGTCACCTTTTTCTCTCTTGTTTCTCTCCTTCTTGCCCACTGGATTGCCCTTCTTCACATTTTTATTCAAAACATTTTCCCTGTGCCTCCACATTCTCTTCCTTTGACTTATGTCACACACACTCCTAATTGCCCCAAGGCAATTTTGAATCAGAAGAACCAAAGAGAACATTTCTGTTTTTCACCTTGCCATATTCCTTCCTTAAGGCAATGAGCAGAGGGTCTGCTATCTGCTTAAATGGAGAAAGGGAAAAGGAATTACAGGGAGAGAAAATAGATGAATAACTGAAATACGGTCTCACTACACATTGAATATACGGAAGCCAAGTCGACTGGCTACAAGACCTAAAACACTAATTCAATCATGTCATTACCTAGTATGAACATGTCCAGTGGCTTCTAATTGTGTGGCTTGTTCTGTCTAAACTTACAGACCTGGCTTTCCAGTTTGGACAAGTTTCCACAAGCCCACTGCCTTTTCCTCTTTCCTTTCCTGTCACTCCCTCACTCTTCCCTAGGGCCTGCCCATATTAAATTTTTATCCCTTGTGAGAAGAGATATGCCGGCTCCTCAGATTTAAACTACAGCGTTTGAGTGCTCGCTTCGGCAGCACATATACTAAACTACAGTGTTTGACTGTATATATACTTAAAAGTCCACCCACCCCAAACAAAACGAAACAAAACTCAGGAGGAAGCGACTATTCTCTAGATCTTTGTTGAGCCGTACAAGTATATGTGGCTATTGAGCACTTGAAATATGCTGTAGTCTGAATTGAAATGTGCTCTAATTTCAGGTTCCTAAGACGTAGTACCAAAAAAATCCAAAATATCTAATTAGTAATGTTTTATATTGAGCACGTGTTGAAATGATAATATTTTGGATACATTGGGTTAAATAAAATAGATTATTAAAATTAGCTTCACCATTTCTTTTTACTTGTTTTTAATGTGGCTATTGGAAAATTTAAAATTGCATCTGTGGCTCACTTGCATTATATTTCTATTGAATCTGCTCTAGATTTTGACATGATGGAGACAGCCTAAAATATGGAAGCTTATAAAGAGGTCAGAGATTCTGCTCCCATCTTATCTGCTGAAGATCCAAAGATGATGGTGCTTTGACATGCCTCAGACAGGGTCAGCCTTAAGTTGGAGTGACTTTATAGGTGGATTACATTTTTTTCTAAAAGAAAGCACTCCTTCCCATTTCTAAATAAATTTAGCTCACAAACTCACAGCATTCTAAACTTTTGATTAAGAATTCTATGTATCCCTGCAATTATCCTCAAATAATATAGTTTTCTGTATTTCTGTAGTTCTAGAACTTACACTCATCCCTTTCCACAGATGTTCAGGAAACTCTTAAGCAAATAGTAATAACCCAGCTTTGACTCCTATGAGTTCTACGCTCCTAGTCTCTTCTGTACAGCTTCCCTTCTGTGAGTCACCATAATTTCACACTCAGGCAGTCAGCTGAGGGAGGAACAGGACCACCTTAACCCACAGCTAATGAAAAATCCTCAGGGCTAAACTTGCACAAAATTGAATCAATGCATTAACTCCCAAACCTCTGCAAGTTGGCCAAGAAACAAATATATAAGAAATAATCGGCACAAAGGCACAGAGAGACTCACAGTATTGGAGCAGAAATGGATTTTCCAGAAACAATCTGAGCAACCCTTTGGTTTTACAAATAAAAGATGTAAGATCTGGAGTAGTTAAATGAATTGTCAGTTAGGAGCAGAACTGGAATTAGAACCCATGGCTCTTAACTCATTCAGTCAACAGATGTTTGCCAAGCTACTCACTGTGTGCTAGGTACTCTTCTAGGTGCTGGGATACAGAAGATATCAGTTACAATATTTTCCTGTTAATAACAGAAAACCCAATAAAAAATTGGTTTAAAGAATAAAGGAAAGGCGCCTGGCTTGCTCAGTTGGTGGAGTATGTGACTCTTGATCTCAGGGTTGTAGGTTCGAGCCTGACATTGGGTGTAGAAATTACTTAAAATCTTAAAAAAAAAAAGAATAAAGGAAATTTATTGTCATGTAATGAGAAGTCATGTTGGCTTCAGGCAACTCTTGACTCAGATGAATTCACTGGGGTCACTGTCTCTAGTTCTCATGCCACTTCCTTCATTGTTGGCTCCACTTTGGGAGCCTTTTCCAATATTGTCACAATATAACAATTGGCTGCTTCTGGGGTTATGTGGTTTCAGGTACAAATCTAGCACGAAAGAGAGCCCACTTTACTCTTAGGATTAAAAACCAAAACAACCAAAAAATAAAAACCAGCCACTTGGAATTGATTCTCACAGCTCTGATAACCCGAGTTAGATCCTGTACCCAACCCTGAACCAATTAGTGTGGCCTGGAGATGGGATACTCTGACTGGCTTAAGCCAAACAAGGGCCACTTCCAGAGTCAAGCATGGTGTCAAATCCATCCAAAATACATGCTGAGAATTTCGAGGTACCGTTAGGAAGGGGAAATGGGAAAATGATGCTGAAGCAACAAAAAATTTAAATAACCTGTTCCGTCAAGTGCTTGAAGTTGAGTTTTCTGATACCCGAATTGGTTTTTACACTCTGCTCCATGGAGTCCTGGGAGTGCTTTAGTTGTATCTCAGGGTGTGAGGGGGTCTGCACCACTAAAATCCCCAATGCTTTCCCTCTGACTTAAAGCAGAGCTTTTTGCCTCTTGTACATCTTCGGCTCACATATAAGATTTCATTTGAAGAGAGTGCTTCACAACTGAAATGCAGTTTTAAAACCACTCTCCCACATTAATGCTGCTGCAGTGGTAAAGTTATCTACATTTTATACTTTTTGTACATTACTCTTTCTCTGATTCAAGAAGTTACCCCTATTGCCATAATCCTCTTCCGGTGCTAACAGAATGGAATCAGAATGTCATGAAGGCCTTTCTTGGAACTTTGGTCTTCATGCTGAAAATTCCATTTCACAGGCTCTTGTTTCATGCTTCTGATATTTTGCTGATAGTAGTCATTTCGTAGACATTCTTTCCATTCCCTGCTCCATTTACTCACCCAAAACACTTGAGAAAGATTTCTACCTCTCTAACACTTCTAAACACTCAACTTTAAGGTCATGAGTAAGCAAGTGAAATTATCAACAGATGAGAGAATCTCCCAATGAGTTCCACTAATGTAGATACTAAGCAAGTATTACATGGCTGTCCTTCCAATAATCCACTTACTTACCTGGAATGAAGTTCTACCTAATAGTTTGAAATTAACACATAAAGTAACAACAAGCCAAACTTTAACCCAAGAGAAGACAAAAATGTCCCTTACTACATGCCAAAGTTGACAGCAAGTTTGTTATGGTCATGTACTTGGTGAATTCCTCTCTTTTTCTGCTAAATTTTTATCTCTTTCATCATCTAGTCAATGAAATGTCAAATTTGAAACTATATCACAATCATTGTTAGTTTTAAAAGGACTCACATCTTAACATCGTATTTATTTGTATTCAGTTTAGTTCCATCCCATTTCATCAAAATGATGTATTTGAGTTATAAAAAATTTTATCTCTGGGGCACCTGGGGGGCTTAGTTGCTTAGGCATTGTGCTCCGCGTTCAGTGGGGAGTGTGCTTGAGATTCTCTCTCTCCCTCTCCCTCTGCTCTTCCCTCCACTCACACTCTCTCTCTCTCAAATAAGTAAATGGACCTTAAAAAAAATATATATTATCCCTAAAAAAATATTTTTCTGAGAAGCATTTAGAGAATTCAGAATATTTCCTAAATTTCAGTCTTAAACAATGAATAATATCTCTATCCTAAGTTTTTGTGGAAGGCACTATTATATAATATTATTTCCTCACAAATTGAATAAGAATCATTAAAATCAGTGAGGATATAAAAATATTTCAGATTCATATTGATTTATTTTTATGTTAGGTATCTTTGTTTTTTATATGGTACAATATCCTCCTACAAATTTCCTAGAACACACTCTATGGGAAATTTGTGTACATGGAATTTTGGGAAGTGTTTGAGAACAACAGCAATAAGGAATTGAAGGAAGCAGAATTGGACAGAGAGTTACAACACAGACCCCAGGTTATCATGAGAGCTCTTAACCTAGATGGGTCCTCAGAGTTGTCCTAAATTGAGGGAAGGGTCTTGACCTTTGTATCCCATGTTGACCAGTCCCTGGCTATAAACCAACTCGTGGGAGGAGGCATACCTTGGGTAGGGCAGTTGCTTTTAGCCAAGGGCAATACTAGGAGAGGGATGCAGCTGTGAGCTGCCTGCAGTCAACACTCTTAGAAGTTGGGGGGATGAATACTTTAGTTCTGAAGGGGGCATTCACTGACTTTATAGTGCCCCCACCCTGACCACCATAAAGAAGCTTTAAGGGGTAGAACAACAAGAATATATTTAAGGAGTGACAAGGACTTGTTTCTGTTTTATACCTCGTTCGCCATTCAAACAAATTATTTCTTGTAACTTTGAATGCATGATTGAATAAAGTAAAAGGCATTTGTTGATACAATGGAAGTACAAGTACTAGATGGTTGATAGAAGAAGAAAAACATGTAAGAGCTTCCCTTGGGCCTCAAAGGTTAATTATTGATTGGCATGTATGTGCTAAAAGAATATTAATAAAAAAGCATAGACACAAGGCAGTGAATTTCTAGAAGCTGACTTTTTTTGGTATGTAATACATTTCTTAGGGAGAAAAGAGTAAATCACAAGGAAATTATTTCATGTATTTCACTGATTAAATGGGCTAGTCTTGACAAGACTCTGAAAAGCTGGGCAGCACTCTTGCTATCAGCAGGGACCACGAAAAGTATCACAGATGTGCTCACATAGTATATATACACACAAAATTAAAGAACAAATCAGAGTAGATGTAAGATTGAGTAAACAATACCTTCAGCTTAAAAATTCTGCTTTTGGATGGAAACGGCTGATAAGAGGCTACAGGCAATCCTTGCTTTGCACAGTACCATATTAATTGAAATTTGTACATATCAGAACTGTGGGAAGTGAGGATTGTCATTATTTTTATTATTTTTCAGTTATTGAAATTTTTATTTTCCTACAAATTTGGCTCTTTTTAAAACTTTTTAAAAGTTTATTTATATACTTAATGATCTCGGCACCCAGTGTGGAGCTCGAACCCACAGCCCTGAGATCAAGGGTCTCCTGCTCTTCCAACTGAGCCAGTCAGGTACCCCAAAACATTTTTAAACTGAGTCATTAGACATTAACTTCATGAAAGAAGAGGCTTTGTCTGGTTTTCCTTACTATTTTATCCCTATAGCCCAACACAGTTCCTGGCCCCATAGCAGGTGTTCAATAAATATTTGATGAATGCATGAACCATCAACAAGATGAAGTAGAGCAGAGCAATTCAGTGACCATACAGTCTCTTCTCAGGCTGTCTGGTAAATATCTGAATCATTTGCTGCGTGGATCTTGAAAAGCTAACAGAACTTTCTACAGTAAACTGTTAGTGCTTGCTTTCTTATATAGAGATGCAGTTTTTATAGCAATCATTCATACTCTGGTATTCTAATCAAAGACTAGTTGCTCTTTCATTTTCAACTATTCACTGTAGATCTGGTTCCCAAAAAAAGGTGGGCATCTATATAAAAATGTAATTGGTGAGACCCATAGTGACTACTTCATATATGGTTGTAAATAAAACAAGCTTAGGCTTTTAGGTTTTTGTTTTTGTTTTGTTTTGTTTTTTTTAATTTAAGTAATCTCTACACCCAACATGGTGCTCAAACTCATGACCCTGAGATCAAGAGTTGCACGCTCCTCCACCTGAACCATCCAGGAGCCCCAAGGTTAGGCTTTTAAATTCAGTTAGGAAAATAATTTTTCACTGACTTCAAAAACAAATTATAAAAATTAAGGTTTCTAACTCTGCTTTATGTTCACAGGCTAAGCAATCCAGTATACAAAATCGAAAAAAAAAATACAGATATTAAATAAAGGATAGAAATGCAAATATGGAATGGAGCAATGTTCGAGGACACTGGGAAAACTGAATAATGACTAAAAAACAAAGGGCTTAACCCCAAAGAGTTTCTTAAATTTATTTTTTACTATCAAACTTTTAAACATGAGACAGTTTCTTTACAAAATATGTTCCGATATTTTGAAATCACCAAATTTGTATATTACAAACTATTTGTAGAAACTTTAGTGCTTTCTTTAAAACTGCACTTCTGTCAGTCACCCCTATTTCTCAGACTCAACTCAGACCTCAAGTTCTTTTTCTACTTTTCTTAAGTTTATCTCTCATTCTTGGTTTATCTCTCTCTCATTTCTCATGAAGATACAGTTTTGTTTTCATCACTAAGGAACCAGTAGAAAACAGCCTAATACATTGGTGGCCACTGGGTTAACTCTCTCATCGCCTTAGTTGCTGGTACTCTCGATTCAAATTGACACCATTACAAAATGACAGAGTGCTCTCCCCATGGTCCCATGTGTTAAATTCATGACAACGGAAAAACTACTGTGTTGCAACAAGACTAGCAATAGTGGAGGATTACCCATAGGGTGGTATTTGGAAAGAAGAGAAAACAATAACCCACAGTTGTGTGAATTACCAATTCTGCAATGGAGGCCAAGGGAAAGAAATAAAAGAACACATATATGAACATGACTTTATTTTAGGCAGGAAGTCTGATTAAAAAGAAGAGAAAATTAGAAAAGAGATTGTTGTTGAATCTGTTCTTACCATTCTTATTCCCATGACCACAATAAATGAAAGCAGGTTGTAGTAGAAGATTAGAATTTACTTTTTAATTCAGAGTTGTTGGTGATTTTGTTTTTGTTTTTGTTTTGTTCGGGTTTTTTTGTCTATGTAAATAAAGAATTGAGCTAAAAAGGAAATCTTTTCTCTTTGAAGGTGCTCCTGTTGGGAGAGTAGAACAGAATACAACCTATGTGCTTTTCAGTGACTATGAATTGGTGAGCCTTACATTCGGTACGTGTGTAAAGTCTAAACAAACCTGCCAATATAAAACTTGATTTTGAGTGGGAAGATGGCTTTCCTAGGACTATTAAGGCAGCACAAGGAGGAGAGTTTGTGCCTTTTCTCTCTTAATAGGAGCACTGCTGTATAAATGCAGCTGAAGCTATCATTAAAGCTACTTGGTATTTGTCTTAGCTTAAGTGACTGGCAGACAAACTATATTATTGTCTGTTAAACCTGAGAGGAGGAGAAGAGCAAAGTGTACTAGGTCTGCTTTGAACACTGTTGTTGAAGCCTTCTTGATTACACTTTAAGGCCTGCAATATGTGTCTGTAGGGCTCGATGGATTACACATCATGTCTGTATCTGTTATCACTTTCGATCCACACAAAAACACTGTGACTTAAGCAGAGATGATATCGGACAAATTACAAAACTCACATGGCTCGGCCCTACCTGCCAGTTTTCAGTAATTCCCCCTGGTAATTTCGTTCATGGAATATTGCTGTGTGACACGTTTCCCTTTGCCAGTAATCGTGGAAATAAGTGAATGCTGGACAAGCACTATTCCTACAAATTTCTACGAAGACACTTTATTAACAGAGAATACAATACAGCACCTATATCAAGCATTATGTATGTAGACTGCTGTACATTGGTGATAGCCCCCTGAGAACTCCCGGGCAAGGCCAGTTCATAAAAATCCTTATTTTGTTTGCCTGCATAAGAAGCCTGAAGGTGCATGCCCCTGCATCATTTAAGCCACAGCTTCGAGGGGGTCATGAGACTTGGATGATCTATCTTTCCTGGGCCCTTTCACCGAAGCTTTGACCTTTATATTGCTACAAAGCACAGAATACTTTCCAGGAGCTTTAGCTCTAACATGACTAACCAGGCTTGGACACCGTATATATGCAGCTTTCCTTTCCCACCTGTATGTGCAGACGATTTCTTGTTTGTTGCTTCCACGACTATGGGCAGAGCCTGGGATTCTGAGAGTCTGCTCTTCATGCCAGGTTTGCTTGGTATTTGTCTTGGAAACGGGGCCACTCTCCCTGATTGCTGTGTGTCAGAGCAATCTGTCAGGCACTCTTGCTTCGCAGCAGTCCACTGCTCTCCACAGTGTACCTTGAAATTGTGCTTCAGTGTCCTTGCAAGGCTGTATCTGTCCTCGCAGCTTGTGGTCGTCCCTGCAGCCGCTCACCAAACCACATCTGCTCCGTTAGCCTGTTGTCATCTGTCCTTCTCACCTGTGGGGCTCCGGTGTGGCGATCTGTGCTGGTGGGCTGGCTGCATACCAACACATTATTGTTGATGATGATCCTTACTTGCCATTTACTAGTAAGCATTATTCACAAGTGTGTAAGAAGAACCAGGTGGATTTTTGTAATTCATCCCTGTCTCACAGCTGTGGGTTAGGTCGCACATTAGCACTGCGGTTCTCTCTAAACCCTCATTTTGTAAGGTCAGAAGCACGATGCTGTCTTGGTGTTTTCCAATTTCCAGAAAAGCATATTTATCTTCTTCAGCTAATTTATTCTTATGTGCATTCCTTGCAGCCTTGGGCAAGATGCTGCCTACAGCCGTCAATTTTGTATTGTAACTTGAAACCATAGATTGCCGATGCCTTTTCTATAAGACTCTATAGAGTTCATGCAGAGCAGTATCTAAAACCTAGATGCCACCTTGTGATTCACTGGTTGCATTGCTAATGACAGCTAGAATTCTGTCCGACCAGAGTCAGTTCCCCTGCACTAATACCCTAGTTTTCACGTTTCACTTCCAAAAACAGTATGTGACACTATTTTGATCAAGGGTAAACCTCTTTTGTCTTCTCCACAAAATAATTTAGGGTAGTAATGGAATAGCATATCAGGTGATCTTTCAAAAATTTAATTTAAAAATCTTCCATGAGGGGCACCTGGGTGGTGCAGTCGGTTAAGCGTCTGACTCTTGATTTTGGCTCAGGGTCGTGAGATCGAGCCCCACATGAGGCTCCTCTCTCAGTGTGGTGTCTACTTAAGACTCTCTCTCCCTCTGCCCCGCCCCCCCCCCCCGCATGCACACTCTCTCTCTAAAATAAAAATAGATAATTCTTTTTAAATGAATGAATGAACAAACAAATAAGAAGTCCCCGTAAGTGTTCATATTATTTGTTGAGCTTCCTAGCATTTGAGTCTGCTCCACCTGGGGAAGCCCCTCATCAGTTATGGCTGGGAAGAAGCGTAGTTCCCTTGGCCTCCACAAAAGTAACTAAAGAAAATAAAGCTGTGTTCGTCAGTTAGCAACTCCTGAAGCTGTCAGCTGCTGCTACTGACTTTGGAGCACGGCTTGGGGATACAGGTCAACTTTTACGGTGACTATAGACCAAGCTTCGAACTTTCACAAAGAAAATACTGTGCTCAACATTTCAACTAACACTTACGTCTGAGCAATGTGATAGACATTTTAATATTCATTGTCTTATTTAATCTTGAAGACAACCTATGGAATATATTTTGGAATATATTATTATCTCTGTGGTATAAATCAAGTAAATGAGTTCTGGAGTGGTCCAGCTAAGCAGCTAGTAAACAATATGGGAAGTGAATATCACTATGGGTCCTATGTGTTCTTCTACTCTCTCTGCCATGTTACGACTCCATTCCATGTTAAACTTTTCCTATAGGATCATCACTGGCAGAAGTTGTGATCCTCAGAAGCCAGTCTCAGAGAAGTGGTATTATTTTTTAAAAAGTAATCAGTTAACTCAGGTTTTCTACCTACACTGTCAAATCATGTAAACAACAAAACCTATAGGAACATTTGTTAAAACTCCTTTCCTTTTCTAACCATGGTCCCTTACATCCTTACTTTCTCTGAGTCCTCTCATGTAAAACTTCTTCACAAAACCCTCTGCCATCTCTGATCTTCTACAGCTTTTTGTCTTTTAAGAAAAGACAGTTCTCCTAATCTTCCCCTTCTACTTTTCTGCCCATAATTCCTGTTTTCTGTCACTGTCAACATTCGTATGAGGATCACGAAAGCCCAAAGAACCCATCAGGCGCTAGTAGGACCTTCCCAGGAGCATGTTGCGGGGAGGGGGGTAAAGAGTGACTTGAGTGGACAGCCTGTACCGTCTTCAACAAGCAGTGAGATAAAACAAAGCTGGGAGTACTCATATATTAACAGCTTTTCCCTAACAACAACAAAAAAGCCTAGGAAGGGACCTTTTTAACAAATCCACCATTTGCTTAGAAAAATAAGAATTATATTGTGCTACTCAATTCCATTTAAGTTTTAACATGCCTACTGACGCTTGCCTTAAAACTCTCCATGATAACCAATGAGTTATACCTCTGGGATGAATTTGGCCAGCTTCTGCTAGAGTATCTTTGCTAGTTCTCGTACCTGCCATCATGGCCAAAAATATTCTACCTGAGAGGTTAGAGAGAGGGGGATTTTCAAGTATGACCTTAAGGTTTCCAATGTGAATTGTCACATTAAAAAAATGAAAGCAACTGAGCTTTTATGAAGATTACACTTCTGTAGCAGCTAGGTATTTAAGAAGAGACTGGTTAATAACCACAAAATCTTGGCGGCATACAAAGAAAACAAGCACGTACCTATCTCATGGGTCTCAGAATCATTTGGAGTTGGCTGATCTGGGCCATGCTGGGCTGGGTAGCTGTGATGATCTCAGCTGTTTGCTCATGTGGCTGGGAATCATCGGGGGATTAGTTTGGGCTCTACTGGGGCAGCTTAGTTCTGTTCTTCATGTCTCCCATCCTCTTCCTGCCTGGACAAGTTCTCACGATAGTAGCAGAAGCACTGGAGAGCAAAGTCAACAGTGTAAGCATTGTTCAAGCCTTTGGTCACATCATGCTCTCTAATGTTTCATTGATCAAAACAAGTCACATGACCAAAGCCAAAGAAAGGGAGTAGGGAGAGACATTCTATGTCCTTATCAGGAGAGATTATAAAGGCACGTAGCAATGCACATGGATGCTGGAAGAGGTGAAGGGTTGGTGACATCGATAAAGTCTACTACAGTTGTTGACCTATTTTTCTTGAGTATCATTCTATCAAAAGTTAGGTAGTGTTCATTCTGGTAGTGTTAGCTTTAGATGAAGGCGCCTTTCATTCATTCAAACATTCATTCACTCATTGCTCATTTAACACATAATACAGAGTTCTTTAGACAAGTGCTATCTAATAGAAATATATTGTGAGTCAATTTTCTAGTAGCCACCTTAAAAAAGGTAAGACTAAACAGGCAAAAATATATTTAATAATATATTTTAATAAAATATATCTAAAGTACTATCATTTTGACATGTAATCCATATTGACGTTATTAAGATATATTATATTCTTTTCTTTTTCCACCAAGTTTTCAAAATCCAGTGTGTACTTTTTACTTACAACACATCTCAGCTTGAACTAGTCACATTTCAAGTACTCAAGCCACAAGTGACTAGTGAAGCTACAGACTATGAATTAAACTTGGTATTGAGGATACAAGACACCTGCCCCATGGATCTTTCCATCTAGAAAGGAGAATTAATTTATGATGTTGTCATTTTATGTCTTTCTGAGAAGTTCACATTTTAACTGACTGTTTCGGGAAAATGACTACGTTTATACCCCTTGGATCTGGTCATGCTGCTCTGTGGCAATTCTTTCCCCATTCTAATAGTTCTCTGTTACACATCCCATACAATCTCCATAGCCTAGTTTAGTTGGAGACATTTCAACATGCCTTTTCAGAATCGCCTATGGAGAGCCATCACTGTGCTACAAAATCTAGCAAAAAAAAAAAAAAAAAAGATGTGGCTTTTGCAAAATCAATATAGTGAAGGGATATTACCTGAGATCTTAGTACTAGGTGGATAAATTTCCACATTATGACTTTACCTGATAAGAGCTGAGAATCCTTCATGATAGAAGAGTTGAATGGAAAAGTTTTCTTTCTCAGTGGATATCGGCCTTAAAAAAAGTTAATAAAAAAACTGGGTGGTTGTAGAGAGAATGTATAATAAAGGTAGATAAAAAGGAAAATATTGCTTCAGAAGTAGTACAAGAAATAATAGAGACAAAGCATGGAGAAAATGAGAGGAAAAAAAGAGGAAACATTAACAGTGTTTATCTGTTCTTGACCTGATTAAGCATATAACTGCCTAAAAGAACGTTTTGACTTTTCCACACTGAACTGTCCAAGCAAGGTTTATCAAAGAGGGTAATTTTTAGAAAGCAATTATTGTCTTTTGAAGTTGCAGATAAAGGGCCTGGCAAGAATAGGGAGATAAGATATTTTCTTTGTAGTCTAAAATAACCTGATGTTTCTTTAAATATTTAGACATACCTAAAGAACTAAAAGAGGTCTCTTTTAAATGCTACGTACGAATCACCTCATGATTTCTTTTCTCTTTTTTAATCCTGTTCTGCTTATTGCATGTCTTAGTGGTGATTCATGGCTTTGATTATGTAACCCATTGATATCAAAATCACTTTGGGCAGATGACCTCACGCTTCTTTGTTTCTCTGGCAACATTGCAGGTCTGAGTGATGGTACTTGGAATAATGTTCTTGAGCAACCCGGGGCACCTTTGACTTTCATCAGTGATGTGATCAATATTTGCATCCAAAAAGCAAGTGTCTTAGGTAGTTTGGGGTGATGCAGTGCAGAGAACAGCATACTGGATTTTAAGCTCTGAGATGCTCTTTTCATAAGATATTACTGAAAACTACAGTATGGTCTGTGTTTTCATACTAGACACTTTAGAAAATGACTATAATTACATAGAGAAGGGAGTCCAGATTACATGGTGGGCTTTTTTTACACTTTAAATTACAAAAATATATTTGTGAGTCTACTCCCGTTTTCCGTGAAGCATTTAAGTCAGAACAACAACATTGTCTTATGTTTAGTGACAAAGGATGATTTCAATAATCCCAAGAAATATTTTTCACCACCAGTGGATGTCCACCAGATAGATCCTTTCCCCATTACCCCCATATCTGACATTCTTGCCTTTAACATTGAAATATTTTGGGTCCTTTCCTTTCATTGAGATATTTTCAGATGGGAATTAAAAATAAATTGAGAAGAGCCATGCCTAGTAAACTTAAATGGCAAATTAGTGATTTATGAATTGGTGGTTTATGAATTTAAAAAAAACGCAGCTGTAATGGGATGTACATCATGAGGTGGAAAGCCTCTCCTCCCCCAGGTTAGAAAGTGTGCAGGGGCTTTGATCAGAGGGAAAGAATAGGAACCTGGCATCAGAGACATCATCATTAATTCAAGCACAGAGAACGGAAGAGGTTCTACTGAATAGCTCCTAAAGTCACTTTAGTAAAGAATTAAAAAAAAAAAAAAATGAGTTACTGGTGGAATGGGGAGTAAAGTAAGGAAGGGGTGTGTGTGTGTGTGTAAAAGCTTGAGAATTGACTTAAAACAGTTTAATGAAGTCAGTGAATAAAGTTTCGTGCTTGCAAACTAAGAATCTTTATATCCTCATGGCTTAAAACAAAGAAGGCACACCATAACTATTTATTGGATGAACAAATTAATGTTATCTACTTAAATACGTTTTAGTGACTATGGTTTTACTTTTTTCTAGATATTAAACCCCTACACCCAGAAAGGAGGATCTAAGAATTGGGCAGCCTTTCAGATATGACCATTAGCACTCTGTCCCTGCTGTCAGTTCTCAAAGACAGGGGAAGGAGTCCCACCAGCTGCAAAAATAGAGGCCAGAGCTGAATATAGGTGGCAAAATAGGGCCATGGTTCTCATCTCCTGGTTTCAAACCATAACTCTAGCCCCTTAACTGTGGCCTGAGAAGTACAAATGAGAGGAGATGGAGGTCTCATTCAGATATCCTTACTAATTACACTGTCTATCCCTCCCTCCCTAAAGAAACCCCATGCCAGTTTTAAGATTGGGGTCAGAGACATTCTGGATCTTCCTTTAGCAAAGCCAAGCCATTAACATTTTCCTAGGAATGATCTTTTCCAATCATCAGATAAACATAAGGTCTACATTTAGGATGTGGGGGAGTTTTACTCATCCAGTAAACAATCATCAGGTATCTTTTTCCTTGAAATAGATTTGTCTCCTTTAATTAGACCAATCCTCAGTATTTCTGTAGCAGTGAACTTTGTTTCCTCTATCATGATTATCTTTTCATAGTTGCTAAGATATGCTCAAAGTAGAAGAATTATAAAAAGCTTAGAATTCTAAAAGTCTATATATAATTCTATATGTATATGTATTCTATGATAAGCAGGTACAATATTAGAAAGTTTATATTCTGACAGCACTTATATTTTGTTTCTCTGCTTCTCTTTCCTCTAACTACCCTCCCTGTTAATTAATACTTTATCTGATTTGCATGCAGGGTGTTAGTTGAAAATCTAGAGCTCACTAATGTAAAAAACTACCATCAGACTAGAGAGTCCAGATTAATGAACACATTTCCAAGTGTGTGTGTGTGTTTGTGTGTGCTTGTGCGTGTGTGCCTGTGTATTTAAAAGGCACTTTCCCAGAAATTCCAAAACGATAAACTTTGGGCACTGGAGATGCTTCGAAGGTATACATTCAGTGATTCTCAACTCAGGTTGCATATTATAATCACCTGGGTAATTTACAAGACTCCTTTTTCCCACTGCAGACCAATTGACCCAGCATCTTTGAGGATGGAGCCTGCTTATGGGTATTTTTTTAAATCCATGTATATTCTAATGTGCAGCCAAGGTTTAAAAACCCCTGGTTTGGTCAGACCTCTTTTCATGTGTATAGACAAAATAAAAACCCTTTGGGTAGGAACTGTATATCTCAGGCCATTAGAGACTGAATTAGAAGCCACATGACCTAGCCCCATTTCAGAGAGATTTCCATAACAATCCAACATTAATACCTTGTTAGTTTGGACTTGTTTGAACTTTCCCTTGAAAACATTAACAGGAGGAATCATGCTTCTTAATTTTTTTTTTTTTCGCCAAATACACTTGAGAAAAAAAACCCTCCATGCTGTGCAGTAGTATAAATTAACACATGAATTTCCTACATTTCTCAGTGTCATTGACCTTGCCTTCTACCAAAAATATGTTAGTCTTTGTTGTGAAGAATTTTTGGAACACATTTAAAACTTCCATTTTTTACAAGGCCAGAAGATATCTCAAATCATTTTAGCATAGGTAGACCCATTTTTAAAGTTATCATATAAAGTATGTGTAATTCACTTCCTAAGAAACATTCTAAGAAAACAGCACTGATAACATGGCTCATAGTTAGCAGTGTTAAGATATAGTTAAACATTTTCCTGTTCTTTGACATCTATCTTTTCTGTATGTATATATCTGTTGAGCCCATCAAAGTCTAAAATATTTCAGTTTAGCATAAAATTGCAGTACCAATTGTTATATGGCATATATTTTATCTTGTGGAAAGATGGAAAAGCATATCTAAATGCATCATGCCTGTGCTCAGAAGTAATGCAAATCTTCTGTCTTCCCAGTTCTAGAAATAAACGAAAATGATAGTAGATAAAGGCTAGAAACATTTTTCTCTTTTGCACTCATGCAAAATCTTATGTGCAGTGATCATCATCATGCATTAAGCATCTGCTGTAAGCCAGACATTCTACTATGGGCAGAGGAATGTTGACCACATAGTCTATGCCCTTAACTCTTATTAATCAAAAGCAAGTAAATGAATACAGTTTAAAGTAGGAAGGAGTAAAGAATAAACGTTTGACTAAGAAAAAACTTGTAAGTACAGAGATATTCTACAAATTATGAGTAGAGCTATGTAAGTTGACACAATTTTCAACCTATTATAAGTATCCAATATTTACGTAATTATTTAGACTGAACATATCTGTGTCTTTTGTGAATTGTGTATGATTTGTACTAATTATCACCATAGTACAAGGAATAAAGAATAACAGGCTTTTTAATGATCACTTTTTTTTTTTTTAAGATTTTATTTATTTATTTGACAGAGAGAGACACAGCGAGAGAAGGAACACAAGCAGGGGCAGAGGGAGAGGGAGAAGCAGGCTTCCCGCTGAGCAGGGAGCCTGATGCGGGGCCCGATACCAGGACCCTGAGATCATGACCTGAGCTGAAGGCAGACGCTTAACCATCTGAGCCACCCAGGTGCCCCTTAATGATCGCTTTTTTAAAAGACCTGAAAAAATGCCCATGGCAGAGCCACAGAGTAAAGAAGATCAGTGTGTTAGAAGGAGCAGGATAGATGGCAGCCTATCATGAACCCCATAATGCACTTGTGGAATTTATCACTACTCAGAATCTGAATTTCTGCATTATCAGCCTGAGAGTTAAACTCAAGGAGACGACATCATTCTGATCAGACTTCCAAGGGACTGAACTACCTGAACCACTCCACTACTGTGTCCAAAATATTGGTGTCCTTTATGTCCTTTATCTACAGTGCCTCTCTCTGACCCAGCAGTCATAGGGGGAGCTGACCAGTAAACATGGATGGTTGTGAGGGATGTGCAATTCAGATCAAAGGGAAGTCTGAGGAATCTTCTAAGTAAATGACTTCTCCAGCTACAAGGAGATCAGGATGTGAGATTTTGATCAACACTGGCAACTTCTGATTCTTGGATTTTCTCTCCTTTACTCTCAAAGCTAATGGTGCCCAAACCATGTTCCACAAAACTCTAGGGTGCTGTGTAAGAATTGTTTTATGGGAGGGTGCCTGGGTGGCTCAGTCGTTAAGCGTCTGCCTTCAGCTCAGGTCATGATCCCAGGGTCCTGGGATCGAGTCCCACATCGGGCTCCCTGCTCTGCGGGAATCCTGCTTCTCCCTCTCCCGCTCCCCCTGCTTGTGTTCCTGCTCTTGCTATGTCTCTCTCTGTCAAAAAAATAAATAAAATCTTTAAAAAAAAAAAAAAAAAAAAAAAGAACTGTTTTATGGGAGATGGATCTTCTCAAAAAGAAAACATTTTAACTACTGTCATCTAGCCATCCCCCTCCCTATTATAATACAATTTTAGCTTCTCTAATCACATTACATCCTGTCTCCTTATAATGACATTATTTCCAGATCTCCTTAATGGAGGATTGGGAGTTCCCAAACTCTTCAGTCACTCTTATTGAGAACATCACATAAGGTTGATCATCTTGGGATAATTATGGATGTCTTATATGTGGCTTTTAGTTGTTTAGTTTTCATTTTTGTTATAGGGTGTTTTAATCTTTGAGCTAAAGGTAGGTAAATAAATCTTTTGGCATTTTTATGCAAGAATGAGAGGAAAACCCACATAAAGTATACATAAGTGGGCAATCTCATATTCTTTTTTTAGCACTCTAACAAACATCTTTATTCCATGTGTTTTTAAAAATCATGATACAGCACTATAGAAAGACAGTGACATCCATTCGTAATCTCATACTCTTAACAGAAGAATCGATTTTTAAAAAATACAAAAGGCTTATGCTATAATTTTAGAACACATATCAGTTTTCATGCAAAAGGACAAATCTAGTCAATCAATAAAGAAATGAACAAATAAAATGGAAATGTTTCACAAGTGAAATACTCTACAGTTAAAAATCATTTTTCCTTTATACAGGAAAGAAGCATGTGTAAAGAAGAGCATAAGAATCTGTCCTTCCATCATGTAGTTAAGCTCACCTTTTATTTATTAAAGAGGAGTGAAATTAACAGTGCCACTTCAGCCTATCCCTTAGAACTTAGGTTACAGAAAAAAAAAAAAAAATCATGTCTGTACCCTGGTAGAATTTCTTATTTTGCTTGAAAAGCAGTTAAATATTAAATCATGAATCACTGCTTTTCTAAAATGTCTTTTAATACCCTAGAGAAAAACTAAATTATCCTGCTTTCTGATTTTTAGGACAACTATAGTCATTCTCAAAATGTGTTCCATGAAGAAAGGTTCCTTGTCTTTTATTTCTTTCCTTTTTTAAAAAAAATTTTTTACAAACTCCCTAACAGATTCAATATCCTGAGAAAACTAGAAGATATTTATAACTGAACAACAGGCCTGTAGAAACCCAAAGGCAATTATCTCTTGTATAAATATCCCTTAGGCAAACTTCAACTAATTTTTAAGAAACAGAAGGTCAAACCTGCTCAAGAATTTTTTTCATGGGGCGCCTGGGTGGCTCAGATGGTTAAGCGTCTGCCTTCAGCTCAGGTCATGATCTCAGGGTCCTGGGATCGAGCCCCACATCGGGCTCCCTGCTTGGCGGGAAGCCTGCTTCTCCCTCTCCCTCTACTGTTCTCCCTGCTTGTGCTCTCTCGCTCTCTCTGTCAAATAAATAAATAAAACCTTTAAAAAAAATTTTTTTTTTCAGGTAGAAAATTCACATTGTCTACTCTTGTATTTCTTGGCCTTTCCTCCTTTAGCTCTCCTCAATCCTAATTCCATTTGTCATTCCCCAACTTGGAAAACATTATCTGGCCACAGCTAATAGTCAGAAGCCTTTGAGAAGCATGCATCCCTGTGTCTTCCTGTTTCATTGCTTTTGGGTTGCTCATGTGTGTTCTCATTTTAGGCTACCCTAAGAAATATTTCTCTGATTTTGGGTAATATCAGTTTATAGCATAGGCTAAAATTTCATACCTACCTTTGAATCTCTGAAATTCTTTTTTACCCTTTCAGGTAAATATCCAATAACTAAGAATTAATTTGTACTTGGGATACCTAATTTTCCAAAATCAGTCTCTACCCAAAAAAGACTTCAGCTGTTAATTATTTAAAGTATTGAATTTTGCTTATATTTTTCAAAGGTAAAGACTTCTAAAGAAAAATATAAAATATTTGAAAAAATGACAGTGAAAATTACAAACATGATGTTTGAATGTTTGTCCACATAACTCAGGGCTTATGTGAAGCTTTTCCATGTGATGCAGAAAAACAGGTCCTTTATAATTAACCTGTGCAAATTCCATAGAATTGTGATCGGAAACAAGTTTTCTATTTTTTACTTCCATTATTTGCACCTAATAAATTTCCCCTTATTCAGTTTTAATCTTATAGACAAGTGATAACTACCCATTGTGTGAGAAAATGAACTTCAACCTTTTAAAAAGGAATCAGAGTAGAAATATCAATAGCAATGTAATTGAATACCTTCTGAGCTCCTCCTACTCACATAGCATTCTGCTGTAGGTTACAGAGAAACATGACACTTCTTTATCTTCAATGTACTTACAAGTAACACAGAAAATAGAATATACAAGAAAAAATAACAAAGTGTGGTTCATGGTTCAAGAGTTACTGCCAGGCAGTTACTCATTCAACACATATTTATTGAGTGCCTATTATGTGCTAAACATTCTGATGAATGTTGGGTTTTTTTAAACTTGAGTGTATTTAAAAACAGAAATGGTCACTGTCCTCCAGGGAGATGAAGCTGGAGAGTTAGGTAGGGATTGGGTGATATGGCCTTGTTCTTTACCCTAAGAGCCGTGGGAAGGCATTGAAGGTTTTTAAACAAACAATTGATATTCCACTGTGTATTTTTAAAAGATCACTCTAAATGCCCCGAGGAAAAAATACTGGAGGGAAACAAAATGTGAGATGGGAGAAAGAAAAAAATCTAAGCAGCATTCCAGGCAACAGATAATGTCTTAGTGGTGGTGGTGATGGTAGTGGAGCAGGAGAGAGAATTTGGAGAGGATATAGAGAGAAAATGGACAAAGTAGGTAGATTTGAAAACTAGGAAATAAAATCAAAAGGGCTTGATGATCAAATCCTGGGGCTGAAGGAGAAAAGAAGAATCAAATCTACTCTGATTCCGTTTTCAAATGTTGAAGATCTTGGTTTTTGGCTTCTCCAACTGATGTTGATGGTGGTGTTTTAAAAAAAAACAACAACAGGGAAACTAGAGGAAAGCTGTGCTTGAGAGGAAGGTTTTTATGAGTTTGGTTATAGAAAGATTCAGGTTGCAGAGCCTTCAAGACATCCAAGTTGAGATGTCAACTATTCAGTTAGAAATAAAAATCGGGAGATAAGAGAAAAAAATGTTAAGCTGAAGATTTGAGAGTCAGAATGAAATGATAGCATCATATATCTTAGTGAGTGCTCTTATTAGTACATACAATGAAAAATAACATGGTTTAAATTAGAGTTCTCTCACTATGAATTAGAAGAATCTGGAAATGTATCATGGAGGAAGAGGGCTTGATCTTCTTAAAGAAAGAATAGAAATAAGAGAGAAGTAGGAATGATTGAAATGGCAGATGCACAAAAACATAAATACAGTGCAAAGTTCTTGTTGGTTGCAAGTAATAGAGGATACCAACCCAGATTGGCTTACTACTAATAATTTTTTAAAAAGAGTCTATAAATTCACACATAACTGAAAAGTTCAGAGTATTCTACCTACAAGCAAAACTGTGTCCAGGGGTGAAACAACATGCTCAGACACAGCTCCTCTTTTTCTATTTCTCAGCTATTTCCTTGGTGTTGACTGAAATTGTGGCAGGTTCTCTCATGATCCCACGATGGTTGCCAGTAGTTCCAAATGTTACATGATCACATGCTTATGTCCAGCAAGAAAAGCAAAAGTTGTTTTTTTACATAATAGGTCAAAGAAGACCCCAGAATGGAGATCATTAACCTCTTAAGGTCATGTGCTTATTCCTAAAATTGTAGGTAAAGATTGAGATAGATGGATTATCTTAAGCTACTTAGGTGCACCTCTGCAGTGGAGACATATCCTCCCACCAAACCATGTAGAGTGTTAGGGAAGGGAGATAGGAAATCTAGAAGAATCTATATTTTATTATTAATTATGTCTATATTATGGGGAGACTTAAATGCCGATTTAAGGACCTTGGACTTAATCCAATAGACCAAAAGGAGCTCTTATATTTTGAACAGAAGAGGGATCTAATGAAATGTTTTAAGAAGTTAAATCTTAAAGTAATTATAGGACACACTGGAATGTTTAAGAAAAATAAGAAGAAGAGAATCTGTTAAAGAGCCTATAGCAATAGTCTAGGAAAGAGATAGTGAAAGCTCAGACTGTGATGAATATTGATGAAAAGAAGTAATGAAGTGATGGATGGAACAATATTTCAAACAGAACCCACAGGACGTCACAAGATATTAAGAATGAATTTTGTAATGGAATTTCAAACTCTTCCACTGAGATTTCAACTAATGGGATAGCTTTGGCACTAAAGCAAAGATGAGATCCTTTTATTAACCATGATACTGGACCCTCTTCCTCCAAACCCAGCTCTAGACTAGGCTGTCCATTTCATTTTATTCTAATTAGTTACCATTATCCTGTGACCCATTATTCCCCACATGTACAGCTCTCCTAGAAGTAAAAAAGAAAGCAAGTTCCAACCTCAACCAGCCTAATAAAGGCTGTCCTTGACTCCACAGAATGAGAACTTGCAGATAATAATGTAAAAAGATAGATATCACTACAATTATAGCAATGGCATTTACTTTTTAACAAATGCTTTTTCAACAGTTTCTCAACCTGCAATGATTCTGTTAGCAAGCAACAGAAAACCCAGCAGTGTAAACAAATAGAATTCCAAGGAAGCAGTTAGTAGTGTTGGTTCAGCAGCTCATCAACGGAGGACCTATACCTTTGTGTTTTTCTAGATTTTCATTGTGTTTTACATCATGATGATAAGATGACTGCTCTACCTGCAAATATCGCATCCTCATCATTCAAGGCAAGCAATTATGTGAAATAGAGAAGAGGGACAGGAATCTCTCATCAAGAAAGCAAATTTTTAAATTTAAATTCAATTAGCCAACATATAGTACATCATTAGTTTCAGATGTAGAGTTCAGTAATTCATCAGTTGCGTATAACACCCAGTGCTCATCACATCACATGCCCTCCTTAATGCCCATCACCCAATTACCCCATCCCCCTACCCACTTCCCCTCCAGCAGCCCTCAGTTTGTTTCCTATAGTTAATAGTCTCTCATGGTTTGTCTCCCTCTGTGATAAAGCAAATTTTTGCCTGGATTTACCCAGCATACTTCTTATAGCTTCTTACAGCTAATGGGCAAGAATGGAATCACATAACCATTCTTAGCCATAGGGGGATGGGGAAAGTGAACATTTGATTTGATTTTCACTTTATTTGTGGGATGTAGCAAGGAAGAAGAAAGTTGGGAATGGTTTCTGGGTGGCCAAATATTAAAGTCTTCTATGAAAAACTATTGTTTTATAGTGTACTCTATGCTTACATGTATATTATACTCTTGTCACTTTGTATTTGACTTTGTATTTATCTGTATATGTTGCTTTCTCTACTCTTTAGAATATTTGCATTGTCAATTACCAGTTTTAAAATCAGATGTTTTAATCTTTTTCCATTAGCCCCTACCAATGTCTGCTTAACTCATTCAGCAAAGTGCTAGAATTTTGGTTTCCCTGAGGAGGCAACACATATTGACTAGAAAGGATGTTATTTTTGTTTATGTCTAATTATCTTGGCAAGCATTACCCATGTGAAAGAAAATATAGCAAAAGTACCAGATGATTCCATTGGGATTTTGTAAAAGTATCACATTTTATCTTTTATGGGTTGTGATAGAGGCTCACGTAAGGATATATTTCCAAGAGAACTCATCAACCTTGACTTAGAAAGAGATTCAGCACCAAAATCTAGCATCTGCATATCAAAAATAAAATTAAGTAATACCACTTGATGCAGTGTTTAGAAGAAATAGTCACTTAAAGCCATATGAATTCAACCAGAATCCTCTGCAGGCAGCATCATCATGCAATTCTGCCTTCACAATGACATGAAATTTTAAATGACATCTGTGCTAAATCAGGGAGCAGCAAACCCAGGCCAAGTTTAAATTTAGTAACACTGCCTGTTTACTGAAAATAACCTTCTCCATAGCAGATTCTCTATGAATTTCAGGTGACCGACTACTTGTGTTTCTCTTCTGTTCAAAGATAATCAGGTACCCAGAGGCTCCAGCATTGGTGTCTTCCCTTCTCAATGGCTTTTCTGGTGTCCGCTCCAGGAGTCTCCTTGGCCAGCCTTGAAATACATGGAAATTAGAGAATCTACTGCATATATTCTTCTTGAAAATTTCTATCACACATGCTCAGAACTTTCTGAATAAGCATAAGGATTTGAAGGTAAGTGAATTTTGGAAGTAACTCACATTGCTGTGTACTCTTAATTACATCAGAAGTGAATATTTAATATATTTAACAAAATATATAAAAGCAAAAGCAGTTACTGAATGTGGGGAAAATAGCCATCTATGAACAGTTCACACCAAGAAGGGAAAATAAAATGCAAACTTTGAAAGTCGTTATATGTCATGTCAATGTAAATACAAGCAAGGTTCAGTGGTAAACTTGATAACTGATAATCAGTTTCACACAAAAAAATCATGATAATCACAGTGGTTCTCAAATTGTAATGTGGGTGAGCGTCACGTGGAGGGGGGTTAGGGTCTGTAAAATTCTGACTCCTGGGCATATTTCACAGAGAGTTAGATTCATTGCATCTCAGATGTGACCCAGCAACCTGCATTTTACTTACTTGCCCCCAAATGATCCTGATGAAGGTGGGTCTTGGTCCTTTGGGTAATGCTGAAGTTGGCTTTCAAAACAATATACTTCTAATTTTCAAACTTTATATTAAATGGGGTTTTATGTTGTTTGTTTCCTTCAGCTACAAGAATAAATAAGAAAGGCACACTTAGCACAGAGGTGCTAAATTAGTGCTCCTTTTTTGACACCCCCCCCCAAATTGAATTCTTAGTTCTCTTTGATACACCTTGATTTTCAAGTTTGGTATGATGGGCTAAATCCCAGGGGTCCCTATATTGCTTTCAGAGTGAGCATGCGCTCATCGCTGTCTTTAGCTTGCTCTCTGTTTTCTGTAATGTTCTAATTTATTCAGATGTTTATACTTACTGGATCAATTCCAAGAACTATCTAAGAAGACAGAAATAATGAGTTATTACCAGAGTCAGCTAAGCATTTCTTCATTTTTGAAGGTTTTTTTCTTTTTCTCTTCATTTGGAAAAGTCAGTGTTAAATTTTCAAAAAAACAGATCTATTTAACACATCATTAGCTACTCATTGTCCTTTGTGGGTAAAAACTTCTAAATCATGTGATATCTTTATAACAGGTAACAGGCACATTTATTGAATATCACTTTATTATATTTCTTTATCTCATTTAGCAATTTCATCTTTATTATGTGCAATTTTAAGTTTATGTAAAGTTTGCTTTTTTTGCTCCAGTGATAAAAGTGATTAGTAGAGGCATATTCAGAACTGAAATTGTGATGATTCCTTAAGTGTACAACATGATTTTATTTTGTAGTGAAGAGTGAGGTTTTTAAAATCCTCTGATTGAATTGTAGCCTTACAGACATTTTTTCTGTCAGTTTTTGTGTGCACATGTTCATATTGTAAAGTTTCTTGTCCATAAAATACCAAATGGCAAAAATAAACCCTTAATTTAAAAAAAAAAAAGTAGGGGCGCCTTGGTGGCTCAGTCGTTAAGCATCTGCCTTCGGCTCAGGTCATGATCCCGGGGTCCTGGGATCAAGCCTCACATCAGGCTCGCTGCTCAGTGGGAAGTCTGCTTCTCCCTCTCCCACTCCTCCTGCTTGTGTTCCCTCTCTCCCTCTGTCTCTCTCTGTCAAATAAATAAATAAAATCTTAAAAAAAAAAAAAAGTATATCCCCATGGCGGCAATTAGCAACACATATTAGTTATTAGTATTACACAAAGAAAATGAATATAGACATGCATAAAACAAGGCAGCACTTTTTTCAAGTAATCTATAGATTTACAGAATTAGATTAATGTAATAATGAATTTTCACATGCATTTGTTGTCAGTATTGTTCTCAATAGGCAAAGCTCTCACTGCCACATCTGACGATAAAATCCTAAAATTTGTAGTACCCAAACTGTAAAATCCTCAAATAGGTACCATACAAGTTTATGGTTCAAAGAAGTTCTCAAGTAATATTTAATAAAGCTTTTAGTGCAAGTCTTCTGTAATATTTTTATTTCAGAGAAACATAGAAACTACTCTTCTGCTTTTTCTTTTTCTTTTTTTTCTTTTCCTTTTTTCTTTGCAGAGGAGCAGGTAGAGAGAGAATGAAATAGTGTCCTCAAGTGAGTCACGTTCATTATCATCGGCATATTTATCTTAAGTTGTGACTCCCTAAAGAAAACTTACTATGTAATTTCAGGGAACCTGAGTGAGACAGCCTCCATACTCAGGAAGGAAAATATACAACAAAAGAATAAATTATAGAAACTTTATTAAAGCATAGCAGCATAAAGTTTTAGAGCAGAAATGGACCATTAAGATCTTCTAGTCTGGTCCCCTCATATATAATTGCATTTTTTCTCTTCTAAACTTGCTGTATTAATACAAAGAGCAGTCAACATCAGTCTGGCGAGGTGTGACTTTTTAACAAGACAAACTAAGCAAATGTTTTTCAATAATGATTTCTTGGGTAAGGAAGTTTAGAAGGAAATTTTTCATCCTAGATGAAGGTTGAAGAAGTGAAGAGAATACCTGAGTACTTATTAGTGTAATTGAACTTAAAATTGTTAATTATTTTCATTGTCAGTAGATAATCTTTCATGTCATTAATCTAAAAATGAAAACAGCCAATTTAGGTCTACGTCAGGTTTGGTCAGCTTTATATGGAAATCTGATATTGAAGGAGAAAAAGAGCTAAAGTCACATACAGCTTTAGAACAGTAGAGCCATCTGGGGCCATTTAGTAGGGGAGAAAGGAGACTTAGCTGGGTAATAATCTCTGGAGAGTGTTAGTGTTATTATGAAACAGTATAATAATGATATTTGTAAGATACCCGAAAAGATTAAAATGTGTTTATTATTCTCAATTTAAGAAGTTGCAAAGTCATTAAAATTTCTGTAGTAAAAGTATAATTATTGATGTGAACAAAATGCTCATAATATACTGTAAATGAAAACAACAAGTTACAAACCATGTTTTGATGTGGTCCCATTTATATTAAAAGAACGACAGATGCATAGGAAGAAAAGTGGAATGATATATAGCAAAATATTATTAATGGTTATGCTCAACTGATAAATTATGTTTGATTTTTATTGCTTGTCAGGGTATGTAAAACTTTCTCTAAATTATGTATTATTAATATAATTTGAAAATATTTTTCAAGGGTTGGGAAAATATTCAGTTATCTGGGAAATTTACTTTTATAGAACTATAAGGTAGTCCTGATAACGTTTGTTTAAAATAGCCATAATGATGTAATGTATGGTAATTAACATAACATAATAAAATAAAATAAAAAAATAAAAATAATAATTTATCCTATTAAAAAAAAAAAGAATAAAACACTAGTACAAGCTATGAAATGAATGAACTCTGAAAATCTAATGCTAAGTAAAAGTAGCCAGTCACAAATAAAATTTAAAAAAAAATAGCCGTAAAGCAAGGCTCTTGCATCTTGTAGTATTAAACTGATCTAAATATGAAGATAGTACTTCCAATTAGACAAAATGATTTTTAGATATAACTCTTCATTTGTGGATATTGCAATACACTAAAATTTTCAGTTTCTTCATTAAACACTGATAACTTCAAATTATGACAATTAATTCCTTAGAAATATCCTTTATTTCTTGTATCGGATAATTCCAATGTGCTTTCAAGAATTTTCCAACTATAGCAGTTTCCTCCATTTGGAGGATAATTTTATATGTTTGGTTACATTAGTGTTAATATGTCTTTGTTCTTTAAATCTCCAGTGTAACATACGGTTAGTCTCACCATTATTACTACCAGCTGCGGTTGGCCTATGATTTTGTTCATTCTGTCTGAATCCAAAGTAATTAGCTCTTTAGTTTAATGACAATATTTGTTAATGGGTTTTTAGGGCCAAATTCTGCTGTTAGAGAGTGGGCGGTGTATTGGAAGATAGAATCTGGCCCTTATGTTTTAAGCATAAGCTGTGTAATTTGATTTCAAAATGATGGTTTAGAGAGTCTGGGGTAGGAAAACTAAATCTACATTTATCTGAAGTTTCTCAGTTTCAAGAAATAGAAAATGAAAGTGACAATTTATGTAAATGAATATACCCACTGAAGATTCTCTAATACAGCTATCCTGCATGAATCGTTCCGTACGTAGTTGGAATGAGAAATGAGATGATAATTTTCAAGCAGACATTAGGTAGATTTTCTTATGTCATGGGGCATACATTGAATTCTTTAAGTGCAATGAAACACTTTTGATCATTGTATATTTTTCAGCTTTATTGAGATATAAATGACATATAACATTATGTATATTTAAGGTGTACAACGTGATGATGTGATACACATATATACTGCAAAATGATTGCTACAATAAGGTTAGTTTACATATCCGTCAGCTCACATAGGAGAGCAGAATTTAAATGTTCTCACCGCACACAAAAATTGATCATTGTACTTTTGGAGGACTCGGTGAAATGAAAAGAACCTTTGCCTGGCATTCTCGAGTTCAAGGTCAGGCTCAGCTTCCTGGTAACGGCATGACCTTAGAGAACTCACTTTACCTTTCCTTGGGCTTCAGTTTCTTCATCCTAAAATAAGACCTTTGCAGTAAATGATCCCAGTGGTCCCTTCCAGCTCTGAAAGGATTACTCTAACTTGCTTTATTTTTTTAAGAAGTTTCTTTTTTTTTTTTTTTTTAATTTTATTTATTTGGGAGAGAGTGAGAGAGAGCATGAGCAGAAGGGAGAGGGAGAAGCAGGCTCCCTACTGAGCCAGGAGCCCAATCTGGGGCTCGATCCCAGGACCCTGAGATCATGACCTGAGCTGAAGGCAGATGCTTAACCAACTGAGTCACCCAGGCACCCCTCTAACTTGCTTTAAAAGAGCACTATGGGTAGGGCACAAGGAGGTCAAGGAAGATGCAATTTGTTACTGAGTAACAAATCATTAAGTCTACTAAAAGCTTTTTGGAGACATTTTGGCCTTAAGAACTCTCCTTCAATGATTTTGTAGTTTTAGCCTAGATTGGGGGTTTATGTGGAAGGCTGTTATGTGGAAGGCTGTTATTTTGGAAGTTTTCAAGAAGACCGATTTTGGCAAAAGTTACAAAAAGAAACAAAACTCACTTGGTAACAGTTGAGATACCTAATAATGAAATAAGATGTCTTGGGAGGTCATGAATTCACTGTCATCATAGGAAAGAAAGTGGGTCCCAAGGGTTATATGACCAGCCAAACTGCCTTTCAAGGGATAAAAGCAAGAGGCAAGTATCTGAGCATAAAGGAACTCAGTCAGTGAGCCCTCCAGTGGGCCACTGTTGGAGGACAGAGTCCATCAAACCAAGAGGTGACTGCAAAAGAACTGATCCAATCTTAAGCATTGAACCTATTTAACCCTAAAACTAAATCTGAAATACATATGTAGATGAGTGTGACAGAGCATACAAGGATAACATCCTATAGAACTAAAGCAACCAACAAAAACTAGAAGGACACAACAGGAATAAACTGGTGCATATACTAAATTGGCTGATTGCATTATTCTCAATATCTAGGGATCAGTGGATATCCTTTAAACCTGACAAATCAAGTTATAGAAGTATTTAAGAGTAGAAAAAAAAAAAAAAGATGCTAAGAAAGTCATGCTGTTGTCCAACACTGGGTCACAAAGAATGGGGAGGAGAAAGAAGAAAAAAATTTCTCTGTACTCATAATAGGGAATGATAAATATTCTAAAGATATAGAAGATCAAGGTTATTACATGAAGTTACAAACTAAATATGTAGGTTATTATGTGAACGTACTAAGTTATAAATTAGAAGAAAATATGCACCCTATTAAATATGCTTAAGAAGCTATATATAAATAATTAAATAAGGCAAACAGACCATGTAATAATTTTCAAAACCTTTAACAGAAAACTTAAAATATTATGAAAAAAATCCCTGTCATATCCTTCATATTAATAAATAGAAATGCATTTATTTCTTTCAAAGAAATTATTTTCAATTAGATCATAGTGCAGAACCAAATTCTCAGTGTGCATACAAGGATGGGTGGGTCCAAAACAAAGTCATGCAAAAATTTGAAAATGAAAGGGTAGGCAAATGCAATCTAAAGAAATTAGGAGTTAGAATCTTAATATCAGAAAAGGTGAAATTTGTGTGTATGTGGGGAGGGGGGCCTGTCTGGCTCAGTTGGTGGAGCATGTGACTCCTGATCTTGGGGCTGTGGGTTCGAGCCCCACATTGGGTGTAGAGATTACTTAAAAATAAAATCTTTAAAAAAATTTTTTTTTAAATAAGCAAAGGTGAAATTTAGGGCCAAAAAGCATTAATTAAGATGAAAGAGGAACTTTGTAGTGAATGCTCATATAATGAAGGTATACAATCATAAATAAATAATAATTTTAAGGGCTGCCATAGGAGTTTGTTCAGCAAATAAACCTAACTTCTAAAAACATCCCAAGAAACAGCAATGGTCCACATTTTAGGTGCTGGACTAAGTCTAAGAAGTCATCTCTGTTATAAAGCAAAACACTTAATATTGAAATTTATTTTCAAGAGAAAATATTTCTATGCCAAAGACAAAACCACCTGTTAACCAAAAATTAAATACTTGACTAATGACAATATTTTTTTCATTATTAGCAAAAAAGGAATTCCAAGTTTCTTGTCTTTGGGAGACAAACAAACAAACAAACCATAGCTTCCACTCAGACTGTAAATGTGTACATTAAACTTATTTGATTTGAAGGAAAATGGACCGTTCAGCTTCCTCCCACCCCAACAAGTATTCTTAACAGCAGGATATAATTTCAGAGTTTTTGCCATCAAGAGCAAAAATTTTCATTTCATTTAGGAATGCAGCTTGTAATAGTTTCCCATCCTCCTCGCAGCAGGTTTCCTGCCCTCATTTTGCAGACTCAGCCCAGTAAGGCACAACTAGGTAACTTCAGTTCTAGGTTAACACATCCTCCAAGCATCGTCCCAGCAATTCAACTTAGTTATCATGCAAAGCCGCTTAGCCTCACAAGTGAAATGGAATATAGTTGAATAGCTTTTCTAATGTAATACCTATTTATAATAAATGCAAAGTGGTTTATGATGGCAAACTTTGTAGAGCATGAAAAATTATGAGGGGAAAAAAAGCTTATTTTTTCTGACCTAAAATTGTGAAGAAATGTCATGTATGCTAGCAGGTAACTCTCCCATTAAAATAAAAAGAGAAAAATATTCAAAAATAAAAATGTAATACATTGGCCTTTATATTACTTCAGCAAAAAGAGATTTAAATGAAAAGATTATATTTCAGAATACCATTTTATTCCTAGAGAGCAGAGTTTTTTTTCTAATTTACATAAATTTTCTCCAGTTTAATTTCTTTCTCTCCTATTAGACCTCAACCATGTGGGCCAAAATTTCCTTACTTTTGTTTGAGAAAGTAAAGATTGCTCAAATCTCCTCTTTTGTATGCTGATATTAGAATAACCACGTCTGTAATAAATGCAAGTTGAACTATGGAAACCACACATTACTGAGGTATAGATCTTCTCCTTTGAATAAGAAAATTCTAGATGGCAGTTTCATCAAGTCGGCTAAAATCAAATAGATGAGATGAGTGTCCTAGCCAATATTTTACGATCACAAACTGTTCTATCTCCATGCTCGTGCTCAGGTAATTCACTCTTTTCTTCTATTCATTGCTCTTCTTTCATGAGTAAGGTATATATGCACCAGGCCACAACGACTGCATTTTCATCGTGTCTGGTCAACACTGTCAACTTTAATGATTGATTTTTATAACAAGGGAAGCAAATGTCCGACCAAGCCCAGTATGAAATTTATAAACTATACTGGCTTAAAATGTATTTGTTTTGGGGCGCCTGGGTGGCTCAGATGGTTAAGCGTCTGCCTTCGGCTTGGGTCATGATCCCAGGGTCCTGGGATCGAGCCCCACATCTGGCTCCTGGCTCGGCGGGGAGCCTGCTTCTCCCTCTGCTTCTCCCCCTGCTCGTGCTCTCTCTCTTTCTCTGTATCTCTGTGTCTCGAATGAATAAATAAAATTTTTTTAAAAAAATGTATTTGTTTTTTATGCATAGTACAGTGATTCCAGCTGAGAATGAAGACCTGTAGCTGGGTACGTTATAGTCCAATGCCAACTTCATTTCTTCTTTCACTCAGCAATTCTTTGGTTAATGACTGCTAAGTGCCAGGCTATTCCAGGACTTGAGAGGCATTAGTGAACAAAAGTGGCATTTTGTGGGGGGACATGCAGACAATAAAAATGAATCATAACAAGTAAGTGAGTTGTGTAATGGTATATAGACTTTCTTTCAGGCCACAAAGGCCTGAAAGAAAGAAAACAGAAGGTAAGACAGGCAAGTGGGGGATGATAGGACAGGATGCAGGGCAGTGGGCTCACATCTGATACTTCTATATCAGGACCAGCTCTTCAGGCAGTTGTTTTCCTATGTTCAGAGTATGTGGATTGGACTTGGAGGGTGGAATCATTATTAAATGACTTTTCCAAATGTTCTTATTTTAATGACAAGCCTCCATACATTGACATTCACACTTGAGATCTTTACCTTAGAGTTTACCCAAACTAAAGCAGTCGACCTCATGTGTTTCCTAAGTGTTAGCTTGAGAGTTCTTTGCCTGGTTTTATTACAGGCGATCTAATTAACAAATGCTCTCCAAGTAATGCCGTGGAATTTCCAAAGGGGTGAAACAGTGAAGAATAAAAACTGGCATTAAATTAATTATTTTTGTCTTTTGTCCTGAGAGTTTATTATTTATGGAATAATTTTAAATTATGGTATCACTATACGTTACATAATCCTTGTCAGTGATGTTAAGTGATGCCACATTAGTTCAAAAGGATCCAAACATCAGGTAAAAAGATACTAACTTTAAGAATTAATCTGGATTTTGAAAGTATCTAGTTATGGACCCTTGAGATAAGATTCTTATTTGATTCTCAGAAAAATGAGGATTGAACTCTAAATTTGAGTACATATTTAATTGAAATAACCTATAGGGGTGCCTGGGTGGCTCAGTCAGTTAAGCATTTGCCTTCAGCTCACGTCATGATCCCAGGGTCCTGGGATCGAGTCCCGCATTGGGCTCGCTGCTAAGCAGGGAGCCTGCTTCTCTCTCTGCCTTCCCCCCCCCCCACCCCACCCCCGGCTTGTGCTCTCTTGCTCTTACTCACTCTCTCTCTCAAATAAATAAATAAATAAATAAATCTTAAAAATAAATAAATAAAAATTTAAAAAATTTAAAGAAATAACCTGTAGTCATTTTTAATTTATTTATATTGTGTTGCCACTTTAAGAAATTATTTTCATGTTGATCCTCATGTACTACCAATGCTATCCATGCTCTAGCATCACAGCCTGTTTCAGCTGGAAGTGATCCCAGAAATTGTATTCCAACTGCTTATATTTTGCAGGTGTGAAAACGGAGTCCCAAAGAGGGTACTTAATTTGTGCAAGCTAGATGGTATATGCAGGTCCAGGAAGCCAGTTAGTGGTAGAACTGGGATCAGAATCCCTTCTTTAAAATCCCAGTCGAGTATGTTTCCAGATACATCACTCTACCTGAGATTTTCCGGTACTTATTACTAAAATAATGTTTCCTTTAAAATAAGGAACATTGACCGACCATACCTTTGAATTCCACAAAGTTATCTTACCTGTGAGTGTGCCTGAGCTCCCAGAATGGCCTCCCTTATTTGGTAACCACTGTAGCACTACCAGAAGTGATGAAAAAAAAAAAATTGAATAACCTTTTGAGAGTTTTTTTTCTTTGAAAAATAAATGAAATTATTTATGAAGTCTTCAAATTACTTACCTATTCATCAGTATATAGAGCACAAATGAAATACAATTGTATTATTTTTCAATGAATTGTGGAAGGAGAAAGTTATAAATAGTAAAATGCTGAGTTTAGAAAACAGTGTAAGTAGCATCTGGGCCCTGGGTCCCTTGACATCCCTAGGAAATGATAGAGAGTCATGTGAGAACTCTCTGAACCCTCAGAAGGGAAAATTATGTAACTCATTGGAAAATAATTTCAGTAGATTTAATAGAGCAGGCAGGCAATATATTCAAAACACAACGAAAAAGCATAAAAAATTCTCTCTGCTAAGCCCAGGGAGTTTTCATATGCAAAAAAAAAAAAAAAAAGAAAGAAAGAAGGAAAGAAAGAAAAACTTAAACAATTAAAGCAGTATCAATTAATTTTCTAAGACAGCTTCTACTTTAATCATTATAATACATCTTAAAATGTTGTACGTTTGGTTCTTATAAATGGGTTCTAAATTTGCTTGAAATGAAAGATATAATTATGGCTTATATAATGACAAAATTGGGATTTCTCAAGGCACAGAATAGAGTTTTCATAGGTATTTCTAGGCATATCATTTATTAAACCAATATAATTTAAATCTTACGTAAATTAAAAAGTATGTGTAACATTAGGTACAAGGCTCTAAATGATTGATGATGATGATTATAGAAAACAGCTGTAAATACCCAGAGTCCAGCAGACTTAATGAGTACTTTGTGAACTTATCAAGGTTTTGATGGTTTTGTCTGATAGTGAATGAAGTTCACTGTACAATTTACCCAGTTTTTACTTGTTACTGTACACTTGTAAATCCTATAAGACTAAAAAGCTAAAAACTGGATCTTCTGTCTGTTCCGATATTCAAAACACAGTTCAATTAAAGTCTTCTCTAATAAGTAAAGTTAATTGAAAATTATGATTTAAAACTACATCTGGTTCTTATTCATGTGATAGCTAATTATTAGCATTCGAACATTAAGCATTTTAGACTAATTGTTTATTACTTTCAACAATAGCAGAAAAGGATGTTTAAGAAAATACAAAGCTAATATATTTCAGATTACCAATGAGGGAGAAAACTGTGAAAATCACTGATTTATGCTTATTTTTGATTGATTGAATTCATTTTGTCTGAAGCCCTTAGTAATGTCTTTGGAAATTTCTATCCCTTTTTTCCTCTCCCCCACTTCCATGAATATTTATGTGATTTAGAAGGCACCACATTTTTTGCATATTCTTTTCCCAAAGGAATGTTTTTTTTTTTCCATTTTTAATGACTTCATAGATGAATTGTTCTCTGATAACCAAGGGAATTAGTGGACCTTCGATGTAAACCTAGGTGATCAGAGTGTCTTAGTTTGCCTCTTGAGCTGAATGAAATTGAATATACCTTGCCTTTCATTGTCTTTGCACACATTATGTAAATTGGTAAAAATAAAGTAATGTGATTCAAAGTATGGTTTGACAGACAATATCATGAAATATAATATCCAAATACTTACAAGCTAGAAATAGTGCCTCGAGGCACCACATTTATTGTGAATGAGCATTTGCATTTACACATTTTTGTCTAGAGTTCAGACTTGCATAATAAATCACTTACTGTGGAAAGTAGAATTGTTTTCAAAAGGTTAACAAAGAAATACCAAATGCAGTTTCCTCCCGCAAAGAGCTTTCAATCTATTTGGGGAAGTAAAGCACAGAGGCATAAGAAGGAAGTCAGATTACACAGAATTAGTAATAAATAGGAATTCTACATCGACTGACATGGCCATTATAAATTCTCTTTCTGTATTTTATGTGTAAATAGTTCAGTGCATACAAAAGCTTATGCCAAAAGTTGTATTCATGTGTATTTCCTAGTAGTTTGAACTCAACCCAGGAAAGTTAGGTGATTGATTCTTAACAGGGATCAAATAATGCCATCTCATGCTAGGCCTAATCAAAAAATCGCATTTCCCGTTTCTTTAGGGTGGTCTGTGTGAATTCCAGTTCACTTCCAGCTCATTAGGAGATGGCATCATTCTTTCAAAACTTCATACCTACTGAAAGGCTCAGTACCCTTTCAACCAAGCTTTCCTCCTTTCCAAAAGAATCAAAATTTTCAACACTGAGGTTTTGAGTATTATTTATTTTCTGAAGAAAATTATTCAAACCAATATATATTTGAGTAAATGTCAAGGACATTTGTCATTGAAACTAAAACTGCTTACTTATTCAGGTAACAAAATGAAAATACTCTTTCTGATTTTATTTTGCACCTTGGCATTGAAAACCATCTCATTTTAATGGGGGGGGGGTCCCATTTTCTCCTGGTGAATGGTAGAGTCACCCATGAATGGATTCCCTGATAACATACAGTCTGTTATAGAATAGCAATGAAGAATGTGTGAACTCTGGAATCAGATTACAGAATTTAAATCCCCAGTTCTGCTACTCACTATCTGTGTGACCTTGGACACCATCAACTTGCTAAGTCTCAATTTCCTCATATGTAAAATGCAGATGATAACGTTGCCAACATCAGAGGACAATTGGGGCTAAAGGAGATGAGTCATGGAAAGTACTGTGTAAGGCTCAATCACTATAAACTACTCACGTTTCTCCTATTCCACACAGCTTCTTTGCTTTCTCAAAAATGAAATCTTGTCATGCAAGACTTTGAACCCTGACCACTCCTTCATTTTCATTGTTTCCATAAACTTGGAAATGAAGAAACTATAAATATATAACTTTATATCATTATACAACTGTATACATATTATGTGCATATATATAAGCATCTAGGAATTGTGAAAAGATGCAAGTAAGATTGTTTAATAGAATATTTTTGCTCTCAGGATAGTGGTTGCTTTAAATCTGCAGCTTTGGAGCAGAATTTAAATGGCAACTCAATGACTTTGTCATCATAACCACATAAAAGGTCTGGCAAGCTGCGTAAATCCGTGCATACGGGCAAATCCGTGCATATGGGCATGGTTGGCAAGCCCTTTGAGTTGAAATTGAACCCACCCAACAAGTTGTTTCATCAAAACAGTGCCTGGAAATGTTTGCATTGTGTTGCATGGCGGTTGGCTTCCCAGCTAAACCCGTCAGTGAGTGGGGAATGTGCGCAGTCCGAAGAGTGTGGGGCAGGGGACGCTGTCCCTCCAGACTGCTGAGCAGATGGAGTGAGTCGTGCGTAACTGACACTTGACAGCTGTCCATCAGCTTTTAATCATGAGAAAAGCTTCGTGAAGTGTCCTCAGCACCAGAAAACCAAAAGAGAAACGCAGCTGCCGGAAGTACCATAGCTTTCCTCCCACCCACCACTGCTGCTGGGAATCTCTCTCCAGCTAGAAACCAGCAACCTTTGGAATCCAGGCAAGAGCTCTTCGGGCACACTGCACTTTCTTTTCTTCTTTTCTTCACTTTCCTTTCCTTTCCTTCCCTTTCTTTCTTTTTCTTTCTTCTTCTTTTTTTAAATGGAGGATGATTCTTTTCTCTGTTCCTGGACCCTCCTGAAGATTTTCTGGGTCTGACTAAAGAGTTCCTCAATAACCATTTTGGCTGAGTAGACTAGCCTGCCTGCACACATTAGCCCGTTCTCTAGCTCCCTGTTTGTAGATAATGAGACAAAGGATATGAGATGAGAGGATAGACCTGTGTCTACTGTCGTGTAGATATGCTGAGGAGTGCAATCTTCCTTTTAGCAAAGATTAAATATATCAGTGGAATGCCTCCTGATCGACATCAGTGAAGGTTTGTTTACAATTTGGGGCCCACAGAGTGTGAAAAAAAAAAAAAATTGACAGTCGGCATCGTAACCAAAGGTGCATGCGTTTATAAGATGCTGGTTTTATTTGTGCCTCGTTGCACTGGGCTTTGCCAGACCTTGTGAAGAGACCACGGCAAGTTAACAAGTCGCATGGCTGCATGCATGATTTGATTTACTCCAGGGTCTAGCCAGTGCGTTCAGCTTTATTTGTTAACCTAGCAGAACATTATTTATTAATGAGTTCTTCATGCTTTATTAAGCCTAATGTCAAAACACCTCTGTGGGACCCTACTAGGCATGTTTTCCCTTTGTGGTAAAACCTTCCAAAGAAAATGAAAAATTCTGCAGCAGTGCTCCAGTTAAAACCCAACAGATATCAGTTCAATTTCTCTTGAACCTGTCAGATGCTATTTCTGGATCTTTGTGAAAGATCTGAAGTCTTTCACAGGTAGAACTGAAATTAAGGAATGTCCTATTTTAGATGTCAGTAATTAGAGTCCCTTCAAAACAAAGCAAAGCTCCTGTGGCCCCAGGAGATGAGTGGACTCTTTGGCAGGCCGAAGCTAACAAGTTCAGCAGGAGGGGGGTGGAGCACAAATCCAGTCTCTACAATAGTAGTGAGAAAGTGTGGGTTTAGGCAGATACCATAATAATTTGAGATTAGTAACAACGTGAAATAACTAGGCACATCTGAGTCATAAGGGGAATGGGCACAATTCTGAAATATGCTAGGACTTTGCAGTAGGAGCTGGTGGGAAAGGAGAAGAAGCCGCCATGATCAAGGAGGGCAACCAGGGGGTACAATAGCATAAAAAAAGGCACAGACCTGTCAGCTGAGCATTGTCCTGGTTTCCTGGAGGAGTGGTCACAATAGAGCCAGATGGGTTATAACATAGGAAATCCAGGCAACTGGAGATACCAAAGAATAGATGAGTTCTGGTATCATGGAATAGGGCCTCAGGGACATACCATTAGTGACTTGCAGGGAGAACCAGAAAAGGAGCCAGCTGGTTCTTTTTCTGGTTCACCCTACAAGTGACTAATGCAAGAAGATTGGAGTTCTCTGTCCTGAATCTCTTAACAGAAAGCTACAGGACAGAAACCCAGGTGTTAAGAGAGGTGGGGAATAATTACTTTATCTCAGTGATCTGTGCACAGTGCAAAGGACAAATGAGGTCTATTTTTAGTGACATCTGACAACAGTTGTGCTAGATGCTGAGACTGAGGCTGCATCTGCGCTTCCTACCAGCCATCAGGTATCCCTGTGCCATGATAAGTTCCAGTGATTTGTGCTCTTGGCACCTGGAGAAAATGGGCTCAGATACAGTATCTGCAAAGAGAGTTTTGTGTCTTAAAATTTTGCAGTCTTGCCCTCTAACTTTTGTAATGACTTAAAGTTACCATAGCACACAGCTCACTATTTCGTTACATAGATTTTGTTACTATTCTTTCTAATCCTTTCTGACATGTAGTTTAGTAATTATTGAGTTCTCATCATGTGCTCCTGGGAATAAAAACATCTCTCAGGATCAAATCCTTTCAGGAAATTTATGGCAGAGTGAGGAAACACACGTGTACAAATGTGATGATTTTATATGGTAAAAGTTGTCAAGGTCCTGAAGGGTAAGGACAGGCTGAGGAATTGTCACAGTTTTGGAGGAAGCTAAGGAGGTATGACAACTCCATGCAATGTGGGATCCTGAATTGGATCCTGGACCAGAAAAAGTACATTACTGGAAAAACTGGTGATTTCCAAATTAACTCTAGGGTTTAATCATAAGTATTGTAGCAGTGTTAATTCCTTCATTTTGCCAATTTGGTTATGTGAGAGATTCAGATTCAGAGAATCTGATTAAAAGATATACTGGAAACTTGCTGCAACTTTTCTATAAGCCTAAATTCATTTCAAATTAAAAGTTTAAGAATTGATGCATCCTTTAGGGAAGGTGCAGATGAATACATTCAAATGTTCTGAAAAGGAAAAAAATTACTTCCAGTTGATAAGATAAAAGTTCATAAAGGGGCACCTGGACATCCAAGGATAAGATAAGGACATTTTCAGGGAGAGAAAAATGGGGTGGTGGGTCAAGACATGAAAATAGGAAAAGAGAAGACTCTTCTGGGAAAAAGAAAAAAAAAAAAACACCATTATAAATAAAATGAAGAGCATTATAGCCCATGAGGAAGGCTTGGGATTTAGTTACAGGCAAAGAAAGAGGCAGGAAGGTACATAGAACAGGGAAGAAGCTTAGCAAGCAACTTGACGGGCTTGAGTTCACCACATGTGAACTGAGGCTGTGAGTGGGGGACAGAGATGAATTGCGAGGTCATCAAGGTAAAACTGTGAAAGATTTTGAATGCCAGGCTGCGGATTTGGCCTGCCTCTCCTAGGCCACAAGGTAGCCCTGTGCGTGTTTCAGCTCATGCCCCAGGAGACTGTAAGTACTTTACAACTAGAAGCGTATCTTCTCTGGAAATACCTGGAGACAAGCACATAGAAGAAATAGCCCAGATTGGAACGTTATGAAGGAAAGGGAGGACGCTGCTGAGAAGGCCTGCACCTGCAGGCCGGAAGACAAATGCCTGGAAGAAGAGCTGGAAGGACAGAACAACTCTACAGACTTACTGTGGTGGGCAAGTGAAGGGAGTTAAAAACTCAAGGCAATATATTTAGAGTTAATGGCTGTTGCTTAAATGTTCAGAGAGAGAGAAAATCGAGAGTTCTTTGATGGAATTGCAAAAGTAAACATGTCTAAGTTAATTCGAAGACCCTTGCAATGTTGAATAATATTGGAAATTACGTGTGAAAAAGTGTTTGATCCAATTAATGTACATGTTACTAGGAAAACATAAACCACCCCTGCCACTTTTGTTTTTCCCACCAGGACTTAGAGCCTATGAAGTTGGTGTCGTGATTTTAGGGTTCAAGAGGAGGAGTGATAGATTAGAGGGGTGCCCATTGCTCTGGCAGAGTCAGTGAGAAAAGAGCATAAACACATCAACATCACTATGTACCCCTGCCCATCCTAACCCAATGCCAGGAGAGCTCCCCACAGGGAAGACCCAGCAGAAGTTTGGAATATCCACTGTGACCATGACAATGATTTTGCAGAAGACCAGGCCTGCTCTCCTTGGAAGCAGCTCTGTGACTCCTGGAGGGGAGACTCCTACTAATTCGATGTCTAACTCCTGTTAAGCCCCAGGTAAGCAAACAGCTTACCTGTTTACGAGCAGAACCTCCCTTGACACAGATAGGGTTTGATCTGGGATCAGTGAGAGGCAGTTATAGACCATACCCACAGCCAGGCCTGAAATACTGAATTCCAGTTGCTAGTTCTCACATAAAATCACTCCAGAGTGTGACAATATGTCTTTCTAACATATTTCCCTTAAGGTTGAAAAATAATGCGGGGGACACAGCCTGTGCACATGTCACGTGAGGCTATCTTTTTCTCCCATTCATTATGTCTTAGATATTAGCAATCACCTTATATGATCTTCCAACAATTTCAAAGCCTCTGAGCACTCCCAAGTCTGTTTTGGATTCAGTTTGATTCTTCTAGCTTAGTCTGTTACGCTAAGTATTTTCTGTACCACTACAGCGTCATAAATGGAAATAACTTTTTGGTCCTTCTGTGTACTCCAGAAATGAAAGCTAGTTTTTAACATATTTCCTCCTGACGTATATAAAGTTAAACACTTGTCTTGGTAAATGAAGTCTTTATTTTCATGGAATGTGGCATAATATTAAGAAATAGGCTCATCTAAAAAGCTTCTAAAGTTAATAGAAAGGAAGCTTACTTAGATAGGGATCATATAAAATGTTTGTATAATTTATCTCTTTTTTTTAAGATTTTATTTATTTATTTATTAGTCAGAGAGAGAATGGCAGGCAGAGGGAGAAGCAGGCTCCCTGCTGAGCAAGGAGCCCGACGTGGGACTCGATGCCAGGACCCTGAGATCATGACCTGAGCTGAAGGCAGACGCTTAACGGACTGAGCCACCCAGGCGTCCCTGTGTAATTTATCTTTAATTTTACAATGGTGAAAGTGCTTCTAGAATGGGTCTTAGGAACCAGTGGCATCCTGGAAATCAAATTTGCAGATGGCATGAAAAACTGAGGAATAACTCATACCATGGAAGTTAGCATCAAGACTGAGAGAGATCTGTATTGGCTATGACACTGGGGCAAATCTGGGGAAATGAAATGAGAATAAGTGAAAAGTTCCATCTTCCAGTCAAAAGAAAAAAAAAAGTGCATTGGGAGGAACTTGAAACATACTTGAAAGATTCTAGCATTCATTTAATTATTAAAAGTGTGAATTAGAGCGATGATGTAATTGCCCCGAAAAGCTCATATGACCTTAGATTCGATTTGTAATTAGAGTATTTCCAGAGCAAAGCGGATGACAGCCTGTCACCCTCTAGGTTGCGCATATCTACAGCCATACCTACAGCATGATGCTTTGAGAGGCGTACTCTAACTGGACCAGAGACAGCGTGCATTCAGAGCAGGGCACCTAGGACTGTGAAAGGCCAAGGAGCACCCTGAAGGGGCATGAGAACGTTTAGCTGGGAGGAAACGAGATATAGTGGAGGGCTGAAAACGGTCTTCAGTATTTGCAGGCTGCATGGAGAATGAGGAGTAGAGGCATAGGACAGAACAAGGGGAAAAGGGTAGAAGACACAAGTATGTACATCTTGTCTCAATTTAGGTGCAAATTTTATAATAATTACAGTTGAGATGCTCGCAAGTAACAAGCTGTCCCTAAGTTGGCAGAAGCTGATCCTAGCTCACGACGAGTGCTGAGGGAGCTCTACCTAAATGTAGCTGGCCTGTGTGATTGTGGCGCCTGGTCTCTCTGAAGGGCCACAATTCTTGGTACCTCCGAAACCAAGATCTGAATTACATAGAAATGTCCCAAGCCTTAACGGAGTATGGTTCATCTTCTTAGGGTCCATTTGCCTTCTGGGAATGTGATGAAACATCAGTTTCACTTCTACAGTAAGCCATTTAGTGCAGCGCCTCACGAGCCACTTCTTGTCATATAGTTGGTATTCGCCTTGCCACTGCTTTAGCTGGGGAGGTGCTGCTGGTAGTTTTCTCGTCCGTCGTATTCTCAGCAACAAGAGCAGCTGCTGCGATGGCTAAAATAAGCTAAAATCCCTTAAGACATGAATTGTGATCGCAGATTTTTTTATGCATTTTGTTGTTGTTCATTTCATTGAAAGTTCAAGACTACAACAGGCTTTGGCTTTCAAATTAGGCAATGAAAATGTGGGACATACCTAGAGGGGCACACAGAGGAATGGGGCTATGGAATCACTTCTGCCCACATGGAACTTTTGTTTCCTAATTTCAATTTGTAATTACTACTCGTAATGAATATTTTATCTAAGCGTTTTAGCAACCTTTCCGTTTTATTCCATCTGGTCTCTTCACAATATCATCTTGACATTTTCGGCAAAGATGATGTATCAACTTTGCCACCTAGGTCTTTGACAGAAAAATCAGAGACCATGAATCAGAGGCATGATGTCAAAATTCTGTGAGAATGATTGGTCCCTTGGATTTTAAAGATAGGTCAAAAATCTCTTCATGCTATTCCTTGAGAATTACCTTGAAAGGAGGAAAAACCTTGAACCTCATGCCACTGCTCACCAACACACACAGTCACTCACCTTTGTTCCTACTTTCTCTTCTCCCCCTGCTCCCCTTTCTTTCGCTTTTTCTCTCCTGATGCCCCATCAGTCAGTGTTCGAAGTTATATTCTTCAATGGATATTTCTAACCAACTTAAATTCAAACTTGCATGCCAGTTCCCAGCATAGAGGATTTCAAAATAAAAACTGGAACAGGAAAGAGTTCTTTTCCTCTTCTGCATGAGCAGCTTTCTTTTCATTACAGTGAGTACCCAGAATTTGAGTCCCAAATTGTGGATTTCAGGACCACTTAGTGAGTTGGTGAAAAGAAAGACAATACACAGTAGAAAGGCTGAGAGTATACAAGGAGAGAAAATGTAGGAAGAGGAAACAAAAAAGGAGAAAATTGGGTCAGAAGAATAAAAACACTTGAAAATTATACACGGGGAACATGTTTTTAAAAAGAAAGTTATGAAAGAGAAGATAGACAAGGTTTTTTTCCTTCTGTAATCAAAAAGGAACTAGGGATGCATATTTTTTAAAGATTTAAAATACATAATAATTCTCAAAGCAAAACAGTGCCCAAATTTAGCATATGTTCAAAAAAAACTTGGTTGAATTGAATTGAATCAACTGCAGAGAATGTATGGTTTCACCAAAAATATGGAATGAAGGAAAGAACATTATACACATTTCACTTTGGCAATAATGAAGTGATTCTGAAAATCTGTACAGCCCACATAACCCCCTGCCCACAATTCTAACATACTGTAAATGGGCTAATTGATGTGCTCTCTTTTGGGTTTTAACCCTATCCTCCCTGTTTGTCCTTAGCTAAAAGCATTGTATTCATTGCCCAGGAATATTTATTGAACTTAGGATAGCTCTGTAACCACCATATATGAGAATTGAACATATATCCCAAGGTAATCGCCAATCTTTAAAAACTAATAAAATTAATGGTATCTTTTTGCATCATGCTTTGCAGTTTACAGAGCACTTTGCATAAAATCTTTCTTTTTTTTAAGATTTTATTTATTTAATAGAGGGAGAGAGACACAGCGAGAGAGGGAACACAAGCAGGGGGAGTGGGAGAGGGAGAAGCAGGCTTCCCGCCGAGTAGGGAGCCCGATGTGGGGCTCGATCCCAGGACCCTGGGATCACGACCTGAGCCAAAGGCAGACGCTTAACGACTGAGCCACCCAGGCGCCCCGTATAAAATCTTATAAAGTAGTTGAAACAGGCATTATTATTCCCTTCTCAAAATTGAAAAAGCTAAAGCTAGAGAAGCTAAAAAAACACAAAAAATAAAACAAAACTTACCCGGAGTCACTGAATTAGTAAAGGAGGCCAGACTGTTTATTTCCTACAGTGCAAAGCTAAGAAATATGTCTGTAGCTTGTCTTAGAATGTGGACTGGTCAGATTCCCAGTCACTAGGCAATGGGAGGATGGGTTCTCTTGGTAGGACACAGGTTAGCCCCTGTACTGATACTTTCTCTGGTTCTTACAAGCAGTATGATTCTCAGTGCCATCACCAGGCCCCACCAAGAAGCATCTGGCCTGGGTCTTTTTGACAATCACAAAGATTGAATGATGCCATTGGCATTTAGTCTTGAGGAGCAAGGGCTAATAATTGTCTGGGAAAGTAACCAGCACCCACAATGAGAAGATCTTCAACCCTAACTATGGTCAATGCCCTTGTTGAAAAGCACTTTTCGGTTTAATCACTAATAGTTATTAATATTTTTTAAAACTTGGCACTCCTAACCTCAAGTTGATGATAAGCAGAATTTATCAATTGACCAAGAACCTGACCCCTGGGCAGCACTCAGAAGCTTCCTGCAAATGCATGTACAACATTGGGGTTTCCCCAGTTTTCAGAAAGAACATGGTATCAGTGCCTTGACAGTACAGTTTTGAGGTGGTCAGATTTTCAGTTGCTGTAATTTCTTGTTATACAAAGTCACCATTATCTCTTTTGTTCATTATGAGCTATTTGGTTAACTCTGAAGTGTTTAGTGATCCCTACTTCTATGAATAGTATGTTTGGCCTATAACTTACAATAACTATAAAGACATGTTATATGTTGCAGTTCAAAGATGGGTCATTCCTACAGCCTCTTGCTAGAGTAGATATTTGTATAAAATCCCCTTCAGAAGTAGCACTGGGTGTTATACGCAAACAATGAATCATGGAACGCTACATCAAAAACTAATGATGTAATGTACGGTGATTAACATAGCATAATAAAATAAAATTTAAAAAGAAATTTAAAAATACAAAATAAATAAAAATTAAAAAATTAAAAAAGGAAGTTACATAGTCTGGCATAGTACAGCATAGCATATATCATATAGAAAGGTAAACTATGTAGTAATACTATACTATATTGCTAATCTAATTTACTATCATATACTTATGCCATTATAGAATAGTACAATATAGTATAGTCATAGTATCATATAATATGGTTTGGTGGAGGATTGTTATCACCAAGAGTTTGGAAACAGGTGACCTAGGTGAATGATGGGGACTTTTTTTTTCCTACCAAAAGGACTGCCTTCCAGAGCTGGTTTAAAAAAAAAAAAAAAAAAGGAGCCACTGAATTATAGTACAGCATAACCTGAGCAGATCTCAGGATCCCGGACTTCTTACTCAGAATGGTTGGCAGAAAGCAGGGGGAGTGAGTTATCTTCACTATTACTGTCCTTAGGGGAGCCCAACTAGGCTCCTCTAAAGCAGCTCTTTGTGCTTGTGTTTTTCTAATGAAGTGTTTTGAGACCCTGTAGCAGAGATAATATTACTTTTGTTTTAATATCAACTGGTACCTTTTGTCTACAAGGCAAAGTGTTTCATCCATAATATTTATCCCCTTGTCTCTGGTTTTGTTGTTGAAAACTACCTGAGTAGGTTTTTTTTTTTTCCCCCAGCACTTTTTATTAAGAAAATATTAGGAAGGAAGCAATAATACTAAATCACAGAATTATAAAAGGGAAGCTTGTACAGCTAAACTTTAAGATACTCTGAGGGACTCAAAAAAATAAGCCACCAATGCTGGGTAAGAAAAATGTATGACAGTGGAAGTATGCAATGTGATTTACTTGGCTGGCTACTGTGTAGGAGAATAAATTCTATAATCTTGCCAAAACCTGAGAGAAGTGTGAATTGAATAGCAGTAAATAACCTTATTGTAAAGAGTTGAATGTGATATATTCTCCAGCCTTTATGCGGGAAAATTTCCCATTGATTAGAGCATCAGACCCAAAGTGCACTGAAGACAAGATAATTTTTAATATACTTCACAATGTCACTTCTGCTCTGATGCCACAGCCTCTCAAACTTTATGAGTTGGGAGACAGATGGAACTATGTATGCAACTCTAAAACTTTCAGCCTCTTTCAGGATTAAATACATTTTATAGCTAATTTTTTTTTCTATATCTTTCCATTAACATTCTTGTGCTGTTCAGAAGTCAGTCTTATATGTTTATTAATGTTATGTGTTTAATAACATCTTAATTATTTTTATTTGACCAATGTTTTAAAGTTGCAAGCACTTTTGTACATTATCTTATTTAACCCTTACACTATTGCCATGTGTTTAAAGAGGGTATTATTTTTCATTCAGACTTAGAGTGGTTATGTGACTTGCCTAATCATATGTAGTGAGTAGGTAGCCAATCTGGGGCTCAATATCAGGGTTTCTGCATCTCAATATTTAGTTAATAAGAATTTTGTCATATGAATTATTACAATTTATATGATAGTTCATTTCTGCTGAAATGTCTAGTTCTATCATATATTTATTACTGAGCCATATTGTAGACTAACTTGGAACTTGCTTGCTTCATTCAGGCAGTTGCTCCTTTATTAAAAATTTTTGAGTGTCTGCTTTGTGTACTGGGGGTAGAAGGGTGGGGAAGAAAAACAGATATAAGAAATTGCCTTCAAAGAGTACGCAGTCCACAGGGAAAGCAGATAAACATATATACTCACTACAATACCAAAACTATTTGTAATACAATAAAAAATATATTTAGTCTTTGTTCCCCCTCCATCATCTGGAACAAAGCTCTTAAAACTGTTGGAGTTTTCTGGGTGATAGGAGCATCTCATTGTCTGCTAATAATGACTCATGGAGGAACAGGGGGCTAGAAAAACCAACCACATGATTCGATGGTTAGAATTTTCAGCCCCACCCTCCCAATGTCCAGGGAAGGGAGAGGGGCTGGAGACTGAGTTCAGTTACCAATGGCCAGTGATTTAACTGATGATCCCTATGTATGAAGTTTCTCTCTTTTTTTTTTAAGATTTTATTTATTTATTTGATAGAGAGATAGAGAGCACAAGTAGGCAGAGGGAGAGGGAGAAGCAGGCTCTCCGCCGAGCAGGGAGCCGGACATGGGGCTCGATCCCAGGACCCCAGGATCATGACCTGAGCCGAAGGCAGACGCTTAACCAACTGAGCCACCCAGGCGCCCCTCTATGTATGAAATTTCAATTAAAAATTGAAACAAAGCTAAGAGAGCTTCTGGGTTGGTGAACACAGTGATATATTAGGAGGGTAGTATAACTGGAGCGAGCATGGAAGATCTGCACCCCCTCATCACCCTCCCATATCGTGCCTTATGCATGTCTTCCATTTGGTTGTTCCTAAATTGTGTCCTTTTTATAATAAATTAGTAATCATAAGTCTCCCTGAGTTCTTTGAGTCAATGTAGTGAATACTGAACCTGGGGTGGGGGGGGACCTTGAATTTGAAACCAAGTCAGACAGAAATGTGGGCAGCTTGGGGACCCAGGACCAGAGACTAGCATCTGTAGTGAAGGCAGTCTTGTGGTACTAAGTCCTTAACTTGGGAGGGGGTTGGGGGGCAGTGCTAACTCTGGGTACTTAATACCAAAATTGAATTGAATTGTAGGACACCTAGTTAGTGTCAGACAATTGGAGAATTAATGACTATTTGCAAAAACCAAACACCAGTGCTCACCGTATCCTCTATAAAATGCCCACTGTGGCTCAGGCATTTCAGAGTGTCTGTGGCCAGTACAGTGCTCTCTAAATCACTTTGCATTTTTGTTTCCATCATTGGTGCTGTGTACTTATCAATAACTGCTAGTGTTTGCCCCAAACCATTTGTGCTAATAGTATTCTGTGGTTATATATTTTAATTGAATATTTAGTAATCTTAGTAATATTTAGTAAATGTGAAATTCATTTTTATTTTTTTTTTTTAGATTTTATTTATTTATTTGAGAGAGAGAGTGAGAGAGAGAAAGAGCACAAGAGGGGGGAGCAGGAGAGGGAGAAGCAGACTCCCTGCCGAGCAGGGAGCCCGATGCGGGACTCGATCCCGGGACTCCAGGATCATGACCTGAGCCGAAGGCAGTCGCTTAACCAACTGAGCCACCCAGGCGCCCCAATGTGAAATTCAAAAGTAGTTTCTATGAGGGGCTCTTGGGTGGCTCAGTCGGTTAAGTATCTGACTCTTGATTTTGGCTCAGGTCATGATCTCAGGGTCATGAGATTGAGCCCCGCTTCAGGCTCTGCGCTCAGTGCGGAGTCTGCTTATCCCTCTCCCTCTACTCCTCCCCCCACTTGCTCTTTCTCTCTCTCTCTTTCTCTCAAATAAATAAATAAATAAATAAATAAATTCTTTTTTAAAAAAAGTATTTTCTATGAAAACAGTTGAACTCTTTAGAAAGACTCACTAAAGGTAAGTTGCAGAAAATTCTATTGAAGTGGGCATGGACAAAACAACTCTAAAAGACTGAAGAAAAAATCTAAAAAATTAAAAATCAAGTGTAACATTCCCAGAGTATAAAATTACTCAAGAAATTACTCCAGAACGTACTTAAAGAATCACGTTTAAAAAGCTAATTGTGTAAATATGAGGTTAGAGTAGTAAAACTAAATTTAAAAAATTAATCAGAAGTCTCCACTCAGAATTCCTCACAAGTGTCTTCAAGGTTTTACTTTAAAGAACTGAAATGAATTTGTAGATAAAATCTGGGCTGTGACTTAGCAAGGAAGAAAATAAGGAGCATCAATCACCAGACCCACATTCAGAAGGCAGGCCTTTACTCTCCTTCAAAAGATGATTTATGTATTTTAAGTTAAAATGAAATGTATAAAGTGTGCATTAATTGTCAAATTCCCACGTTAGCTATTTTTTCCAATTAATCAGCCCACCATCAGTTTTGATTATAAAATGAGAGAATTGAGCATACCTCAACTTCATAACTCAAGTCTTCCTTCTGTTTTTGGTTAAGAAATTGAAGTTATCACCTGTGAGCCTAGAAGATAATATCAAAATTTAAATTATTTGCAACACTACTTTGTCAGTAGGGATTTATGACCCCAGTTTTCAATTAGGAAGAGTTACTAAGCTCCTAGTCAGTAGATTACTCTCAGATTGACTTTGAAAGAAAAACATAACCCTCAAGTTTTTTCCTTCCCTTCTCCTCCCTAAAATAATTTATAAAATAGTAGAGCTGTCAGAATCCACCAAAGTCAGCTTCATTGCCCAGCCTCCAGGCCAGCTTCTCCTCATTGTGCTAGACTGTTTAGAAATGTACTCTAGATGTACGATTTCCTAGGAGATGGATTTTGTGATTTTGTTCATTAACCTATAAATGAACCTGACAACCAGCCTATTGAGATTTCTTTTTTCTATGCATCCAATCTTAATCTTACCTACTGCTAGCTTCAAACTCTAATTTTTTAATTTGTTCAAATATTCACTGACTACTTCCTATGTGCCAGGAACTCTGTAGGCACTTGTATACAAAGATCCCTACCTTCATGGTACTTAAATATTAGAGCGGGAGAGGAGAGTCAGAAAATATCAATAAAGGATAAGTAAATTACCCAGTATATTAAAAGGAAATAAGTACTATGGGTGGGTGGGGGGGGTGAGGTGACAAAACAGCAGGATAATGGGGATCAGGTGCATAATGAATTAGGGAATGAATTGCAATTTTAAGTAATGTGGTCAAGGTGTCTACACTGAGAAGGTGACGTTTGGGTAAAAAGATTTGAAGGTGAGGAATGTGGCCATGCCAGAGAATATTCCAAGCAGAGGAAGAAATCACTGCAGAGACTTTCAGGTGGGAGGTACTTAGTATGTTTGAACAGTAAGAAGGAAAGTGCCTGGATGAGTTCAGAGAGATAACTTAATAAAAGGACCAGTCTGGCTGCCATGCTGAGAATAACTGGGCAGCAGAGAGGCCAGTGGTCAAAACAGAAAGATTAGTAAGAGGCTATTGGAATAACCAGGCAAGAGATGATTGTTTCTCACTCCTAAGAGATGCACTAGAGACAGTGAGGAGTGGCCAGTTCTAGACATATTTAGAAGGTAGAATCAACAAGATTCTCTTGGCATAAGTGGAAGAAAGGGGTCAAGGTTTTTTGGCCTGATGACTAGAATGAAATTACCATCAACTGAAACAGAGCAGCTATTTTGAGGAACAGGATGAGGATGAAAGATAAAGTTTTGTACTAGACATATTGAGTTGAGATGCTTATTAGGCATCTAAATAAAATATCAAGTCAGGAATTGCCTTTATGGATCTAAAGTTTGGAGGAAGAGTCATCAGCATATAAATTGCTCTTCTCTTAGAGGAGGTGAAGATGAGCCAGCCTTTTTCAACTAGAGTTTCACAAGAGAAGTAAGCCTTCATGCCTTAAAGATCCCTTGTATGTAAATAAATTAAGTTCTGTCCAGTGTATCAAAAATGGTACTGGCTGTGTAGTGTCCTTGAAAGAATTGAGAAATCTTTGTTGTATGTTTGTCATTCAGATGAGAAAGCCCACTTGAGAAAGGCTGCTTGGGTTATCTGAGCAAACTTAAGTTCTTTGTCTCTTTTTCAGACAAATTTCCTAAATCATCATTCTTTTTTAAAAAATTTATTTAGAGAGAGAGAGAGAAAGAGCATGAGCTGAGGGAGGGGCAGAGAGAGAGGCAGAGAAGCAGACTCCTCGCTGAGCACGGAGCCAGACAACGGGGCTCGATCTCATGGCCCTGAGATCATGACCTGAGCCAAAACGCAAGTTTCAGATGCGCAACCAACTGAGCCACCCAGGTGCCCTTCTTAATTCTCATTCTTAAAGTAATTAGAATCTTGAGATATTTTGAGTCATTTTACAAAACCATAAATAGAATACTATCAATCAGTCTTTCCCAAAATGTGTCCAGTTTTAACTGTGCTCATATAAAGTTTGTGTGTTGTGGGTGGGGGGATAGGATGAAGGATTAGGGGGTAGGGATGATAGCTCAGATATGTATGATGTTGAGGAAAATTAATTAAAACAAAATCTTTCTATCAACCCAGAAATCCTCTCCAGAAGGGTAGTAGAAAAAGAAAACACATTTGTTACTAAGTAAGCATTAAACCAAAATGTGATGTGCATCACGGGCAATCCACTGAGAGATTGCAAAGACAGAAAGGAATCGTACCCCCTTATGTAGGCAAACAGATGCAACCCATTACATACAAATTTTCAAGATAAATGATAACTAGTCCTCAAATCAGAGGACTAGACAGCACTGTTATTCACAGATAGCTTATCCTAACTTCAGCATCTGTGTTAGCTTATTAACTTTTTCCATGAGAAGAACATACCTCATATCTTATGACAGCAGGTAGCTTTGCAAATTTGCAAAATTGGAGCAAGTCACCCACTAAAGTTAGGTTCTACCCTCCCACAAAACCTGGGAGGTAGGGATGCTGTTTTTTTCAATTTTGCTTTTCAAAAAGATGGTTCCCATCTTCCTGGGTCATAATGCTGATAAAAGGCCCATCTAATTTTCAAGATGATTATATACAAGAGAAGAAAGTGGAGCACCTGGGTGGCTCAGTCAGTTAAGTGTCTGCTCTTGATTTCGGCTCAGGTCATGATTTCAGAGTTGTGAGATCGAGTCCTGCATCAGACTCCATGCTCAGTGGGGAGTCTGCTTGAGATTCTCCTTCTCCCTTTGACCCTCCCCCCATGCTCGTTCTCTCCCTCTCTCTCTCAAATAAATAAATCTTTTTTAAAAATAAAATAAAGAGAGAAGAAAGTACAATTATAAATTTTGTAACATAAATACCCTTTAAAAAATGATGGGGGAGAAGTCTGTTTGCTAATTGTCAACACAGAGAATTAAACCTCTTGGTTTTGCGTGTGTGTGTGTGTGTGTCTGCCCACCTATTTTCTTTCTTTTTTCTTTTTTAATTTTATTATGTTATGTTAGTCACCATACAGTACATTATTAGTTTTTGATGTGGTGATCCACGATTCATTGTTTTAGTGTAACACCAGTGCTCCATGCAGTACATGCCCTCCTTAATACCCATCACCGGGCTAACCAATCCCCCCTCCCCCCTCCCCTCTAAAACCCTGTTTGTTTCTCAGAATCCATAGTCTCTCATGGTTCATCTCTCCCTCCGATTCCCCCCTCCCTTTTTTTTTCCCTTCCTTCTCCTAGTGTCCTCCATGCTATTCCTTATGTTCCACAAATAAGTGAAACCATATGATAATTGACTTTCTCTGCTGCTATGAACATTGGGGTGCATATGGCCCTTCTTTTCACTACATCTGTGTCTTTGGGGTAAATACCCAGGAGTGCAATTGCTGGGTCATAGGGTAGCTCTATTTTTAAATTTTTGAGGAACCTCCACCACTGTTTTCCAAAGTGGCTGTACCAACATGCATTCCCACCAACAGTGTAAGAGGAGTTCCCCTTTCTCCACAACCTCTCCAACATTTGTTGTTTCTTTCCCTGTCCATTTTTGCCATTCTAACTGGTGTAAGGTGGTATCTCAGTGTGGTTTTGATTTGAATTTCCCTGATGGCTAATGATGATGAGGATTTTTTTCATGTGTCTGTTAGCCATTTGTATGTCTTCTTCAGAGAAGTGTCTTTTCATATCTTCTGCCCATTTTTTGACTTGATTATTGATTTTTGGGTGTTGAGTTTGAGAAGTTCTTTATAGATCTTGGATATCAGCCCTTTATCTGTAGTGTCATTTGCAAATATCTTCTCCCATTCTGTGGGCTGCCTCTTTGTTTTGTTGACTGTTTCCTTTGCTGTGCAGAAGCTTTTAATTTTGATGAAGTCCCAAAAGTTCATTTTTGCTTTTGTTTCACTAGCTTTTGGAGATGTATTGTGAAAGAAGTTGCTGTGGCCAATGTCAAAGAGGTTACTGCCTATGTTCTCCTCTAGGATTTTGATGGATTCCTGTCTCACAGTTGAGGTCTTTCATCCACTTTGAGTTTGTCTTTGTGAATGGTGTTAGAGAATGGTTGAGTTTCATTCTTCTGCATGTGGCTGTCCAATTTTCCCAGCACCATTTATTGAAGAGACTGTCTTTTTTCCATTGGGTATTTTTTCCTGATTAGTCAAGGATTAGTTGACCACAGAGTTGAGGGTCCATATCTGGGTTCTCTATTCTGTTCCATTGGTCTGTATGTCTGTTTTTGTGCCAGTACCATGCTGTCTTGGTGATAACAGCTTTGTAATATAGCTTGAAATCGGGCAACGTAATGCCCCCAGCTTTGTTGTTCTTTTTCAACATTTCCTTGGCGATTCGGGGTCTTTTCTGATTCCATACAAATTTTAGGATTGTTTGTTCCAGCACTTTGAAAAATGCCATTGGAATTTTGATCAGGATGGCATTGAAGGTATAGATTGCTCTGGGTAGCATAGACATTTTAACAATGTTTATTCTTCCGATCCATGAGCATGGAATATTTTTCCATCTTTTTGTGTCTTCTTCAATTTCTTTCATAAGTGTTCTGTAGTTCCTAGAGTATAGATCCTTTACCTCTTTGGTTAGGTTTATTCCGAGGTATCTTATGGTTTTTGGTGCTATTGTAAATGGAATCGTTTCTCTAATTTCTCTTTCTACAGTTGCGTTGTTAGTGTATAAGAAAGCAGCTGATTTCTGGGCATTGATTTTGTATCCTGCCACATTACTGAATTGCTGTATAAGTTCTAGTAATTTGGGGGTGGAGTCTTTTGGGTTTTCCACATAAAATACCATGTCGTCTGCGAAAAGAGAGAGTTTGACTTCTTCTTTGCCAATTTGAATACCTTTTATTTCTTTTTGTTGTCTGATTGCTGTTGCTAGGACTTCTAGTACTATGTTGAACAGTAGTGGTGAGAGTGGGCATCCTTGATGTGTTCCTGATCTTAAGGGAAAGGCTCTCAGCTTTTCCCCATTGAGGATGATATTCGCTGTGGGTTTTTCATAGATGGATTTTATGAACTTGAGGAATGTTCCCTCTATCCCTATACTCTGAAGAGTTTTAATCAGGAAAGGATGTTGTATTTTGTCAAATGCTTTTTCTGCATCAATTGAGAGGACCATATGGTTCTTCTCCCTCCTCTTATTAATGTGATCTATCACATTGATTGATTTTCTAATGTTGAACCACCCTTGCATCCCGGGGATAAGTCCCACTTGGTCGTGGTGGATGATTCTTTTAATGTATTGTTGGATCCTATTAGCTAGGATTTTGTTGAGGATTTTGGAATCCATATTCATCATGGATATCGGTCTGAAATTCTCCTTTTTGATGGGGTCTTTGCCTGGTTTGGGGATTAAGATAATGCTGGCCTCATAGAATGAGTTTGGAAGTTTTCCTTCTGTTTCTATTTTTTGAAACAGCTTCAGTAGAATAGCTATTATTTCTTCTTTGAATGTTTGGTAGAATTCCCCAGGGACTCCATCAGGCCCTGGACTCTTGTTTTTTGGGAGGTTTTTGATCACTGCTTCAATCACATTACTGGTTATTGGCCTATTCAGGTTGTCCATTTCTTCCTGTTTCAGTCTTGGCAGCTTGTAGGTTTCCAGGAAGGCCTCCATTTCATCCAGATTGCTCAGTATATTGGCATATAGTTGTTGATAATAATTTCTAATAATTGTTTCTATTTCCTTGGTGTTAGTTGTGATCTCTCCCTTTCATTCATAATTTTATTAATTTGGGTCCTTTCTCTTTTCTTTTAGATAAGTCTGGCCAGTAGTTTATCGATCTTATTAATTCTTTCAAGGAACCAGCTTCTAGTTTCGTTGATCTGATCTACTGTGTTTCTGGTTTCTAATTCATTGATCTCTGTTCTAATCTTAATTATTTCTCTTCTAATGCATGGCTCAGGCATCATTTGTTGCCTTTTTGCTAGTTCTTTAAAGTGTAGAGTTAGTTGGTGAATTTGGGATTTTTCTATTTTTTTGAGTGAGGCTTGGATGGCTATGTATTTCTCCCTTAGGACCACCTTTGCAGTATCCCATAGGTTTTGGACTGATGTGTTTTCATTCTCATTGATTTCCATGAATTGTTTAAGTTCTTCTTTGACTTCCTGGTTGACCCAAACATTCTTGAGCAGAGTGGTCTTTAGCTTCCAAGTGTTTGAATTTCTGCCAAATGTTTTCTTGTGATTGAGTTCCAGTTTTAAAGCATTGTGGTCTGAGTTTATGAAGGGAATAATCTCAATCTTTTGGTATCGGTTGAGGCCTGATTTGTGACCCAGTATGTGGTCTATTCTGGAGAAAGTTCCATGTGCGCTCGAGAAGAATGAGTATTCTGTTGTTTTAGGGTGGAATGTTCTGTATATATCTATGAGGTCCATCTGGTCCAGTGTATCATTCAAAGCTCTTGTTTCCTTGTTGATTTTCTGCTTAGATGACCTGTCCATTGCTGAGAGTGGAGTATTGAGGTCTCCTACAATTAATGTATTGTTATCAATATGACTCTTTATTTTGGTTAACAGTTGGCTTATGTAGATGGCTGCTCCCATGTTGGGGGCATAGATATTTACAATTGTTAGATCTTCTTGTTGGATAGACCCTTTAAGAATGATATAGTGTCCTTCTGTGTCCCTAACTACAGACTTTAGTTTAAAATCTAATTTGTCTAATATAAGAATTGCTACCGCAGTTTTCTTTTGAGGCCTGCTGGCACGGATGATGGATCTCCATCCCTTCACTTTCAGTCTGGATGTATCTTTAGGTTCAAAATGAGTCTCTTGTAGACAGCATATGGATGGGTCCTGTCTTTTTATCCAATCTGTAACCCTGTGCCGTTTTATGGGAGCGTTTAGGCCATTCACACTGAGAGTGATTATTGAAAGATGTGAATTAATTGTCATCATGTTGCCTGTGAAGACGTTGTTTTTGTAGATTGTCCCTGTAAATTTCTGTTGTATATCACTCTTGGGGTCTTTCTCCTTTTATAGAACTCCCCTTAATATTTCTTGCAGGACCAGCTTAGTGGTCACATATTCTTTCAGTTTCTGCTGGTCATGGAAGCTTTGCATCTCTCCATCCATTCTAAATGAAAGCCTTGCCAGATAAAGTATTCTAGGCTGCATGTTCTTCTCTTTTAGTACCCTGAATATGTCTTGCCAGGCCTTTCTGGCTTGCCAGATCTCTGTGGATAGGTCTGACGTTATTCTGATGCTCCTCCCTCTGTACGTAAGGAATCTCTTCCCCTAACTGCCCTTAAGATGGTTTCCTTGGTTCTAAGATTTGCGAGTTTTACTATTACATGCCGGGGTGTTGGCCTGTTTTCCTTGATCTTGGGAGGGGTCCTCTCTGCCTCTAGGACACGAATGTTTGTTTCATTCCCCAGATTAGGGAAGTTCTCAGCTACGATTTGCTCAAATACATCTTCTAGTCCTCTCTCTCTTTCCACTCCCTCCGGGATTCCAATTCTTCTGACATTGGAATGCTTCATGGTGTCACTTATTTCTCTGATTCTATTTTCATGGATCCTGAGTCGTTTTTCCCTGGCCTTCTCTTTTCCCTTTTTATCTATTAAATTGTCTTCCAGGTCGCTTATTTGTTCTTCTGCCTCACTTACCCTAGCTGTTAGATTATCTAGATTAGATTGGATCTCATTGATAGCATTTTTAAGTTCTGCCAATTCAGCTTTCATTTCTGCCCTTAGAGACTCTATGTTGCCATTAATTGATTTCTCCATTCTAGCCATTGTCTTCACAATTGCTAGCCTGAATTCCATCTCCGACATCTTGGTTATATCTGCATCCATTTGTAAATCTGCAACATAAGTCATAATCTCTGAGTCTTTTCTAATTTGGGGGTTCCTCCTCCTAGTCATTCTGTTGATGGGTAGTTGAGGGAATGTATAGAGTCCAAATTATTGACCAGAATCCAAGCAAGATGCACCTGTTTTCTAGAGACCTTAGGGTTGCTGGCCTCTTGTTTTCCCAGCCTGTCTTCTGGAGAGGGGCCTGCCGTGCTGACTCAGGCAACCCTGTTTGGGCAGAGTTGCCCTACCCCCCGTGGCTGGGGATAGGCTCAGTGGGAATCAGTTTATTGGGGTTTTTGTTCTCTGACGGCTTTCCCTGGTGGCTTTCCGCGTCTCTTCCGAGAGTCAGAGCAGAAGAGATCATTTCCAACCCTCGGCATCAGAGCAGAGAGATCGCAGTCTGTTCTTCAGTGAGCTCTCCAGGCCACCCTGTCTCTGTTTCTGTCCGTGCTGCTATAAACTGCAGCGTCCTGGGTTGTGCGCCCCTCTGCAGCGCTCCCAGTCCTGCCTCCAGGTCAGGGCACGTCTCTGCCCTTTGTGCTTCTAAAACCACCAGCCGCTCCCAGTTCGCATGTGCAACCCCGCCGCTCCAGGTTTCCATCCCGGGGGCTGCCCTAAAGTCCTTTCCCCACCGCTACCGGTCTGCAAGTCTGTGCCCTGTCCCCAGTGTGCGAGGCTGTCACTCACTGGTGTAGGATCCCCACGGCCAGGCTCCCTCCTGCTGCCGTTTATCATATGATATCTGTCCGCAGAATCACGGCTCCCCATTTCGTACCTCGAAACCAACCACCCGCAATATTCTGTTTGTAGAGATCCAGATCTATTTTCTTACATCTCAGGCTGATTTTGTGGGTGCTCAGAGTGGTCTGGTAGATATCCAGCTCAATTCCAGGGACCAGTTGAAATAGGGTCCCCTACTGCTCTGCCATTTTTTCTTCCTCCTGGTTTTTATTTTTATTTGTCCTTATGATGGTGAGCTCTAGGTATAAAATGAAAATAAACAGTTCTTTACTATAGGACTTCTCAGGGCTTTTAATTTGCTTGTGTACATTATAAAATTCCAGGGGAGAAATATGTTTTGCAATATTTCACAATGTCAGTTTCTCTATGGTCAAATCTCCTTGACCATAGAACTTTTTTTTTTTAATGGAGTATCTCATAGGACCAGTATTCCTCAAATTAACACACTGGAAAATGCCATGCTGACCTAATACAAACCTGACCAATTCCAGAAAGACTGGGTGCATTTATTTTGTCATGATACTTTATCCCGTGCCTGCATTCTTCATGCCCATTGTTGCCAAACTTAGATCATTTTTGCACTTGAATTTTTAATTTGTTGCTTGTTCTCCCTGTTTATTTTGGTATGTGATAGGTTGCTCTTTTCCCCTATTTTGGTGCATGCTGTGCTATTTTTGTGTTCATATTTATGTGTTTGGCTAAAATATAAACATTCTATATTCCTATTTTATCACTCTGGTAATAATGGCATTAGTATTTTATTTTTTAAATGTTTTTTACCCCACCACTATTTTCTCAATTCTACTACTGGATAGTTGCTTTGTATCTTAAAGGCACGCAGGCATCTATTTGAAATCACACCTGATGTTTTAAGTCTGTAAAATATTTGTTAAATATATACAGCAATGCTTTATAGGCCAATTCACTGCTTGAGGGCACTAAGTCTCTAGGTAACTGCTCCTGGAGAAAGGAGGCATACTTGTACTTGTCATAGACAGGAGTATGGGTGTCCTCAGGCATAGGGCACCATGAGAATTAGGTATACAACCCATAATTACCTCACTAATGCATTTATTTTCTTTAAAATAAGAATTGTACCAAGTAGCCACTATTTTCATTAATCTCTAATTTCTACTAAATTTCTTTCTAAATCCTCATGATTTGCAAAGCAGAGTAAAGTCCACAATAAATATAGAATGCTTCTAAGTAAACTCAGTCATTTCCTTAATTTACTTAATTGTGCATTGAATTTTGTGCACTTTCAGAGCTGTCCCTGGATTTCTTCATACAACTGACCAATCACTTGCCGTATTAGCCCTGCTGATGTGTGGGGGGAAAGGTGCTAATTGCCTCTTAAACTTACCTCCTACCTTTCTCCATTAACTCTGAATATTCCATAAAATAGAGAAGTTCCAACTCATTTCATCCAAAAATGGTTGGTTCTTGGCCAGCTGGTTGGAGCCCTGGGGCTTCCCTGCTGTCTCCTGTAGCTAAAATTATCTTGTCTTTTCAAGGCCACAACCACCAAAAAAAACCTTACACCTTTACTTGTTTGCCCTTCAAAAAAACTTTTCCTCATTTAGTCCTCTCTTACCTCTTGTTAAATGCTTTTTCATTTATAAATTTGCCAGGACTTTACTCTCTCCTTTCTAATGATACCAAATCCCTTCTTTAAAAAAAAAAAAAAAAAATATATATATATATATATACACACACATATATATATCTTTCAGAACACCATTAAACAAACAGGCAACTTCAAAAAATGTCATCACACATACTAAAATTTGTACCTAGTGACTGCCACTTTATAGACTGACACTCAGTTCCATGGAATTTGGGGTCTTTTTGTGGTGTCTCAGCCTGGCCTTTTAAAAGGTGCTAGGAAAATGCTAGTATTTGAGCTGTAGGCCAGGAAGGGAGATTTTCGAAAGGGCCACTCCCTAATTCTTTGGCTTTATCATTGCAATTTGGGCAGTACATTTTCTATTTGCCATTTTAGAGTAAGAAGTAAATACAAAGAAAGAATACACTAAAAGAAGTTACTTAAAGGATGTAATGTCTTGTTCTGTCACAAAAGCCCCACTCAGTGGAAGGACAGATGGAGGAAAGATACTTATACTCCTTTGTTCACCCCACTTTAAACCCTTCTCACAAGCTAAACATAGGAGATCCTAAAAACAGATTGGCCTGATCTAGGAAACTAGGGAACTTTGTTCTGCTAAATTTTGGCTCTAGAGGAATAGGTCCATTTAAACCTGTTAAAGTCATCCAAACAGCCATTCCTTAGTGGCTTTCTAAACTTATAATGACTTAAAACTTAGCATGGAAAGCGATGAAATATGGAATCTAAATGTAAATGTTGTGTGTCCTGCTAACTTTTCTTGTGTCTCTCAATGATATCTCTTGAAGTGATCATGATCATTTAATATGATTCAGGTAGAAGGAGCCAGCCTTTAGAAAATGAATTTTGTCAAGTCTTTTTCCCATTCAAATGCCCAGATTTAGTAAATGCAAGGGTAAGATGTCTAAATCAAATTCAATTAAAATTAGAGGGTTGATTTCTGAGTTATCTGGCTTAAATGAGAACTTGTTCTTCTCAATATGATTCATCTCCCCAAAGAAGGTAAACTTTATATGTCTCGACAAATACATTTCTCTTTCTAAAATAAATACATAAGGTATCTAGGGACAGTATGAGTTTCTTGCACTTATTTTTTGTGCCCTTTCATCATTTGACTTCATAATTTAGGAGATCTGAATGCCTAGGTGAGCTGTGACCTAGCTGTTCAGGCACCACTCATAATTCCTGAGTTGGGAAGCTGCCTTCCAGGAGTAGCTTTCTAATTTAGAGAAGAGAGGACCTATCCAGGGGAATCTATAAACATAATCTATTTTGCTTATTGTTTGTGTGAAGACACATATGGAGGAAATTTCACCTTAATAGTGATATCAATTATTTAAGAATTAGTTGTCTCTTTGGGGTAATAATAATAATAATGGTTAACATCTATGAGTGTTTATTGTGTGCCAGGAACTTACTAAGGGCTTTATAATACTACCCCATTTAACTGCCCCAAACCCTACAGTTTAGGTGTTGTTATTTCCCCTGTTATCTAGATAAGGAAATCATGGCACAGAGAAGTTAATAAGGAACTTGCCCAAGGTCGGCTCCAGGGTTCATGACCAACAGAATGATGCCAGAGTCTGCCTTCTTAGCTCCATGTGACACTGCCTCATACACATGCTTATTCCCCAGCACTGCAGTCCCCCAACACACCAACCTCTTGGGTTCCATGAGATTTTCCCTTTATCGATAACACCTTTGCTCACCAGGACCATCTTGGGACTTGCTACTTATCCTTCGAAATATGATTCAGATATCACCTAATCTCTGAGGACTTCCTGACTTTTCCAAGGAGAGTAGTCTTCCTTCCTTATCGAAGCTCCTATGACTCATACATGCACACACACGTATTCTCCCTTCCCCCCCCCATATATCTGTGTTTCTCTTTTAGCCCTGTACCACACTACACAGGCACCTTGTTTATATGTCTGCTCCTCCAACAAAGCTGATTAAATCAGGAAGTGGGTAGCTTGGATCTCCACTGTCCCACACATTAGTGATTAATAGGAGCTTGCTGATTCAGTGTGTTTCATGAATGGGCAAGCAGGGCATTTGCCACTTAATCCTGGTTCCATTAATACTGCTGTGATGCTAGCAGATAGAATGTGGAAATAAAAAAAAAAGAAAAGAAATGGAAAAAAGCAGATACATCCATTCTATCAGTTAAATTTTTAAAAAGGGGGGGAAGAAAAAACAACTTAACATATAATAACCTTCTATGGAAACTATGGTTGGGACAAAAAATAATCAAATCATATTCTGTGGCATAGAAGCTCGTGATACAACTTTTTTAAAGAAGATTATATTTATTCATTTACTTATTTGAGAGAGGGAGAGAGGAAGAGAGCAAGGAAAGAGCAGAGGGAGAGGGACAAGCAGACTCCGTGCTCAGCATGGAGCCCCACGTGGGGCTACAACCCACGACCCGTGAGATCATGACCTGAACCAAAATCTAGAGTTGGATGCTTCACCAGCTGAGCCACCCAGGTGCCCTTCATGATATAACTTGTTAAAGAGAAACTGTGATAGTATATATATTTTATTGACATCAGAGTTATTTATTTCTCTTTACTTTGTAACCCTAGGGTAAAAGCTATAACCTCGGCCCAGTTTTTCCCAAATTATAGAACTCTGAGGTTTCTAGCTGAATCACGTGTGGCCCTTCCTGAGACTAGAGGCAATCTCCTAAATTTTCAGAAATGGAACGTCACCCTTGCCCCTGGGTATTGTACTTTTAATTGACACTTTAGAATTCTGAGATCATAGGCTCTGGCCTTGGAGTTTAATTTTGAATTTATCACTATTCAACTTCTTCCCCAAAAAAATCCTAGCTGAAAGAAGTGATACATTTTTTTTAAAAAAGCGTAGGTCCCAAAAAGTGAAATGTATCTTAGATAGACGGGTTTTAGCCTTGTTTTCTTGCCACTTCACAGTGTGATGTTGGGCGAGATGTTCGCCTCTCTGTGAGATAGTTCCCTCATCTGTAGAATGGGATGATAAGAGGTATCTAGCTCTTACAGGAACTAGGAGGATTAAATGAGTTCCTGTATGCAAATGCTAAGAACAGTGTCTGGCACATGATCAGTACCTGAGTATTTGCAGTCATCATCAAGCCATGGAGGAGTCTATGTGAATACATTAGATATCAACAAAAGTTCCTTCACAAATTGTTATAATACTGTGCCCTGCACTTACTGAAGGTGAAAAACGTTACTCTAAGTTTTAAAATCCTTATCCAAAATGATATCCATTGTGTTATTTAATATTCATTTTTATTTCTGTTATTTCTTATATAAGGACTACATGACAAACTTCAGTTTTGAATTTAGTACCAGAAAAAATGTTTTTTCTCTTGAAGAACAGATAAATGTTTCTAGAAGATATTGAAAATTATATGCCACCTTTTGTTTTGGGGAAGAATTTGCCAACAGACTTCAAGGTTTCGACCTTTGGAAGAAACTTAAATTTAAGCGCCTCTTGCAAAGATACATGTGCTTTTATGATAACCAAATGGAAACAGAGTTACATTTTGCTCACAGAAATTAAGGGGTCCTATTCAGAGAGCATGCCTCAGAGATGGTTACAGGAGCCTAGAGGGGAGGTGGGCCGGCTGACCACTGTGGGCAGGGCCAAGCTTTTCCTCCAAAAATTGTCCCCTTCACACAAATCACAGAGTAACTGTGAAGCCCCAGCTTTTGGTGCTGCAGGTCCTGGAGTGAGTGGGTGTTTGACGGAGCAGGGCTGCATGCTGAAGATTCCCCACACTCTACCTAGTGCTGGCATGAAAATGGAGAAAAGGCTCTGCTGTGAGCCAGCATCCATTGTTTTATTTTTCACAGCCTAGCAGTTACTCAAGACTGATTCTCATTGAATTTGATTCTCACATTGTCTTTCTCTCTCCCAAACATGACATTTATTTCAGCATGAATAAATGCAGTTTGAGGCTGCCTATTTAAGGATCACTCTAACAAAAACAAGGAACCTATTTTCATATGTATAGTATGTGTTAATGACCAACAAGGCAGGATTGAAGGACAATAATGATCAATTTTAAGGATATTTTCACTTTATCATAACTATTGCTTTGTAACTGAAAATAACATACAGAGGGGGAGCCAAAGAGGGAACACCCAAGTACATGGAATATGCATTTTGAAGAACTTCTTTTCAGGGGAAGAAAACATGTCAGGATGTATGCAGTGGGATCCTTTTGTAAGTCCATGTTTTCCTTTGTCTCGTATTTTCTATATTTAATGTGATTAGACCACCATTAGGTCTGTACCAAGAGCATTTGTCAACAGTTGAAGTCATTTTCTCTTTGGCCACAGCTGCAGTTGGAAGTTATTCATGATGACCCCATACTCAAAGGGCAGCAATAAAGTGACCTTCACCATCCAAGAATCTATTCAGACAACTAATATACATGTTAAGTGGAAACCAGGACAGATGGCAATATCAGCCCCAGAGTTCTTTGTGATTATTGGAGACTGGTATTCAGTTCTGGTCTAGATGGTGCATTAGCTCCCCAAAATAATATCTTCACTGCAGCGATCAATGTTCTAGGAGACCAAAGAGCTCCATACATGGTTTTATGTTAGGATAGCAACAAATATTTAATACCTCACAATATTTGGAGACATCTGCATGGGACAAATACAGAGAATTTATTCAATTGGTAGGGCCTTATTTATATGAGGAGGTTGAAAAAAAATTACACATGGTGATGATTCCTTCACTTAGTCGGCAGATATTTATAAGAAACTTTCTAAGTACCAAGCACTATACTCTCTGATGAGTATGCCATGGTGACCATAATAGTTATGGTGTATTAACTACCTTCCAAACCCCAATGAAACAACTGAAAAAGAATTATTTTAAAGGCACCCATGTATAAGGACAAAAGCATGGGATATGAGACAAAAACAACAAATCATTTAAGCTGAAAGTAGATGTAGACATAGAAACTGATTTAGCAAGACCAAAAATGCTGAATCCTAAAACCAGCAGTGGGCAAAGGCTAGAAGCTATGCAGTTTCCACCAAAGCACTCCCAAAGGCTCAGGAAATGGCCTCTGTGGGTATCTCTGGAATTGGGAAGTGAACATGAGCTTAATCACAGGAAGATGGACTAAAAGCAACACTGGATATCCCTCCATTCATCAATTCATCCATACAGTTGGAACCCTGAAGTTAGAACATACAGTTGGAGCCCTGAAGTTTTTTCCATGATTAAGTCAAACAGAGAGTCCATGAACTTGGGAACCTCAGGGGGAAGAGACAACAGCAATACCACACTAAAAATAATGGATTTAAGTGAGAGTTCACATAGATCTCAGAGCCTCGGTCACTGGACTCACAGAACCCTGGCAATCAGATTTCTCCAGGAAAGCTATCTGAAGAGTCTTTGGGGAATTTGGTCATTCCAGAAATAAAAGAACAAAGGAAACAAAGATCAGAGATTCCTTAAGGAAATAGACTAGCCGGGTCACCCTAGAGTAATGAGTGTAATTGACCAGTTCCTGTAGGCTCACAAGCTCTTCACTCATAATTGTGAGTAGACAACAATGGATCAACACATGTTTTATGGAAGGCATCTAATTTGACATACAGACCAAAAACAGACAGAAATACCTTGCAGGAAACAGAGACTATATGAAGAGATAAGAAAAGATTTTGCCTCATTTTAATGAGAAGAGTGTGCTTTATAGAACAGGCACTTTCAGAGAAAACCAAAAAAACATGCCTGGAAGTTAAAATTATAATAACAGACATGAAAAACTAAAATAAAGGATTGGAAGATAACACTGAGGCATTTTCCCAGCAAATATAGCAAAAAGATGAAAGAGATGGACAATATGAGAGAAGATTTTTTAAAATTAGTCTAAGGATTCTAATTCTGAATAATAAGAATTCCTCATGTGAGAAAAAAAATTAAATGAAGGGGAAAAATCATCAAAGGAAAATTCTCAGAATTAACATGAGTTTCCCCACTGAGAGGGCCATGGAGTGCCCAGCACCGTGAATAAAAACAAACCACATTCATTGGGATGTTTTATAACACTGGGGACAAAGAAAAATCCTAAGAAATTCCAAAGCAAAAATACAGATTTCATAGATTGGATAAAGTATCCAAATAGTATCAAACCTCTCATCAGCAATACTGGGTAGCTAGAAGACACTAAGTGCCTTCAAATATTAGAAGAATCATTTCTAATCTAGGATCTATAGCAAATGGCCCTATTGATTATTTGTGAGGATAGGCACACCTCACAATATCATACTTTTAAATATACAAGATTCAAGAAACTCTACCTTACGTGTACCTTTTTGTAAAAAGCCTTTGCAGGATGTACTTCACCAAAGAAGAGAGAAACAAACAAAGTAGGATACAAAGTATTTACAGAATCAGGAAACACAAGTAATAATCCAAAACAGAACTTTGGAAATTCCAGGATACATCTGTGCAGCAACTTGTTAAGAATGAAACCAGGCAGAAGTCTCCAGAAGATTTCTCCAAAAGAGGAAAATTGACAGAACACCTAATATACTTAAACATATGGAGAGATTTGCACAATTAGAAAAGAGTTAGGATTGAAAGAGTCATAAACTATTGAAAACGAAACAAGAGAATTACTAACTCTGTCAGAGTCAGGACTTGTGTAAAGGGGGGCATGAAAATAGTATACTCCATGACTCAACTGAGAATCCATAATAATCCATAATAATAATTCATGATAAAACTCATAATAATCACAGTTGGTCTGTGTTGGGAGAATGGGCTCACAGTGTTTGTGTGGTAAGAGTTCATGTGGTCAGTGTAGTGGAGGAGTGTGAAGGAGAACCAAAGCCTTCTGTTCCAAGAGGGAATGCATTATTCAATGTTTAAAACTAAAAATTCAAGAGAAAGTAATATAAGCATGATATTTACAAAACTAGCCAAAAAAATGCCAAAATATTCAGCTGGAAGAATTGAAAATAGTTGTTTTAGAGGAGGTGAAAATGGCATTGGAGTGGGCAGAGAGTGGCTGTCTTCCCTAACAAGCCCCATACAGCTGTCTCTTTAAGATATGTTCATTTGTCACCTTGAAAAAATAAAGACCAAATTAAAAAAAAAAAAACAAAACAGCCTAGTCTTAGTTGTCTTGGAATTTACACCCTAAAGAGGGGTAGGATACAATTACATAGATGTGTAACTCTACCTACCAATTGTGCTAAATGCTATGACCTAAATTTCTTGTTTAATCTTGTATGAATCCTGAAAGGATGGGAAGGTGCCCATTCTTAATGAGGTCTGTGCCATCCCCAGTAGTTGGTGAAAGATCATTATGAGTCATGAACTTCAGAAAAGAGTAAGGAACCATCCAACGTGGCATCTGTTGGGCTAGAGTCACTAACTGCGAGATGCCACCTGGAGCATTCTGTTTAATGATGGCAAGGTTAGCCACTGTGACCACGTGAAGGGTAATATTCACCTGGAATAACCTTCACTATTTTCTCTGTTCATGGAGGTTAACTTTATTGGCCCTAGTAACAGGAATAACCACCTGGAGCCACAGACCAGGAGAACCTGTGAGGACGTCAGAACTCGTCTATTCTTCTTTTGCAGCCAGGAAAACGCAGACTCCAGAAGGGTAAGCAGTCTGCCCCAGCTCTCAAAACTATCTAATGCCAGAGTTAAAGCAAGAACTCAGATCTCCAAGTTTCTTATCTAGAAACTCTTCTCTACAATTATAGAAAAATATATAGCTTGGCCTGTTAGAGAAGCTGAAATTAAATTAAACAAATTAAACTAATTAACATAGTGTTGCCCAACAATAGAAAACTTTATTTTCTTTGTGCAATGATGAAAGAAAACATTAAAAAAATAATTATTCTATTTGAATTTTGCATTATTGTCTAAATTTAGTACCTGATAGCAGCTTAGGGATGATCAGTCTCTTCTTTATAAAATAAATAATTTAAATTTTATATTCATCAGTAATTATGTGAAAATCTAATGGTGATAACTTGTTACAATATTTCCAAGGAATGCCTATAAATACTGCAGTATATATGACTTGCACACATTCTCATCCTGTTTTAAATAATGGCTTTGCATTTACTGTGGATACTTATATTTTAATAGTTTTAATCATATGTAGAGAACATACTATTGTTTTCTTATGCTAATGAAACATTATATAAAGAAGTATATGCTAATGAAACATATAAAGAAGTATCTTCCCTCCAGAGGAACCTTGTAATTTAAGACAGCATGTGCATATCACTCACACACACACACACACAGTCAGCCCCCTGAATTCCCTGAAAGAAGAATGCTTGTTTTACCAAAACAAGAAAGCTCTTTTTTAAAATGTTCACACTGCTGCGCCAGGACTTGCATGTTAGTCATGTCTACCGTAGTCAGATCTACAACAGCATTTTGAAATCTTGCTAGGGTCCTGACACATGTACTTGTACTCTTCTAAAGGATTCCCTGCCACTCCAATAGAAGCTTACTACAAGTTCAGAGAACAAGGCTATTGTTACCACAGAGAGACTGTTGAAGGCTTCTTTTTTTTTTTCCTGTAGTAAGGAAGCTTTGTAATAATTAGGTTAGAATATGATTTCTGATTCTGAGATCCGATTGGAAAATTCCAAGAAATACTCAGGATATCCCAAAGAACATTTAGGATTGTATTTAGGGTTGTATTGACCCTGTGATCATTGTCCACTCAGAACAGATTCTCAGTGATATGAAGGAAAATAGCACATCGATATGATGAGCATTAGACATGATATTAGGCCACATGATATCTATGAAATTTCCCTTTGGGAAGCAGGAAGTATCTATGATTCGGTAGATTAAACAGTAATTTTCAAATATATATTTTTGTGAATTTTACCATGTTCTCTTTGTCAATCAGCCAGAGGGAGGGTTAGCACTCAGATGTATGACCCCATGTCTGTGTTTTCTTCTATAATGCTCTGGAAGACTCTGGAAAGGTCAAGGAGCCCCCAAAGGATTATTGCTGGAAGATTGCATGACTTGAATTTGAACAGTTCTTCAAATCCAATACATATTTGACTGAAATATGCATATTTATTCTCTAGATTACTGAGGTAAGCATAGCAAGAACAGAAAAGGTGAGAAAAGAGTTATTCCTGCAAGTATGACAGTGAATCATGTGATTCAAAGCAGGGAAATGGAGTGTATTTGGTTGTTACTGTCCCGGATAGTTTAACTCAGGGCACTTGCTGTGGACTGGATTGTATCCCTCATAAATTCATAATTTGAAACACTAGCCCCCAGTGTGATGGTATTTGGAGATAGAACTTTTAGGAGGTAATTAAAGTTAAATGAGGTCATAAGGATAAGGGTCCTAATCCAGTAGGATTGGTGGCCTTACATGAAGAGAGAGGAAGATCTCTCTCTCTCCACATGCATGCACCCAGGAAAGACCATGTGAGCACACAGTAAGAAGGCAGCTGTCTGCGAGCCAGGAAGAGAGGTCTCACCAGAACCTGACTGTGCTGGCACCATGATCTCAGACTTCCAGCACCCAGAACAGTAAGACAACAAATTGTTTCAGCCACTCAGTCTGTGGGGTTTTGTTGTGGCAGCCTGAGCTAAGACAACACCACAGGAGTGTACTGCGGAGATTGGAATGTTGAAGCAAAGCCTGCACCAGGCCCAGTGCAGGATCCCAAGACCAGAGTTAGAGCAGAGTTTAGGTAAGAGCAGGGATCGGAATAAAGGCAAGACTGAGACTATGCATGGGGCAGAGTCATCCACTGAGGAGCATTGAAGCAGGATTTGGCATAATGAGCGAGAGCTTCTGCTTTGGACTTAACTAGGTTAACTTATTTTTCTCTACCTTCCGTAAGTTGCAAGACTTTAAGCAAGTTACTTAACTACCTTATTCCAATTCTAGTACCTCACAATGGAGATGATAATGCTTTTATCACGTAGCCGTTGTGAGAATTAAATGATTAGTATTTAGCATAATGTTAGTGCAGGCTAACATCTTTATGAATTGGCAACTATGTGTAGTAGCCAAAGGCCAGAGAATTTGGGGTCTAAACTGGTCTACATTCGTTTGTTCATACTCCAAAGATTTACTGCATACGTACTATCTGCCAGGCAAGATCATAGGTGCCAGAAATAGAGCAGTGAGCAAAACAGGAAGAAAAAAAAAAAAAACCCTACCCTCATGGAGCTTATGTTCTAGATAGTTAATGAGTCTAATGACAAGAACCTGAACTTAGCAGGCTCCTGAGTCCCCAGCCATGTCCTACATACAAAAAGGTCTTGTTCTGGGCAACTCACACAGTTTGGGGAATGGCTAAATATATGTAAAAAGAGACAAAGGAAACATATGCTGCCAAATAGCTTGTCACAGGTATGATAAATATTGCTCATTTCTTTTTCAAAAATGCCCGAAGGACTCATATTGACATGGCATCTTGTCACCCTTATTCTCTAAAAGCTTTTCTTCTCCTTCATCTCTCCCCTTTAAAAAGACAGGCTTTATATAAAGACAGCGTTCTTGTCCTAGAAAGAAGTATACCTTGATCTATCCATTGTCCCATAATGTTTCATTTGCTCTCCTGAATCTTGTTTCTGAAAAAATTTCAGCCTGGCAGGGAGGAAAGCAGATTTTTAAACAATTTGGGAAATTAAAGCTTCACAATGATACTTTCTGAAAGGGGCCCCTTTGTGTTCCCAGCTCCCCTTCTCAACATTTGTGGAAGTCTGTGTAAGACAGTTTTGGGAAACTCCTTAGTCTTGGGGTGTATGTGTGATCTCTTTTTTTATATTCATCTTTCCCTCTTGATTCAGAAGGCAAACTAAAATGTGGAGACCTTGGCCTCATAAATAATTGCAGAGTGGATTTTGTTTTGTTTGGTGGCCATTTACCATGTTATTTGTCGTGTTTTTCACTCTTTGTCATCCCTCTGCAGGGCTGATTGGAGAATGGATTTGGTTACAATTAATAAACCACTTCTCATATCTAAAAAACGCATTCTCCAAGACATTTTTCCACAATAACAGTGTAGTGAAATAGGTTGTTCTTTTGTTGCTTTGGAAGTGTGCCTTATTTTCCTTTATTATTTTGAGGCAACCTGAGTTCATGTATACACAATCCAAAATCAAAACAGCTAAGGGAAGCGCTGAGATAAGCTGCCCATCATTTTATGCCTAAATAAAAGAAAGGGAAAAGTAAGAGTAAGTGTTTTTGCAAAACGTCGATGAATACACAATCGTGGTCAATAAAGAACCACTAGAAACAATGCTGAAAACAAATTGGACTTAGTCCAAAACTCTTTCCATGTTTAAAAAAGTTTGGGAGGGCGCCTGGGTGGCTCAGTTGGTTAAGTGACTGCCTTCGGCTCAGGTCATGATCCTGGAGTCCCAGGATTGAGTCCCGCATCGGGCTCCCTGCTCAGCGGGGAGTCTGCTTCTCCCTCTCCTGCTCCCCCCTCTTGTGCTCTTTCTCTCTCTCACTCTCTCTCTCAAATAAATAAATAAAATCTTTAAAAAAATAAAAAATAAAAAAGTTTGGGATTTCTTTTCTTCTTCCCCTGTAAACGCATATGTGTACCAGTTTTGCCCACAATAGAAAAGTAAGGTTATTTCAGTAAGTCTCTTCTGTTTGGTTTATCACATGGATCATGGAAAGGTATGATTTTAGAGTTTGTTGCATTTAATGCACACTTATAAATTAATATTGCCGAATAAAGATAGCCCTTCAAATAGCAAATAAATTCTTACTAAGAGAAGCTCCTCTCTTATAACTAGAACACCTCTCACAGGACTAAGTCCTTTGTTAGTAAGATAAATTCTAGAAATGGATTTCAGAGTAAAGACCTCAGTATTTGTTTTTATTCTTGTAAAACCAATAAAGTGCTGGCAAAGAGCACTATAATGTGTCACCATAGTTAGAAATAAGGCACATTTAAGAGTGTTCTTTATTGCCTTTTGAGGGTTGGATATTGCTGTCCTTACCTACACTGCCATTTTACAAAACAGCAGCAGGAAGGTTAGATTCATTTGAGCCCCACTTGAATATTATATACACTCTTTAAAAATGTCAAACCTTTAGGAATATTAAGGGATTATGATATACCATCCTTATGTTCCTGTAAGTTTAAGTCTGAAATAATGCTGAATCTAAAAGAGTAAAAGGGTATGTTTTTCCATTGCCCTTCATACCATATTATTTCCTATAAAAGAACAACTCCATGTCAAAAGACCTAGCCATTGCAAGTGTTATTTTTTTAGATAAGAAATGTAAACACTATTTTGATACATACTTGTTTCTTTATATCTGGATGTTAAAATGTATAATACCTCCCATTCAAACTACAGTAAATTTGCATTGCAAGTTCTGAGCACAGAAGGTGGGATGGGATAGGAAAATATAACATTCAAACCCTGGTGAAGGGCTTTCTTGGTTGAAAGGGAAATGCAGATGCGCACAGATGACTGGAACGAAAATGGGAAGGGAGTTTGTCACCAAATTGCGGAGCGGAAGGCTTAAGAGCAGGATTCTCAACTCTGGCTGCACTGTAGAATCACCTCGAAGCATACCAGTTCTTGAGAGCAACTAGCATGCAAGTTAAGACCTCAGAAAATAGTTGGTATGTCGAAATGAAAAATAGATGTATAACCCAGAGCCTTTCTCTGTGCTGTAAAAAAAAAAAAAAGCCTGTACATATTCAACAATTATACCTTTCTTTGTTTTGGTGGGAGGCGGGGGTAAGGTGTAGATGTTTTGTCATTTACCCTGGGTGGGCCTTCAGGAAATGCTTTGTTGCCAGTCTGACTCCCATTTCTAGCCACAGCCCTATGGAGTTTACTTGATTGGTGAATGATATCTATACCTGAGCGTAGGCGTGCATGGATATATAATGCTCTGTGTGAATGAAAAGCAAATTAGTTCTTTCAGATATGTTCTCTTGGTTCTGATTAAAGATAAAAATAAAAGCTGTAAGTTCCCACAAATGCTACAAGTGGCTTTTTCTTGCAATGTCCCCGTTTATATTTTCAGCAGTATCAGTTCAGCAGTATCTCTTGAAAAAGTCCTTCATTCAAGGACCACCTTGCAACCCCAGATCATTTATGGGTAATTTGGTAGATGATAGACATTTGAAATTACTGTGACAGGTGTTTTCACATTGTTTCTGCTGATCTGATAAAAAGCACATTGCCAGAAAAGAGTGTCGAGAACTTAAATTCCTCAGAATCAGTTTGAAGCGCCCATTTGAAATGAGAATTGCTATAAAGAAGCATTTTGGAAAGAGATGAAGGGGTGGGGGGAGTCCTTGAGATGAAAATACAGTTCAGGAAAACAAATGTAGCTCTTTGATGGGGACTATATGCACCGTGCTTTAATTTATTCATCATTGTTATTGTCCTTGAAATTGTTTGCTGCTACCATTCACATGATGGCCCCAGGAAGCGCCGAAGGGAGCCAGTGAAAACAACTCGATGGTGAACTATTACAATATATTGCAAAATAAGAAATAAGAATTTACTAAAGAGACAAAGAAATACTGAAGGCTGAAGGCTAAAAAATACAGGGAAAGACTCTTCTATATATGATGGCCCAGCGGTGCCAACGTTAATCTGTAAAACCAGTGGCACCCATGTTAAGTAATTTATATGGGAATAAAAATTGTTTTATATAACTTTTGCCGTAGAAGATAACATTCCATAAGCTCGTCGTATTTTTAATCTTGACTTAAGAGAAGTACTGCTGTGACAATTTTAAAAAATAAGAGTTCCACTTATCTCTTTGCAAGAGCTCCTTCTCTTCATTCTGTGTCCTTCCCCTCATACCCGCCCACCCACCCCCAACTCCATCCACCCCCCCCCCCTTAGCCAAAGGCATTTGTGAAATATGGAAGCACTTATGTCATGCTTTTATTTGGTTGGGGTATTCTTAATAAATGCCTCCTGTATTTCAGAGGTGGTTTGAGGAGGTCAGCTAATGCAATTTCACTTTGATTACTTATTTGAATTTTGGATGCAAAGAACCCTGAACCAATTCCCTGAATTTGTCATAATCATAATTTAGTTATCCATGGCTGCTTCATTAGATTTAAGGTCCTTTCAAGAGAATATTGATTATTACAGCTCTTGATTATCTAATAACAATATTCATAAGATGCCTTCTTCCTCCAGCTCCATTCCCCTGACTCACTAATAGGTCCTGACTTTAACTGTTCTCCTTTTCCAGTCACAGCACCCCCACCCCCAGAAGTTACCACATCATAATGACACAGCGATATAAAGCAAGACCTTCTGTTCTTTCAGATGTTATACATTATTTTTCATAAATCCTTTCTGTCCCCTTTCAGTTTACCCTTATGTTTGCCATTAGAAGTCTGTATCTTAAACTCAAGTCCAAGCATGGCATTCCAGAGCTTAACAGAGCTTAGCCACCTTGTACTTTCTGTGTAGAGAAAAGTGGTATAAAAAAGCCCTTGGACCAAAATGTGAAACTTGTTTTTCCAGCTAGATGACATCATCAAATGGGAACATTAACGTTAACACGTGCCAACTCAAATAAACTAATATATATTTAAAAGTAGTTATATTTAACAATGTGTATTATCACCAAAAGGGAAAAAGTATATATTGGTCATATATGAACCTTTCACTCAAATGATTCATTAAACTGTTTAACAAAGTGTTTGAGAGCATCTAGAATATCCCAAGCACTTGTCTAAGCAGTAGAGATTCAACCAACGGTAAGCAAGATAGACATGGCCTTAGCCTTCCTGGAGCTTCCAGTCTGTTGACCATCCAGGGAAATAAGGAGGCGGTGACATCACTGTATAACAGGGACTTAGATTGGAGAGAACAGGGTTCTACCGGATCTAGGGAAAAGACACTTAGAGAGAGAATTATCGGAGAAATCCTCCTGAGGAAAGTAACCTCTAAGCTGAGATCAAAAAGCAAGAGGAGAAATTAGTCAAGCCAGTTGGGTTAGTGATGTAGGCAGAGGAGCAAGAACACGACATATGCAGGGAATTAGCAGAAGCTCTAGATGAATGAATGAGCAAGGGTGGAGGAGAGACAGAAGAGGCCAGAGAGCAGTCGTGCAGGGTCATAGTCAGAGGGACACAGGATGAAGGGCAGTTTGTTGCCTTGAGGTGCCCTTGGGTATCCAAGAGAAGTTTTCAGTAGGGAGAGCCTGCATTGCCAAAAAACAAAAGATGATTTCATTTGGAAATTTATGAACGGGTAGGAAAGCTCTAAGTGTAATTAAGAGGTAGCTGAATTTCTTGAGATTCCTTGGCTAGTTTTCTAGAAAAATCTTTGACTTAGCTCCTGTTACATATTTATAACTCACTGACTACTGTTTCTGTAGCTCTTTTTCTCAACACATTTTGAATTTTATGCTTAAAACATATTTTATTGATGACTTAAATGTTTCCTATTCTAATTACACACCTTTAATTTCTCCGCATTTTTTTTCAACCAGAAATTGATATAATTAAAAATGTTGTGGTCTGCCAGGAAGAAGTACAAAATAGAAAATGTAACAGGCTATAGCATTACACTTTGAGTCAATTCTGTGCAAGTTTAATTCCCTACGCTTGTCAAAAGTTGTTAAAACATTGCTTGCCTTTTTTGAATATAAAATGTGGACAGACATGTACTAATATATCAAAAAATGACACTTTGTCAAAGAGGGCTTTCATGGGAGAATGTTCTGAATAAAATGTTTTCTTTTACAAAGAACCCGACCTGTTTAACATTCCAGAGCAAACACAGAAGAACACAAAATGCCTGAACTTAACTGCCATTCACAACCATCAGTTTCATTTACCTTTCATACTTTTTTTAATATTCCAAAAATTGTTCCCCCAAAGAATTATCAATTTTATTCCATGATAACCTTTATTTGAAGTAAAATAAAAGTAGCTTAGACCCTCCTCAAAATGGATGCCTTTCAGACTTACTAGCACTTCTGATTGTATGAAGATGATATGGTTTGCTATGTCTACTGTTAGACTCAATGTAATTATATGTGAAGCAGCAACTCCTTTATCTACTAGGAACACTTGCTGAGGCTAACTGTAGTTCTCTCTTCGGCAGATGAAATACAGAATTATAATCTCAAACTTGTTTTCAAGGTTTTTTTCCGCATTTTAAAATCTTTTAACCTAGGGAAAGACAGTAGCCAGAAAAGAATGGAAAACAGATGGCATTTGAAGGCCTTAGCAAGATTGACAAAGCAGATGCGCCTGTATGTCTTCCCCTCCTCATTCTTCAAATAGTACTTCCCCATTATGATTCATTTGTGATGCTTCCAATGCTTTGGGTCTTCTGAGGATTTCCAGAATTAAGATAATGGTGGATAGTTGGAATGTTAAACTGAAAATCAATAGATAATTGGCTTTGATCAAACCTCATATCGTCTTATTGAAATAGGAGGGATATCTGTATATGTTACGCACATCCTTGGCAGAGAATGCACTAAGTCTGGCTCTGGAGTGGGAATATCATTCATTGTTTAGGGTACCAGGGAGAAGGGCTGAAAGAAGTAGAAACAGATGGCAGTTGAGGTAATTGAGATACGGTACAGCTCAAGGCATCCTGGAATGCCACATAATTGTACTAGTGTGAAAAGAAGAGAAACATTCTATGTAACTTCATTTCATGTGTAAGCTGAGCCTGCTCGGAATTAAAATTCCTCAAGGGTAGGAGGGGATGCAAAAGGTTTGAGCTAATATCAGAGAATGGCAGGAACAGATTCCCCCACTAGAAGGGTTCATTGGAGAGTAGGAGGCCCAGACCAGGTTTTAATAAAATACTAGAAAATTCTGTGTATATGGATATAAGAGATGACTAATACTGGGAGCAATAGATTTTAATTCCTAATAGCTGAGCCAAATGTGTTGCCTTCATCTTTTAATTAATTCACACTATTATTGCAAGGGAGAGGTATTTTGTTGTGGTAGTGGTGGTGGCTGTAAGCATCTCACAACTGAAAATGCCTCCTTTAGAGCTCTTAGTTGGCGAGCTGGGACAGTGAGGTGCAGAGCTATAGAATGAGGTTTTGCACTCACCCCATCACTACCAATTACGTGGCCCTTGGCAGGTGCCTTAGACTCCCTTGGCCTCACTTTGTTCACCTATAAAATGGGCCTAATGATACCAGGTCATGAGGCATTTAGGTCAGTGCTAACAATATTTAGTAGCTGATAAATGGTAGCACTATCATTAATAGACAAATTTGCACAGCTTAGCACAGCACACAGAGGAATAGGATATTCATGGACGTAGTTCTTCACCGTACCAGGAAACAATGATTAGTGTGGGTGGTTAGAATTTCCTCATATTCTGTAAGCGAATATGTTTGAGAAGCTAGAATTATTTCTAAAGTTCCCAAACCTGCTCCCTCATGGTTCCTAGGTATATAAACAATGTTGTGTGTTTAAAGAGAAGTTAAAGGGGCACCTGGGTGGCTCAGTCGTTAAGCGTCTGCCTTCAGCTCAGGTCATGATCCCAGAGTCCTGGGATCGAGCCCCGCATCAGGCTCCCTGCTCCACGGAGAGCCTGCTTCTCCCTCTCCCACTTCCCCTGCTTGTGTTCCCTCTCTCACTGTCTCTCTCTCTCTGTCAAATAAATAAATAAATAATTTAAAAATAAATAAATAAAATAAAGAGAGGTTAAAGTCAGAACATTTCCTTGAAAACACGTTCTAGTTCCATTATCACACTGACTCGAAGGTTTTTTTTTTAACACCAGTTGTTACACACTTACGAATCATTTGCTAAAAACAGTGGTTTCTCCTAAATGTATTAAAGCCAAAATTAGTTTATAAAATTTAGATCCCTTTAAAGTTAAAACAATCATATCCTTGGTGATATAGACTCTTAGTACCTACGAGGTTAAAGTACATATCATATGTAACAAAGGAAACGTCAATGACATATCAGTATTGGGTTCTACTACATATTAGCCATTCTAGATACCCTGCAGTCATGCCTACTACCAGTGGCTCATTGTGAGTTACAACTGAAACCAGCACAAGATGCAGAGGAATCCTGATTTATCTTAATATTAAAATTTTACAGCACTTTTTGAGCTATTTTATAAATTAATTAATTTCAAAATGGATGAAGCAGTATCATTGAGGTTTAGCTAATTATGTGTAAATTAAATATAAGCATTTAAAATAACCATTTTAATTAAATACAAGACTCAGGCAACTAATCATTAAAAGTGGAATTGGTAACTTGAGATTTATCATTCTGAATCTATTTGCACCACATTTCTAATGAATTCTTTCCTCTACTTAAATGAAAGACAAAATGCATCTCCCCAAAGTGGCAGCTAGTAAAAGACAACCCTTTCTTGGGTCATTGTTGTCAGTTTGAAATTGACTCAGGCAAAAAAAAATCTGCTTTGCTCCAGTCTCTTAGATACAAAACTGTAGCTACTCTTTGCTAAACCATTTCCAACATGACATATATTTTAGTTCTATAAACATCTAAGAAAAACCCTAATCATTGTAATAGCATTTATTACTGCAAAAAAAATGGATATATTTTGTAAGAAAAAAATTATACTTTTTATAGAGGAGGCTCTGAGGAAGAAAAATCTGAATAATTTGTGATTTAATTTTTTAAATTAAAATAATTTATTACAACTTCAAGAATAATGAGAAATAACGCTTTGGATAGCTTCATTTTCTATATAGTAGCTATATACTCCAAACTTTATGTTTGTAAGAATATAAAAATATATTGCTGTGTTCAGATTTCTGTATGGTAATTTATATATGTTTAAAAAAATAACCACCAGCTAGTTTTTATTCTGCAGTGTAACTATCACTTAGCATAAACCATGATGCATGGTTAAGTGCTTAATAAACATTTGTAGGTTGAGTAAATATATCGATAAATTTTATAAAATATCTTTTAAAAGATTCTCTTTTAAAACTATTTATTGTTATATGATACCTTCTACTTTAACCTATTCCAAATAGTGAATAAAGCTGAAGTGCTTCTCCTTAGCACTTTGAGGCCGGTACATTTTTGTGCTATCCTGCCATCTATTGCTTTTCTATATCCTGGAATTAGTATAGACATTAAAAATCCAAAAGAGAGCAGTGCCTCTGCTGGCTGAGAAAGATTGATTTAAAGGCAAGTTAGCTTGTTTTGTTCCTTGGCGCTAAATACCTGCAATTACTGATTGTCTCATTTTTCTTCTGTTGTAAAAACTGAACTAATTGAAGGTACTACCCTTAGGGGATGAGTTCTGCAAAGTAATGAATGTTGAGTGCCCTCTTGAGTTTAGCATTTTAATTATTCATAATTATAATGATTTCTGTTTATTTGGGAACTTTAGAAGTAATTCTAGCTTCTCAAACAAATTGAGAAGCAGAGTGGTTGAGGCTTCATTTTGCTTTGTCTTATGTTGAGGTCAGCAGTCTCTGAGCATGCGAGGAGTTCTCACAAGCAATGGATCCAGTTTTCTGGCTAATAAGTAGACACTACCAATGTGTGCCATGTCCTGAAATAACCAAATGTACTTTTTTTCTACTAGTTCTCTGGTTTCTCTGGAACTGTTTGGGCAGTATTGGGATAGTGAGGTGGAGAATGGACAAGGATTCAAGTGGAAGAACTGGAAATAATGTATGAAAGTGTGTTAATCAGAGAAGAGATACAAGAGATTTGGTAGCTGGCTATTAACCAAGTATATACAATTTTAAAGTCTTTTCTTTTTCTTGAAAAAGGTGTGGTGGGGGGGCGCCTGGGTGGCATAGTCGGTTAAGTGTCTGACTCTTGATCTCGACTCAGGTCATGATTTCAGGGTCCTGGGATCAAGCCCCACGTCAGGCTCTGTGCTCAGTGTGGAGTCTTCTTGGGATTCCCTCTCCTCCCTCTGCCACCCCCCCCCACATGCTCTTGCTCTCACTCTCTCTTTTTTTTCAAGATTTTATTTGACAGAGAGAGAGCATGCACAAGCACAGGGAGCAATAGAGGGAGAGGGAGAAGTGGGCTCCCCACTGAGCAGAGAGCCCGATGTGGGGCTCGATCCCAGGACCCTGAGATCATGACCTGAGCCAAAGGCAGACACTTAGCCGACTAAGCCACCCAGGCACCTCTCTTGCTCTGTCTCTAAAATAAATACATAAATCTTTAAAAAAAAAAAAAAAAAGAAAGAGCAAAACTTAAAAAAAAAGTGTGTATGTGTAAAAGATGCACATTGCCATTTTGGACCAGAACAATCTTATGTCTACTATTAAATATATATTAGTGATAATGATGTATTGGGACTGGGCTCCTGCAATCTATTTAGATGTCATATACACTCTTAACAATAGCCTGGAAAAAACAATGAAATATTACTTTAAAAAAAAAGAGTTTGGCATTGCAAACCTGTTTCATTGCAGTCTGTTTCATTTTCTCATCTTTTTCTTTCTTTCCTTTTTAACCTCTCTAATACAGCACTTTAGTTTTAGAGCCAAACATGTACTCGCAGCTAAAGAATTACTCAGGTCTCCTAGTGTTCTATATTCAACTTAGGAAGAAGCAGCAAGTACTTAATATATTCAAGTAGTAGCAAAGGTAAAAATGATTTGTGTGGATAATCATCATATGGCTATAAAAGGTAGTCTGAAATGCACAATGTGGGCATCTTTAAGTAGAGTACATTTAACCTCTCTCACCTAAAAACTTCAACAGCCAGATCAGAAACAAATTTTCTGCTGCAGGAACATTATCTGAAAGTGCATGTGGGTAGCCCCCAATTTACAAGTCCATTTCTAATCAAAGGGAATTAACAGTTGCATATTCCAGGGTTAGGCTCAAATGTGAGCTCTGCTCTTCATCAGCAAATTGTTTAATAAAGGCACTCTGGAAGTACCATTTAAAAAGAGAAAGAAAGAAGAAAATGTTCTGATCATCCAAGACATACTTCTTCTTCTGCCCATAACACATTTTTAACTACAGCTGCTAAGGAGCAGCAAAAAAAATAATGATTAAAACAAAATAAAAAACTCACTGGAAAATCGCTTTGTCTCCGTCTCCACCCCCAGGTACTAACAAGCAGGAAATAAGCCAAAAGGACGGGAGGTAGGTTGAGAAGAGGCCATGGAATATCCACCAACCAGATAATCATCGCCTGATCATTGAGAAGTGTCTGAATGTAGGTATGTGTACTGAACACTAACGTGCTTTCGGTTATCCAACTTTCGGTCCTCCCACCCCGTGGGTTATACATCTGCCATCTCATCAGCCTTTGGAAAGCACTGCTCGGCATGACATGGCACCCATGCACACAGATACACCGCCTCTCAGAAACCCCAGGTGGTTCTCCCATAGGGGGTCCTCCCTCCTCTCTGGGCTTCTCAAACATTCTAAAAAAATGAGTTTAAAGTGCCACTTGTTCCTCCGTCTCAGTGTTCCCATATAGAAACCTTCCCCGCTGACGCCGAGCCTTATTTCCTGAACACAGAGAGCCTTTGTCCTTGTTGTCCTATCTGAAACAACTTTCCCAAATCCTCCTTCCTGGTTTTAATTCTGCTTTTCCTCCAAGACCTAAGTCAAGTTCCACCTACATTACAAAATCGTGCCGATTTTCCATCCCAATTATGTCCTTCCTTCCAGACTGCCATAGAACTTGTGGTTATACCCCACTCTGACATTTGACACCTTGTGTTGTGTATGACTTTGTCTCTCCTTATGCATGTGCCCTGTGTCCTCAGGGTAACTAGCTATTTCTGGAAAGGTGGGATCTGTTGCATTTTTTATACCAGAATCCAGGGTGAGGAGAAGTGGGCATGTAACGAGCTGCTCTGAGAGAGCAAGGCGACAAAGCAAGATGGTTAAGAACACAGATCTGCAGCTAGACTGCCAGAGGCTGAGTTTGAGTTCCTGTTCAGCCAGCTAGTAACTGACTGTGGCAAGGTTCTTTTTTTTTTTTTTCTTTTTTTTTAAAGATTTTATTTATTTATTTGACAGGGAGAGACACAGTGAGAGAAGGAACACAAGCAGAGGGAGTGGGAGAGGGAGAAGCAGGCTTCCCGCAGAGCAGGGAGCCCCATGCGGGGCTCGATCCCAGGACCCTGGGACCATGACCTGAACCGAAGGCAGATGCTTAACGACTGAGCCACCCCGGCGCCCCTGTGTGGCAAGGTTCTTACAAAAACTTTCTGTGCCTCAATTTCCTTATCTCTAAAATGGGAATAATTAATACATCCATCCCCTTGAGTTATGGTAAAGTTTAAATTAGTTAAATAAAAAGTGCTTAGCGTAGTCTAATGCTTATTGAATGCTCAAAAATTGTTACCTACTAATTAGTGTATACATGTAATAGTCCATCTCAGTTAAGTTTTTCAATAATGTCATAAGATAGATCACATTATTCCCATTCTAAAAAGAATAAATCTGTGACCCTGAGAGGTCAGGTCATTGCCCAAAATCACACGAAGAGGCAGAATGAGAGTCAAGTTGTCTGACCTTAAACCCTGGGTTGTTTCACACTGCACATTGCCTCACACACCATTTACTGTTGCTAACGATGAAATGTATAGCTTAAACCAAATTATGCTGAGATTTCACTAGATTTGACCTTGGAAAATCTTTTCAATGTGCAATGTTTTAGTTAGCTGTAAAAACTCTTTTTATGGGCTAATCCAAATGCGGTGGAATCATGATTACCTTTTTTTGTTTGTTTGTTTGTTTGTTTGTCTGTTTGGTTTGACTCGGAGGCCAAAATTCAGCTCAACAAATATTTCTGTTCCCAGGCACTGAAGAAGGATAGAGAAAATACCAAATGGGTAGTTTTGCCCTAGAGTGTTTTATAATCTAGGTGACTAAAGTCAGGGAAACACAAAGCAGAAACACCTCGCACGTTTTTAAACCTTTCTTTCCTAGGTCCCTTTGAGACCGGCTCTTCCATGCTCCCTTCCTCACCCCATGTCATAATATGGTCTGGACACAGTACCACTGCCTACAAAAATAACACTTTGGGGTTTGGCCGAATGTGCCATTCAAGAGTCAACTCTAACATGTATAAGCTTTTAAATCATTGTATTCTATCTGAAATTATTTGGGAGAATTTTTAAAAAGCCCTGTTGAACTTGGCAGACTAGCCCCTCTTGGAGTATCTTTATTTTCTAGGAAATGAAGTCTGGTTCTTGTCACTGCCAAAATTCCTTGGCTGCTGCTACTTCTTTTGTGCATCTGTAGTCCTTAGCACTGTGCTGGGGTATAGTAGATGACTGATAAATCCTTGGTTCAATGAACTGTTGTCACCCAAGTGATAACGTTAATGTACTCAGCTCTCCTGGCCCACCACTGGATTGCAGAGTAACTTCAGAGATCCTCTATAGACCTAAGGGAACTACCTCTAGGTGAAGACTCCCCAAGAGGGGATTGGAAGGACTAACATTTTTGAACACTTACCTTATTCCAGGTTTTTTACTTTACATATACCATTTCATTTAATCATCAAGGTAACCCTGTGAAGTAGGTATTGTTATCCCCCCATTTACCAACAAGGAAGCTAAAATTCAAGGTTTAACCAATATATTTAAAAATCACACAACTGGTGAGACGGAATTTCTAACACAAGTCTAATCCAAAGACCAACAAATGATGAAGTAGTAACGGGGACGAAGTGAGCCCAAATTCAGAGTCAGGAGGGAGATACTCTCTTCGGACACTCATGTCAAGTGACTCAGCCACATCAGATAGCCTCTTCATGCCTGTTTCCTCATCTCGTGTCACCTTATGAAGATCAAAATATTTCGTTTGTAAAATGGCTTTGAAATTATCGTTGATACTATAAACATAAGTTCTAGTTAATGGGTCTGGTAAAAACAGACACCGAAACAGTTTAGAAGCCCCCCAAGTCGTTTGATATGCATAGCAGGTAATAGGAGGAAGGTAGAGGCAATGAAAGAAAGCAGAGGCCAAAAACAAGCAAATGCCACCATGCCTATGGAGGGATTTTGGAAGCAGATCTAGAAAAGACTGCTCTAGTACTCGTGTCAATCCAATGCTGTGCACTTATCAGTTACTAAGTGGCGCTTACACATATAATATGTCACATCATGTTTTAAAGTGTAGATATAATGGCCAGAATCACTAAACCAAGGACTGAATAGAGGATAAAACAGTGGAAATGAGGACTGTTGCATAAGGAGCTGTATACCTGTGTAAAGAATGGTTGTTTGGCAGGCTACTCATCTGAAGGATTAAGAGTAATGCTGCCCTTAACCACTTGGTTCTCAAGGTGCGTGTGTACATGAAACACCCCAGGGGCCTTTGTGGGAACTGGAGTGCTGCTTCTTGAAGCGATCTGTCCAAAAGTTTTTCAGAGCAACTAATGGCACTTCAAGTTGTAGCTGATGTCTGGTTTTGACCTTGTAAATGTTAAGGGAAGTAATGTATTTGATGAGTTTTAAGCATGTGCTTCAGTTAAGTTACTGTGCTAGTAGAAACAGCTTAGTCTTATGAACTGTGGGGTGCTTTCCATTCTTTCGCGTTTAATTGCATTCCTGCTGAGTTTAGATAATAAGTCATTAATCTCAGCATCTGATCTAATCCATGATGTAAGAAAGTTACCCATATTTCTTCTTTCCATTTGTTGACATGGTAAGTTCCAGAAACCACCTACCAGATTTTTTTAAATTGTATTTTAACCTCAGCGACAATAGGCAACCTAACTGATATTTTAAACAATATTCAAGAAGTCAAAGAGAAATTAAGAAACCACTTCTGTTAAGGGTCTTTTGTTAAAACCTGCCTGGAGAAGGCCTCCACTGCTGAGATGGAGAATCTGTGACCAGTCGCTCAGTTTCATCTAACCAATTTTAACTGCCAAATATTTCTAAAAACATAGGCCTATGACAATAACACATTTAACTTTTTTTAAGTAGCTGCCTTACTATTTGAAGTTTATCATTATTGTTCACTGTTGAACATCTTGATGATAGAATGGGTTGCCAGAATAATGATTGGAGTAATCACAGCAAAGAGTGACTAATTTGGGGAACATTTTTAGAGCACAGTCTTAAGTTATAAAGGTATTTTGTACACTATAAGTCATTATACAAATATTATTTATAAGAATAATATTTATAATATCAAATTATGTTTGTCTGCAAAGTAGTGAAATATAATGGAGGAAAATTTTCCTACTTTTACTTAAAAAATATTAATGAACATGGGTTCTTTAATACAGAACAGGATAGTACCTGAGAGAAGCCAGAGAGAAGAATTATAATATCTACTGTAACAGAGTGCTTGTTCTGTGCTACACACTCTATTTTCACTTTGAGTCTTCAAAATGTCCCTGCAAGATTTTGTTTTCTTCATACACCCACTTATACAATTGGGGCTCAGATCCTTTAATAAATAGATTAATCAACTAGTAAATGGTAGTGCCCCAAGTTAAACCCAGATGTTTTAGATTCCTATACTCATACTCTTTAACTATTAGGGAAGCCATTTTCCTCCATAAACAATAGGAAGTAAGGAGTCAAAAAGAAAAGCTTTCAAAACAAAAATGATAATCGTAGCTATCATTTATTTAATGTGCCAGGTGTGGGGGTAGGTGCCACAGGGTGCCCTTAAAGTCACTGACCTCATTAACAGCTCAAAAGGGGTTCATTCATCTCAGGTTTTTCAAGTGAATTGGATATTGATATTTTCATTTGCCTTGTGAGAATTTTAGAATTCAAAGGCATTGAGTGACTGATCCAAGATGGCATGCCGGGTAAGCAGCAGAATGGAGTTGCCAACCCAGGTCTTGATGAGTTCCAAAATCCATATTCTTTCTGCAGAATATTATAAGCTAAAATATATTTCTGATTTATAAAATAAAGCCTCTGCACTGCTGCATACTTACCGTTTTTTCTCTGAATTTATTCTTAGAATGATTTTAATTTTGTTTAGAAGTTACTGAGTTTTCTGTTGGTAAGGAACTTTCAGAAAATGAGTATTAATTCAATGAATATGCACTACTTTGTGTTTATCCCAATGGTGCCCAAGTTTACATTAAAGTCATATTCTAACATTATTAAATCTCATGTGCTCAGCTTATATTTCATAATCTAGAATTTCACTAAGAACTTAAAGATGGAAACAGATTTATTAGGTGCGGGAAAACTGCCTCGCATACAGAAGTTGCTGCTCTGGAATACCACAAGTTACCAGCACAACTGAGTAGCTTTCATGCTAATCTTGCAAGAAGCATAGAGAGGCATTTTGCATTCATTCATTAAACAAGTGTCTACTGATTGCTAACTATTTTCATACCTTCGTGCTAGGGAGATTGGCAGATAATAAGAACACAAACACCCCTACCCTTAAAGAGTTTTACAAATTAAGTAGGGAGAAAAGACATGGAAACCGTTAAGCAATGAAAACTGAAGTTAAGCCATATTGCAACACTGAAATAAATCATTTTAATACAAAAAAATAAAAACAATGAGTGTTCCAGTTTCATGGCTGGAGGTGCTGACTATGAGTTGAAGTAGTGAAAAAGGCTTCACAGAAGGAAGGCAACTGGCTAGGCAGAGAGGATGGATGGTACCTGCCAGGCAGGCGCTATGGTGGAAGTGGCCCAGCAGCAGGTGCATTTATTATCTCACAGGTTTGTGCAGGGGAACTGGAAAAGATGAGATTAGAAAAGGAGGTGAGGCCAGACAGTCAAAGGCTTTGATTCTAGCTAAAGACTCTGGCCTTTGGCCTCCAGGTGGTGGGGACTCATTGAAAATTTTTGAGCAGAAGAATGACATAATTAAAAGAGCACTTTAAAAAAGATTAATTTGGCAGGAGTAGGCAAGATGGATTGGTAGAAAGAGAACAGGAACAGGGAAACTACCACAATAATTCAGTTCTAAGGTGATGAAGTTCTAGACAGAAGTGACAGCGCGATAGAGGGAAAGAATAAATGCAAGAAATAGTGCAAAGAAAGACAGGAGAGAAGGTGATGATGGGATGTGGGAGAGAAAGACACAAAATATACTAACTTTGCATTCTGTTTGGGAACTTTTATAGTTTACAAAGTATATAGAGTTCTTTGACATTGTACATAATATTCATGGTCTGAGATGCCATTGGATGGCAGGACCATCTTGCTTTTATTCACTGTAGCATTTCTTTTAGCAAAATCTGCAGTGAAGTCCTGATTTTCAAGAGAAAATGAATACAATTATAAAAATGCCTGGGAGAATAATTGTAGCTTTATGTTGTGCTACTACTTCCGTAACTACCAGCAATAATGACTGCAGTTATAGGATGGAAGTATAATTAGATGAGTAATGAAAACTCGACCCCCAAAATTCCAGTATCTTAGTTCAGCTGTTGTATTTTTTTTTACCAATTGACTTTCAAAAGTCACTAATTGATTGTCCAGAGTACATTATTTTCACAAATATATTAATATGATTCTCTAGTAGTTTAGAGTTTATTTGGTGCTTTCCTGCTAGGATTAATTACATTGTCTTCGAAATGTCCATGTATAATAATTGTTTTACTTTACAAATGGAAAAACTGAGCCATAAAGAAAGTGAATTAATGATTTATCCAGAGTGGTGTGAGAGCTCAAGAATCTATCTTACCTGTGGGCCCAGTGGACTAGAGAGAGAAAATAAAACTAGAAAGACATCAACAATCTTTTTAGTTATCTAGGTTTAGTGAAATACCCGGTGCCAGGCAAATGTAGCTTTCTTGCCTAGAACACACACACACACACACACACACACTCCATTGCATTACAATGATATAGAGTAGTTACTTCAAAAAGCAAGTGTCATTTTAATATTACTTAGATGCTGTTTTTAATGCCTCAAGTAAAATGTATTGTAGCTTCTAATATTAATTCATTCCCCACTTAGAATTGTTAAAAATATTTATGATCTGGTATAGAGCAAAGCATTTTGTTATCCATTTTCTTCAGCTTTGATATAAAAGCATTCTTCAGCTGTTTTCTAGGGACGAATGTTGTCAAAGTTTGATGGTAATTTATGTTGTCAGTCCATTAAGTTGATTTTATGGCAGCCAACACAACTATTGTCCATTTATGAGAAACCCGAGGACTACTCTGGGTCTCCACAAAGGCCATTTGATACCTGCCCTCTCATATGGCTGACCTTGAGGGGAGTTGACTTTGGTAATTTATGGGGAACACCATCTAGGAATACCTATTTGCAAGATTCACTGTCATTTAGTGCTAAATGATCATTGCTGAGTCCAGAGACAATCTGAGCTCCTGACAGAGCAATCCCATAAAAAATATTGCCTACCCACCCAGGTGTCCTTTCCAATTATCTGGAGTAGAAATTAATACTTTTAAAAGCTGCTAGTTTTTGAAAGGTTATTACAATTTATTCCAACGGTTTCCTTTGCACATTATGATGAATTAGTTTATTACACCATTATTTTCCATGTCAGCTTTTTAGAAGATTGAACCATAATGTTGAAACATTAGTGTGAATGGCAAACATACTACTTTACAGCTGAGTAATATATTTCTTTGAGAAAAATGTGCTCAGTTTTTAATAACAGGTAATTTTATGTTTATGCTCCCTAATGCTGTTGTCAGGTGTTATTTATTTCTGCTTGGTAAGAACTGGAGAACTTTCTTTTAAAATGTTAATGGGGGGGTTGGACAGATTTTAGAGTAATAGTAAGAATATACTACTTAAAATTAGAAAATATAAATTGCAAGTGTTTTTTCCTGAAAGCTAATATGTTCTAAGGTTTTCTTGACACCAGTTTAATATATGATGACTTCCAGGGAGAATGATACTACTCTCAATTTTTTTCCTTAAATACAGTTGGCGGGAAGAGATCTTTTTGTTCATTTTTCTAAGGTCTTAATGGCTTCCAAGTTTTTCTTTAATAAAACTTCTTTATCTTAAATGATTTATTGCTTCATAAATCATTTAGTGATGTTCTATCATTTACAGGTGTTTTGTAAATATTAATTAACACTATGATGGAGATTTATTTTTTTCAGTCATTCTCTATTATATATTAACTAAAATAGTAAAGAAGTATAGGTGATTTCCTATTTACCAGGTACTTAAAAAATACTCATTGTACCTGTCTGTGACAAAGATTGATGAGAAATATTCTAAAGAGTGCTCAATGTACTATATTTTTATTCATAGAGCAAATATATTTTAATGCTTATCATATGGCAGGCATTACACAACTGTGCATAGTTGGGACATAGCCAGGACAACAGTTTAGAAATTCAGTCTTTTTTATTTCTATTACAATTATTTTTATCCCTATAGTTTTGTTTTTTTTTTTTTTAAATACAACTCCACAAAAATTCTGAATCTTGACTAAACTGAGCGTGTAAGCAAATTCAGTAACAACTTGGAAGTTTTATGTTTGCTACCTCCAATCCAACAAATGCTTGCCAAAGGAAATACTGTTTTTTTTTTTGTTTTCTCATCAAACACATTTGTTTCTTTAGCAAACGTTTTCAATATTGAAGTATTTATTTTTGTTGACATGACTGAAGCAAATGTTAGTTTTAGCAGAATTAAGATTCATAACATTCATAAGTTTTCCCCATTGTGCCTGAGAATTTCTTGATAATGTAGGAGATGGGTGACAGGAAGTGTTCTAAGTTTCTCCATTTGGGGGGAAAGGGGTGTGATTTTTGCTGAAGTATAACATACATGCAGAAAAAAGATGCACATATAATAAGTGTACAGCTCAACGGATTGTCACAAAATGAACATACCTGTGTAATCAGCACTCAAAGCAAGAGACAGAAATCATCAGCATTTCAACATTTCCCCTTCCAGTTGATCACTCTCCAGCACCCCCACCCCCTAACTGTTCTTCCTACTATTGACATCATACATTAGGTTAGACAGGTTTTTGAAATTTGTATATAATAAAATCATGATAAAATTATGACTTCTTTTGTTCAGCATCATGTTTTTGAGATTCATCCACATCGTTGTATGTAGGTGTACTTCGTTTTCATCACTACATGGTATATTCCATATTTTTATTTGCCCAGTCTACTATTGATGTTCACTAGATTGATTCCAGCATGGGGTTATTGCAAAAAAAAAAAAAAAAAAAAAAAAAAACCTGCTGTGTTAGCATTTCCATCTATATCATTTGGTGAAAAATAATAGCATTTCGATTGGGTATATTTCTTGGAGTATTGGACTGGGCCTCAGGATATGTATAGGTTCAGCTTTCATAGATACTACCAACCAGTTTTCCTGAGTCCTGGCAATGTTTTACACTTCCTAGTTATTTTCCTTTGGACCTTAAGCTTAAAAATACTTGGGAAGATTTGGAGTAAATAATTTCTAGGTTTCTATCAGGCCTGAAGTACTGTAATTCAGTACTTGTTACAAAGGAGAACATTGGCATAGATTTTCACAAAAGGCAGATAATGAGAATCTGCTATTTGGTTTTCCATTATATTTCTCAGTTTGCATTTGCATCTGGATTTGACTGTTAATGAACCTAGCATTCACATTTTATGCTAAATAATGAAATTACAGTATCTGGTGCAGAAAAGCTGGAAAGTTTTCTGGTTTACTCAGTCATATTCTTCCATGTATATAGCATATTTCTTGCTGGGCTGATGGTAGTAACTGGCCAAATGCAAAACAGTACCACTCTTCTTCAGCATTCCTGGTTATTTTCACTGGAGTAAAGTAGCACAGGGATTGTGAGGCTGTATCTCTTGTGGTATTTTACACGAAGCAAGTATTCCATACATTTTGTTGGACACATCCATTTTGTTGGATGGAGTTTTTTTTGTTGTGGGGGAGGATTTGGGGGTTTCATACAATCTTGGCTCTGCCAACTGACTTCGGCCAAATTGTTTATCTCTCTTAGCCTTATTTTCTTCATCTGTAATGTGGAGAAAATAATGGCTCCTGCCCCATAGGTCTCTGTGAGAACAAAGTGACCACGCAGGTGAAGCTCTTTGCACAGTGCCCGCACACGGTACTCAGTAACTGTTGGGTGTTGTTGCTGTTTACTTGTTTGTTTTTCTTTTTTCTTTTTCTTTTTTATTATGTTCCATTTGTTTTTTAATTTTAAGATGGGTATTCTTTCAACTTCTGTCTAAAGATAGTAAAGATTCTGTTGCTTATACTTTCAGAAAAGTAGACAGACATGCTACTAGCGTAAGTCAATTAGAACTTGACAACTGGATTTTATCCTTTCTCCTATTAATGTTTCCACAAGTATTTTTGAGTTCCGACACAAGACCCAGTTGCTCCACCACAAACAGGTGAGACCCCACCCCTGGGCACGCAAAGCTGACATGACTTGCAAGGTAAAGTGCAGTTGGACAGTTCAAGTGCAGTCAGACACGGCATAAATGGGAAGTTCAGACGGTACCGATTGCACAGCAGGGCACTTCGCTCCAGGAAGGCTTTCTGGAGGAAGTGACCCTCCACTTACAGCTGACAGATGCACAGCAGCTGACCAGCTAAGGGAGGAATAAGAATTACTGGGACAAGAGCATACCAGGCAGTGGAAACAGCATTAGAGGACTGGAAGATTTTCAGAAAGACTGAAACTGAGAAGGCTAAGTAGGAGGAAAAGAAAAGGAAATGTGTCAGGAAGAAAGAGGTTCGTTTAAAAAAGGCAAGGAGGAACCAGTCCATCAAGGCCATATGAACTGGTCTTTGGACTTTGGACGTTATCGTGAGGGTAAGGAGAAGCTATTGAATGGTTTTAAATTTGAGTGTCAGACCAGACTTTGATTTTGACTATCAAGATCAGATTTGTATATTAGAAACACCATTGTTGGTACACAGTGAAGAATGGATTGGATGAGAACAGGACAGGAGGCAGAGGAAGACCAGTTAGGAGGTCGAGAGAGGGAACAGGCTAGAGGATAGCTGTGGTGTGAGGTCTCCACGGTAGGAACAGGGAGAAGAGAATGGATACAAAGTACCACACTTGGAAATCTAGGATCATCCCCATATTCCTGGCTTGGACAATGGGATGGATAGTCATGGTATTAGGGAAGGAGGTGGGGGTGGAAGATGGATGTGTTCCACTGGGGCCTGTGAAGATTGAAGTGCCTGTGTTATCTAAGTGCCAGAGGCCAGTAAGTACTGAATAAATATCTTTGAGTTCAGGAGAGAAGTCTTAAAGGAAGGTATAACTAACATGGGTAATTCCAACAGCCAGGAACATAAGGCAGGATGCTTCAGCAGGGTTTATAGAGAGAAGAGAATGGCCTAGAACAGAGAGACCTGAGGAAAAGCCATTACATAAGATAGAGATGGAAGAAGAGGCACCTCAAGGGGCACTGAGAAATAAGAGCCACAGAGGTGGTAGGAAGATGTGAAGAGTGTGGGTATCATGATGACTGATAGGATAAAATGTTTCCAGAAGAAGGGAGTGAATGGTCAGTAGTGTCAGATACTGCCAAGGGTGTGAAATAAGCTGGGTATTGAGAAGTGTAACCACCAGATTTAGTAACAAGTAGATGTGTGAAAACTTTGCTAGGAAGAGGCTGGCTTTGAGCCAGTTAGGGTGCAAATAATAAATGGAAACGTAACTAAGAGTTGATGGACTTTCAGATGAATATATTACTAAATAGCATGTTACATGGCTATATTAGTAAGACCGTTGAACTAAGACCTGTTAAATATAGATTTTAAGACTTAAATACCAGAACTACAAAATACAACAACTCCAAAATACATGCAACTTTCGATCATGCTTTTTTTTCTTAATGGGTCTGTGTCAGTGGTTTGACATTTACCTTTGAATTCTAGAAATGTTCTGTAGAAGAATCTGAATTTTATGCCCTAATAGAATTGTTAGAAATTGGCCTCTTAATGAAACTCAGCTGCAAATTCTAAAGAAACAGGAATGAACAGGGTGAGGAAGAAATTCTCTTTGGATAAGTTCTTTTGAACACTTTTTGTTAATGTTGGAAAGAATAGGATATGAAAGCACAGCATAGAGGAATTCCAAGTGGAAAACCAGCTCCCTTGCATGTACATATATGCAGAGTCCAACTCAGAGAGAGGATGAACTCCTGGAGGAAAAGGCAGTGATTCATTATTGTGAGTTAAGAGGGGACATGTTATAAATCACAAGCAGGAAAAGCACAGTTCTGTTTTCCCTGCTCTGTTCCACTGTTGAAAATTAATTTTCCTCAGGATTTTTTTTTTTTTTTCCTGGTGGCTGTTATTTACAGTATTGTCCACCCAGACCAGCTCATTCATTTACATGGGCAGCTCTTGTTGGGGCACCAGGGTAAAGCATAGCACATTAGTTCAGGGGGTTCTAGGAACTCTAGGTGGATGAAGGGTGTGTTTATCCTCACATTTCACATCAAGCCCAGTTTAGTACGTGAGATTCGTGTTTAAAGAGCTTTGGGGTATGTGCTATGGTGAGCGCTGTGACTTGTGTAAGACTGATGAGTCACAGACCTGTACCCCTGAAACAAATAATACATTATATGTTAACAAAAAATAAATAAATAAAATTGGGAATCAAAAAATAAATAAATAAAATTGGGGGAAAAAATAAAGAGCTTTGGAAAGATTAATGTTTGGGGAATTTTCCTTTTAAAAATACCTAAGGTCACTTTGGTGTGTGATACAATCGGACCTTTCACGGACGTGACACCTTCTCCCAGTGGCTCTGTCACTTAGAGGGCAGACCTCAGGAGCCGGCCGTTGTGTGGAGCCGTTGGCCTGGGGCGTGGCAGGGCCGGGAAGGGTGCCCTTCACCCATCTCCCACCTCCCCGGTCTGAGCACGTGGAGCAGGCAGGCACTGGACGGGGGGCCCCAGTATACTCTGGCCTCATTTATTCGCCAGAGACCCAGCCCTGTGAGGGAACACTAGAATGATGTCCATTTTACCATGAGGGAAGTCAGAGCCTGAGAAATTAAGTAATTTGCCCGAGTATACAACAAATAATAAGAGCTGGATTCAAACCCAGATTCTTCCACAGTGGCCTAATGGAACTAAAGAGTAGTATTTTTGTTTGGTGTCATTCGGTTTGGTTTGGTTGGTTGTTTTCTTTTTTTTTTCTCTTGGTTTGTTTTTTGTTTTCCAAGTTGCTGAATAGAGTCCACTGGGTTGAGTAACGGAAGATACATGATTTTGCCTTCTAATTCCACCACAGCTTCACTTTGCTATCCTATCCTTTTTTTCTTTATTCTTTATATGTATTTATATCCTATTTCTATCATTGTGAGCCACTTATCATTGAAAAGAGGATGACAAAGGAGATACTTTATTAAGTCACATGATAAAGCATTATTAAAATTTAGTATCATAATAAAATAAAGCATAATAAATCAAGTCAAATATATTAGGGTTAAGCACGAGAGGTATTATTCCACGAAATAATTAGCATAAATTCATTCAACAAATACTTCTTGAGCGCCTACTACTCTCTAGGGGCTCCCCTGTGTGCTGGGTCAACAGCAGTGAACAAAACAGATGGCCTGCCCTCCTGGAGCTGTCATTCTAGGTGGGGCTGGAGGAGTTAGGGAGGCAGACAGTTATTACATATGTAAAAGGGTAGCAGGGTGTGAGAAAGCAAAGTTAAGTGGGTTGGGGGTGCCAAGGGTGGGAGGAAAAGGGTGGGTTCTTATGCATGCAGTCAGGGGAGACTTTTCAGGTGAGATTTTGTTTGACAGAGGCCACAGGGAGCAAACCCTGGCCACCTGTGTGTGAAGTGCGTCTTAGGAAGAGGAAGCCTGACCAACAAATGCCTGAGATAAGAACTCACTAAGTGTTTATGTGCCCCTCTCCCTGTTTTCCCCGAAGGAAGGAGACCAGTGTAGCCAGAAGAGAGTAGGACAGGGGAAGGGAGAATGGCAAGCTCCTAAGTCAGATAGGCAGGGTAATGGGACAGGGTGGTCTATTTTGTAGGGCCCTATAAGCCACTTCAGTCAGATTCAAATACAGTAAGCAAGTCACATTTGCAAGTAATATTGCTTTAATGCATCCAATCCAAGTTTTACCAGTTTGCCCCTCTTTTGTGTTTCTTTTTAGTTATAAATAGTTATAAATAGTTCCAATTGGATTATCTGTCCTGAATCCAAAAAGAACAGATCAGAAATTAAGCAAGCTCTCCCTCCCTTCTCCTCCCTCAGAGCAGGAAGCAGTAACTGGTCATAGAGTTCTCTGTTCACTGCAAAAGGTCAGAGCCAGCCAAGAGATGAACCGTTCCAGATATAGCCCTTAATATGCGGATCTTTCCATCCCTGCCCTTCACCTCACCCTGCTTCATTAATAGACTAAGGTCCAAGACCCAAGCCTCCAGCAGCTGGGTTTGCCTTTGCTTCGGCCCAGTTGCCTGAGCCAGAAATTAAAATGCCCTGACAACCATCCTGACCTTGTGTGCACTCCCTCCCCTTTGGTCCCCTGGGTAATTCCTTACTGCTCACTGTTGCCCACTTGAAGGGATCTGAACAGCAAAGAGCTGAAGGCAAAATAATCTTGACCTTCCCAGGTCTTAGCTTCCTCATTTGCAAAATGGGTCTGATCTTACCCCGTCTGCAGGATTGTTGGGAGTCTGACATAGCAGCTATTAACAAAGTGATGATGGCTGATTCTAGTTGAGTCCTTGATCTGATAGAATAAAAAGAGAGAAGAAAAGTGGGTCCCAGAAACTTGAAATAGAAGAAACAGAGGTGAAAATTACTTAAGTTTTGTACTAGCCTTGTAGTTTTAGTGTTTTGCTGCTTCTACTGTATCTGGCTGAGCACAGAAGAGTTAACTAGTGAGTGAGATAAGACAGAATAAACAGTCCAGGACAAAAGCTTGATGTCTCCATCGATGTGATGTGATGGAGTCTGCCCAGTTGAGAACATGAATATGAAGATGAACATCAGATAATTCCTGCCATCCAGAGAGGACAGAGTTTTCAACTGTGGGGTGGGAAGGGTGATTATGTCAATGAAAATATAGAGACAGACTTCATTTGGAAAATTAGGAAGTGCAACAGAATTCCAATAGAAAATATAAGTATTCCAACCTCTCGTCACTTAATGGAAGATTGTTGAACATTATTCAGTAGAGCTAACTGGGCAGACTCAGAGGCCAGGGCCTAGAACTCCCCCACCACCCAGAGACCATACTCAAGAAGGTACATATCAGCTGTAAGTACTCTGAGAAAGTCTAGAGTAGGAGCCAAAGCCTGATATCTAAGTGACAGCAGTCCCCATGTTACCACTAACATAAACATTGGGCAATAAGGTATGTTTTGATGGACAGGTTAAATAGAGCAACTGGAAATATTCAAGCAAATTCATAGGGCCTCAACCATTGGCTGGGGGTCAGAGACAAGACTTCTACTCCTTGTAAAGTGGAACAAGAGGGGTTAGGGGAGACTAGAACTAACATGGGGCAACTAAGGAGTGTCGAAATTATAAGGCAGTTTCCCAGGCAGAATCAGTAAAACTGTGATCCAATAAATCAAGACAAGGCAGAAGCTTTGAAATCACAATCAAAAGCCCAGGCCAAAGTGCTTAGCAACAAAGGGGCACAGGATACTGAGCTCCTACATCCCTCCTGGCTGAGATGGGGACTCACCCGCATTTGCGAGTTGGGCCACGTGAAGAAGTGGGTAGAGGCAGACAAGAGAGCTAGTGCTAGCCCCTCCCACCTGACAGAGTCTCCGAAAAATCCATTTCAGCCTCCAGATCTCCTTGAGCTGCAAGATGAAATTCTGAGAAGATAAGGAAAGTAAATCTGTAAGTTGCATGCCTGTGAGTTTCAAGCCCTTCCTTCTTTCTAAAAATCAGTTCTTCCTTAGCTCATGAGGTGACAGAATTATTTTTCACTTTCTAAAATTTCAACTCTAACTGGATTTCAATGAAAAATGATTTCCTTAAAAACTTAAAATTCTGGAGTTGAAAGTAAACATTAAGACTGTAGGTGTTTTAATCACAGTTCCTGAAGTCTTAAAGTGATGTTTGCCGGGTAGATGTGTACGCTGAGAGACACGCAATTGGGTGCTTGCAAAAACTGATTATTTTTCTTTAAAAATACAACCTTTTGTGCTAACATTGACAATTGAGACCAAAGTTTTCTTTTGGGTAAATTAAGGAACATAAATTTGAACTTGCCAGCTTACAGTTTACCCAGCCACAGAAAATAGGATCTAAAAGTGGAGCGGAATGTGTTGAATTGGAAAAGAATGACCTTATAAATACTGGCACAAGAACTTACGTTTTTCTATTTTAATTTACAGTTTGCAAAGTGTTGATATAATTTTCTACATTTTACATAATTTGATTATAAGTGTCTTCTTGCAAAGGGTCTTTAAGTATATTGGAATTTATTGGGCAAATGCTTGTTCAGGAGCAAATGGTTATTCATCTACTTATTGCTTCCAGAGAGAGGTTGTGCTGGTTCATTTAGGTGACTGGTATCCTGTCCACCAAAAAGCTAATCAACAAGATGGCCAGTTACATTCATGAGTATTTCTTTTAGAGGCATTTCGTTTCAATCCCACAGATGGTAGCTGCAGCCCATTAGTTTGTGAGCCAAGCTTTTCCGGGTCCTATTGTACTTAGCAAAATTGCTATTGCAGCAACACGATTATTCCAAATTCAGTGAGACTCAGCAGAGCTAAAACAAAGCTATGTCATAACAATTTAATCCCAGCTCACCTTCCCCTTTACTGGATAAACAACCAAACACCTGCTGAATTCTGTTCCACATAATGAGAACATCTGAGCAACAAAGATCAAAGAACTCTGACATCTGATCTTAAAACCAATACAGTGGAACCCCTTTTTGGAAAATATTTTTATTACATGGTTTCAGATAGCTATTCTGTGGGTCAAATTATAGTACCCAAAATAAACAATACCAAAAAATCCTGACTGGACATGGTCAATTTGTAAGGCCTATACCCTCACCAAAAACATTTTTAGGTGTTTCATGCTATCTAAATCAGCCTTCATTTGAATGACTTGAAAAATGGTCACTTAAAATTTATCGGGGCAAGAGAATATGTGTTTTCTGCTTTAAAAAAGCAGTAAAAAAAAATGCAAGACAAAAAGCTATTAAGGATGTTTATCTTTCCAGTTACACTAGAATCTCCACTTTCAAAAACAAGCAAAATACTTTGAGCTTTGCAAATATCCCACACACAAGTTTTCCAATATAATTCACCTAAGACACATCAAGTGTCCCTTCTGGGTTTTTTTCTCCATACTTATAATGAATAAATAAATATGGTCACAAATAACAATGCTTTCTTCCAGGGTTTTTTTTTTTTTTCTTTTAAAGATTTATTTATTGATTTGAGAGAGAGAGCATGAGCAAGGGGAGAAACAAAAGGAAAGGGGGGGAAGCGGAGAGCCCTAAGCTGGGCTCCATCTCACAACCTTGGGATGATGACCTGATCCAAGACCAAGAACCATATACTTAACTAACTGGCTGAGCCACCCAGGCACCCCTCTTCCAGGGTTTTAATGTAATTACTGAATACATCTCTCACACTCAGGTGCTGCCTTCTTCTGTGGGTCTTTTTTTATTGCACTGCACACTATAGAATGCAAGCCCCCTTACCTTCTCCTAGTGAACCCAAATGGCTGTAACCCTCCATATTCTTTATAAAACCTTTCCTGAATGAACATGAAATGGACTTTCTACTCCCGTCCTCCATATAGGTCCAATTACAGCTTTCCCCAGGTTCTCTACTCTGTAAAGGGTCCTCGTATAATTTCCTATGTATGAAGTAAATACTTATTTTGAGGTACTCAGTCAGAAGGGCTCTTAGATCTCCACACATTTGCTTATGAGATTGCCTGTCTTAGAAAACTTTAGGAAGGCAAACACAGAACAACAGTCACGCTGTACCTGGAGCCGAATGGAGCTGAATGATGTTTTTACGTTAATGGTTGTGTGGACTGGGCTATGTGACATCTAGATCTGAGTGAATCCTGTGGTGTGTGTGGACATCCAAAGCAGCTCATTGTATTGGAATTATTGTTAAATTAATTCTATTTAGCTAATAATAATGAGCAAAAGGCTAGTTTTCAACAAGAGTAATTGATGGCAGCCAAGAAAAACATAATTAGCCATTCCCTACTCCCTGAAGAATAAATATTCTAGTCTCCAAAATAACCCTGGGCCCACAGTAGAACATCCTCCTGGCACGAGAAGTCTCCTTTCTCTTTTAGCCAATGTGTTCCTCTAGGCGACAAAGGAGAACTGTATTTTAAGCCTGTCTCTGTTTGATACTGGAGGGTGCAGAAGTACCAGGATTTTGAAGAATGCTTTAACTCATTTGGGACTACCTTTGAATTGTTGATAAAAATGGAACTTTTTTACACATAATTTCAGGATGGTGATATACCCCAGATACTAAACTCCTGTCGACCTAAGAATTTATGTCTGGAAAAATGACTTTGTGGTACCTAGAACTAAAATTCCAAATTCAAATTACTCTAGAAGTGATGCTTTTATTTGTTCTTACATAAAATCATTCTGAAATTATGATGTCATGCACAGGGACAAAGGAGGATATATTTGCTGTGACAAAGAGAACCCAAGCAACAGAAGCTTAGATACACTATGAGGTTTATTTCTCACCATCCTAACAATTTGGAGTGACCAGTCCAGGTTGGTAGGGTGACTCTGTTCCCATAGGTCATTCCAAGACCCAAGTTCCTTCATGTTGTTTTCAACCATCTTCATCTTCATAATTGAAGCTGCTAATACTCCTGCCCATGGAGAAGCAGAAATGAAGTGTAAGCAACTTTCTTTTAAATAAGTGATTTGGAAGTGGCACCTATCACTTCTATTCACATTCTGTTAGTGAGATACCACTCATATGGCCACATCTAGTGGCAAGGAAGGCTGGAAAACAGTCTGTGGAGTCCTCACCCAAGTGTCCCTGGGTAGCCAAATCTCGACGTGCTTTCAGAGTCCCACCCAATCTTTGCATCCAGCAAAGTTGTGCACAACTTTTTCCATTAGGACCAGAGATATTTGCCATTTTTTGGTGACCTCTAAACAAACAGTCAAGTTGTCTGGCTCTACCCACAGACCCTCTTTATGTGGTGTTGATGTAGGATTGGGACAACTACAATGACTTCTCCCACTCAGAAAAGAAATAAGGCATCCCTGGTCCATACCAGTGCTGAAATGCTAAGGCAGGAACTTCAGAGATTCCCTACCCTACTAGACTTGTCCCCTTGGGTAGACCCTGGAGGGCCCACTTAAACATCAACCTCCATGGCCTCTGATGTTTCCCTCTGGGTGATCCTTCCTTGTCCGTTATTCTCCTTAGCCACATCTGAGCTGAGATAGAATACCTTCTTTGGGGTCCAGTTTAGGGATCAAATGATCCCAGTCTTTCATCAGCCAGATTTCTGCTTTCTCTAATAATACGATTCTCTCAAAATTTAGTCATGTTAGGCCAGTCTCTGACATAAGAGAAGGACAAAGTTGGTTACTTTTTTGTTCTGTTTTGTTTTAAAGAGTAGTTGCTCTTTCATAACGCTCACAGTTTACTATCTCAGATATCCTATTTAGCCATCTTAGTAGTTGGTCATCAGGATAAGGCTCTACTATAAAGGAATGCTTCTTGTAGAACTATGGTTTAAAGAGGGGCACCTGGGTGGCTCAGTTGTTAAGCGCCTGCCTTCGGCTCAGGTCATAATCCCAGGGTCCTGGGATCGAGCCCCCGCATCAGGCTCCCTGCTCAGTGGGAAGCCTGCTGCTCCCTTTCCCACTCCCCCTGCTTGTGTTCCCTCTCTTGCTGTGTCTCTCTCTGTCAAATAAATAAATAAAATCTTTTAAAAAAATAAATTAAAAAAAAGAGTTACATACAGAAGCAGCTGGATTAAATTATTTTTGTCATTTCTAATGGAAATGCTGTGGACCATCTTATTTCCAAATCAGACATCCCTTCTATTGAAAATGATGAGGCTTTGGTAGCCAATGTCTAATAATTCACTTCAGTGCAACCTTAAGATGTACCTTCCCTTCAGTTGTCCTTTGGTTTAAAGGTGATGAGGCATAATGATAACTCAGTTAAGGTCACTGTCTACAAATTCTTTAAATTCAGCTATGGTGAGTACAACGCTATTGTCAGAAATGGTCAGCCCAGAGCAGAGGGCTGTGACTTAGAGGCACAAATCCTGTGCCTGCTGAAGAAAGCCAGGGCCCTCCCATGGCACACCCAGATGAGCACTCCCTCACACATGCAACTTCCCAGGCAGCATGAGACTGACCTCTCACTTCTGCATCTGCTGTCATCGTTTGCTTTGGTGTCCTTGACCCTGCCTGCTGCACATTCTTGGCCCCTCCCATTTGACATCTACTGTTTGGACAGCGGTCATTTCCTATCCCTATAAACCATGCTGGCCCCTCTCTCCAGTCTCCCTCCTAATCAGGCAGGCTCTGGGTCTCCCTGTGAGCATTCTCATCTTTCCTAGTCTCTGACTTGGCAACCTGCCTTTCCAAACCTAGTATTATCATTTCATTTCAGCCTTGCCTGAAACCAGGGTCCACGTAGGCCAGGCCTACAGTGGGGACCACCACACATAACACTGGAGATGAAACTAGAAGCACACTAAGCCATTTTGAGAAAGAATCTTCCATTATAAAGAAACTCTATTCCTGGAAAGATGGTGAAAGGTCAATATGAAGCATTGTTTTGTGTTGTATTATTTTGTTTTGTATTGTTTGGTTTTAGTGAGACAGTCTTTGGACTGTGTGTGAGCCAAGACTGGAAGGTGCTCTCAGGAACAACCTAGAAGTACAAAGCCAAACTCTGGGTCTAGAACTTAAAGGAACATGGACAGAATACCAGAACCAGAACATAGTTTGTATGGAAGGTATGAGATCGGATTCAAAGCCAAGATTCTCAGGGTAAACAATGAGGGATGTAAAAAGTGAAGGGTAAGTCAGGGACAAAGATGAACAGAACGAGGAGCTGGGGTGGGGAAGAGGTAAGCAGGGAGAGTAATGTCCATAATCGTCAGTTGAGCATGTTTGAAAGGAGCAGACTGTATGGGCACAGGTGAGACTTCACCTGCTAAAGGCTCGCACTCTTCAGTTCAGGTCCTGATTAACAACAGAGTGTGAGCCAGAGAGACTCAGATCCTGCTGGACAACTATTTTATGTCAGGCACGGTGATAGGAGCTATTCAAAGGTTGCTCATTTGATTCTTTTGAATTGTTTGAATTCTTTTGACACCACTTTGAAGTGTCAACTTAGCATTTTCTAGGTGAGGAAACCAAAGCGTGGGTCAGATCCCACAGCTAGTAAGAAGCCCCACTAAGATTGGTGCCCAGATCTACCCTACGCCAAAGGCTTTGCCTTTTCCATCGAGCAGGGGTTAAAACATGTTTAAAATGGTCCATGGATTTTCTGGGCCTGCCACATTCAGGTTCCATTTCTCCACTTGCGTACTGTAGATGTGTTGAAACAAAGGGGCAATTACATTACATTAGAAAATTACATTAATAATGTCACCATCTAGGGGCGTCTGGGTGACTCAGATGGTTAAGCGTCTGCCTTCTGCTCAGGTCATGATCCCAGGGTCCTGGGATCAAGTCCCGCATCGGGCTCCCTGCTCTGCGGGGAGCCTGCTTCTCCCTCTGCCTCTGCCTCTGACTCTCTCTCTGTCTCTCTGACTCTCATGAATTAAAAAAAAAAAAAAAATTAAAAAATAATGTCATCATCTCATTAAATGTATTGGTCTAAGGTCATCCAAAAGCGGTGAGAGGTCTGCAGTTGTACCCTGCCGGTGTTTGGGAGCACTGCATGCTTGTCTTTGTATTATCCAAAACAGAATGAACATCTTGCAGCTTCAAAACACAGGACAGCAGTCTTCCTGACACTTGAGTCATCTATCTTGTCAGGAGCAGTTCTGTGCCAGTCAGCTCAGGCCACAGAGTGCAGGGGAGCGAACACACTGTCCCTGGGAACACCTCAAGTACATCTGCATTGCCTGCCAAACTCTGGCATTGGAACAGCAATGACACTATACACCAAATCACCTTCTCTTCTGCCTTGGACATGGAAACAGTTCCTAAGAGAAACACAAATCTAGAAGAGGAGCGAGGTGATGACTATACACAGTAATCTCCCACTGAATGCAACGTATGTGTTATAACAACGATAACCACTGTTCTGCCATCAGACATTTATGGACTGCTTATTACATGCTGGGTATTGTTCTAGGTGCTGTATGGATAGTAACTCATTTAATCTTTACAACAGTCTTAGGAAGTAAGTCCTGTTATTATGCCACTATCAAGGGTGAAGAAACTAAGGCATAGACCTGGTAAGTAACTTGCCCAAGACCACATACCAAGTTTTGACGTTTTAGCCACTTTTCAGCAGCTACTAAAGTGATGCTCCTTGTTTGAAGGAACTGATGAGGAGACAGGTGTACTGAGGGACAGCTACTTTAGAATTAGTGCAGGGAGAAGAGTGATCTCTGGAAACTAACACAGTTAGCCAGCATGGGTTAATTCCCTACACTCCTCCATTTGGCCACTGTCCCCCCCGCATCTCTCCTGCTCCAAAAACCTGACAGTTTTTCTCTGTGAATATATTTAGGAGACAAATCTGTGATCATGAGACAGGAAATGATGAATGAGGTGGGAGGATAACTTTTACCTAAAAACAGTTCAAAGGAAATGATACCATTCTGTGCAGCCCTCATCTGTCCCCCTTCCTTGTCCCCTGTAAACAGATAGACATCTAGGAAAGCCTTGACTTGGGATGATTCTTTGCATGGAGTTCATAAGACAAGATCACTTAAATGCCGTTATCTTAGCACCGCTTCTGAGACATTGAAATAGTTTTATTATACAGAAGAGTTTTCCGTAATGGCATTTACCGCGATGTGATTTCACCTGCAAGGGCAAAAAAATGTATCAGGCTTATCAGCGATATAATTATTCATCTTGGCAAATGTTTTTCAAAAACAGCCATGGTAAAATTCCCTTTGCCTCCCAAGGTGTGCATTATCGTCACCCACCTGCAGTTCCTGCCCCCACCACCCTCCCCCCCACCTCTGCCAGCTCCTCTATCTCCCATGACACATGACCACATTCAGCACTTCCACGTGGAGCAGATTCTATGGAATTAAGGTCGATGGCATTCCTTTCTGATGTTATTCCATTTGACCAGTTCCTTTCATTGGTTGCCAGGCCCAAACTTTAGACCTTACTTGAATGAGGACCTTTTGGGTTTTTTAATTCCTAGTTGCAACCGCACAATGTCTGTAAATGGCATGTTCCTCACAGCCTCTTCTGAGTGTTCCATACAGAGGTGGAAGCTTTGTCACCCTTGAAATAACCAGGCAGCGACGCTCAAATAGAAAAGCTTAAGGGATAAGAATGGTGAAGAAAGGAAGGCAGTGCACGACTTGAAACATTGAAGGGGAGGGCATTACGTTGTGAGGGAGAAAGGAGAGACAACATGGACACCAAGAAATTGCATGAACACTACAGACAACTGGCTGTAGATAATGATGACTAAAAACATGGGATAAAAAAAATGAAGCAGGAAAGTATTCATTTTATTCAGGTAATGTAAGGATCTGAGAGCCAATGGAATATTCTGGCAGTCATTAGCATGACAAGCCTGCAACACATGAATGATCCTCTCAGGTAGAGCCTGGAGGTGGCAAAGGGGCGGGGCTGGGCACCAGGAGCACAGGCAGTCCTTAACCAATGGCGACTGGGCAGGAGCTAATGGGCAGGAAGTTCAAGCTCACCTTCCCACCATCACCTTCCAAATATTCTCTGCTTCCCTGGTACATTCCAACTGAGTTTCATGCATTTGGTATTGTACATAGTGTTAAAATGAAAATTAAAACTGTCATCCTTGGGTGGCTGGTGCACATTTATAATTTATCACTTTCCTTTATAGTTAAAAAGGACAACCAGGGAAATGCAACTTAGCCCTCACTCACAAACTCTCAACACTGCATAAAGTGTGCTTGGGCCTCGTAGGACCGATATACTGCACACATTTAGCATATTTATTTCTCCCCTTATGGAACTTCTTCTTATCCCGGGTATGTTTAGCTTTAAATATATTCAGAGGCTATAAATATTACATGGAATTTTGAGATCTGAAAAATAACTTCTTCATCACTGATTTACTGATATGCTGCAGAACAAGTTTAGTATCTATATTTACATAATAAAAATTTTCAGTTAATACACGGGCTGTTTTTAGCCATCCATGGCTGTGCTATGATTACATTTCAATCCGTGAGTGAAAGGGGAGAAAAAGGAATCAGTTGGGAATGATCCCGGGTTTCTGCCCTTGGTCCTTGGGTAAATGGAGATTCTCTGAGTTTGGGGAGGCAGGAAGAGACATGGGCTTCCAGTGGTAGAGTCGATGGGTACATTTTAATGAGGTAGTAAAGCCTGATGCCCAATTCCCCATCCTTCTGATATTAGAATCAGGTACATCATGGTATTTTATTTTGGTTCCCATATGACTAAAAATAGTCATATCCAGAGATCACTCTTCTCCCTGCACTAAGTCCTGAGATCGAGCCCCATGTAGCTGCCATTTATTACCTGATCTGTTGCAGGCATTGTTGCTCACTCCATCTTACTTAATCCTTCTAACAACCTGGTGGGCATTTTCCTCAATTTTACAAATGAGGAAATTGAAACAGGGACGCTAAGGAACTTGCTAAAAATCATTCAGTTAGTAAATGCAAAGAGCCACCAGGCTCTAAACCCTGCAACTTCACCTCTGCCCTGTACAGCTTCCCGTTTGAGAAATAGCAAACTTGCCATTTTTCACAGGAGAATCACACTTCTTTCTGGTGGCTCAGTCCCAGAGCAGCCCTCTCAGTGCTCCTCTGTCCACGGGGTTCTTCCAGATGCCCTCAGAGCAGAGATGAATGCTATCCCAGTTCCCTGTGTGAGGTCCACAGCCAAGGATAGGGTGAGCTGCTTTCTAAATCTGCCTTTGTCTTACAAAGGAATCTTAGAACATTATAGCAAGCAAGAGTGGGCAGACCTTAAAGATTTTCTAATTCAACTCCAACATCGAATGTGTCTCATATTTCAGCCAGTCACATACCACCTTCATGACTTCAGCCAGATCGACCCACCACTTTTATAATTATTTCATATACCATTTAAATAAACATTTTTTTACCTTAAATATATTTTTTATAAAAGGAATTTTGACATCACTGTTACAAATGGAAAACTGGTATCACTTTCCACAAATTGAAGTTAATCATAAAAATACAGACAAAACAAAGTAATGTTATTAAATTCTAGCCTAATATTGCCCAAACTCTGAAAATGATAGCAAGGTCTTTATTCTGGTGCATATTAGAAATTGTTGGAGAGATATTGAAGACATTGTAGCATCACACTGAGACTTTTCTCCTTGAATAAATAGGAGGATGAGAAAAAGAATTTAGAAGGAAATAACTCTTTTCTCCAGGTAGTTCAGTGTTACTTAACTCTATGTCTGTGCATTACTTATGGTCATTTCTAGCATAACCAGTAGTTTATATTCATCACTTGGAAAACTCTGGTCTTGTCTATTCCTTATGTTTTCCCAAAAAAGAAACTAAGATCCAGAAAGGTGAAATGATTTTCCATGCTCACATATCTGGTACCTGGCATTTAGTAGATGTCAGCAAATGAAGGAATGAGCTGTTTGGACATATGTGGGCTTTAGAATCTAATGTAGGTTCTAATCCTGTCACTTATTGCCAGTATGATCAAAACCCAGTTGGTCTCTTGACTCCCAGCTGTGTTCTTGTTAATTCTGCATGCTGCCTCATAGGTTGAAGATGACACATAAATAAAGTTATAAAAAGTTATAAAGACACATAAAGTTAAAAGAGCTGGATGCAGATTCTGCAACAGATCCAAGTTCTACAAGGGAAAACCTAGCATGGTGTTGAGAATCCAAAGTATATTAAATAACTAGTAGTATATGAATCTTTAGATGGATAGGAATCTTGTAACCTTCATTCTGAATTCAACAATTAAATTCAACTTCAATTTATTGGGCATCTTCTATATTTACCCATATAGATCAGAATTAAAGATGAATGGGGGTGCCTGGGTGGCTCAGTTGGTTGAGTGTCCCAACTCTTGGTTTTGGCTCAGGTTGTGATTTCAGGGTCCTGAGATCGAGCCCCGTGTTAGGCTCTGTGCTCAGCCGGGAGCCTGCTTGAGATTCTCTCTCCCTCTACCCCTCCCCGCCACACTCACATGGTCTCTCTCTCTCAAAATAAATGAAATCTTAAAAAAAAAAAAAAAAAAGATAAATGGGATTACTCATGCTGGATTACCACCCAGAAGATGAAGTGGCCTACAGAGGTAGAGAGCGCTCTCCCCATCACCATCTTTGGTGGCCTGCACAGCCTGGCTCTGCATTTCAAGAGTGGAGCCTGCAGGAAGGTTTCCTTTAAATTCCTACTCTGGATATTTATCAGAAGAGCCACATAGATGGGTCATAGACAGACTCTGAATTGTGGTATTTTCAGCCATTCAACCTCATTGGCATGGGGCAGGTGGGCGGGGTAGAATGCTGGGAAAGAAATTTAAGTATATATAGAATATCCCTAAATGGCTACTTGCTTATTCCAACCCAGTTTCTCCTAACCCTGGCTTCTGCTTTTAAATTTATCTGACCTCTCCCAATGTCAAGACCTCCAGCCCTCTTCACCATTCCATCATTTTAAGCAGGAGTTGGTCTAACAGCAATTACAGACAAGATCATATTAACCCAAACACCGTCTGCTGCTAACTGCTGATACTACACAAGTCCCCCTTTTTGGAGTATAAAGGAAATCCGAAAAGTGAATTTGTGGAAAGAATAATTTTTTTTTCTCTGACTTTTTTTTTATGAAAGAATAATTTTTTAAGTTTAATTCAGTAGCTGAAGGCAATATGCCCTTCATTTTATGATGTCAATGACTGTCCTGTCTCCAGTACATAGAATCTGCTCTGGATTATAAGAGATGCTCAGTAGGTACTTGTCAAATGAATGAATATACATTTGAACATAAAATGAGCTTAGGAATCAGATGGGGATGTTTGCTATCTTTCTTACTGCCACTTACTACTGGTGTGACATTAGGCAAGGTGCCCAGCTCTCTGAGCCTCCATTTTCTTTTTTTTTTTTTTTAAAGATTTTATTTATTTATTTGAGACAGAGAGAATGAGAGACAGAGAGCATGAGAGGGAGGAGGGTCAGAGGGAGAAGTAGACTCCCTGCCAAGCAGGGAGCCCGATGCGGGACTCGATCCCGAGACTCCAGGATCATGACCTGAGCCAAAGGCAGTCGCTTAACCTACTGAGCCACCCAGGCGCCCAAGCCTCCATTTTCTCATCTAGAAAATACTAGTGGTTCTTTTCAAATTAGGGATAAAGTGTGTAGATCATTTTCCACAGTATCTGGCCCATAGGAGGAATGTAATAAATGGTAGCCAAGTGCATCTGTGCTGTGTGCTTATTATTTGGGAGTTTTAAGGAAGTCTAAAAATGCCTTTTCCCTCAAAGATTCAACTATTTTTAGTCATTGCCACGAATAGGACGTAGTATTGGATGGGAGTCATAAGCAGTGGGAAATGAGAAAAGTGGGAGAGATGTCATAGGAATAAAAGATCGAATATAAAAGGCAGACAAAGAAAGGAAGTCAAGCAGAGGAACAGAGTGACCGGCCAACAATGCCTGCGTCGTTAGCACTTGGGACTGAGGGACTTACCTCTCTCACTTGTCCTTAGAGCATCCACTCCCACTCGACTACAGGAGAGACAGAACTTGGGGATTTTGAATGGTCAGCTGGAAAAAGTCTTATTTCTTGCCACCGTTTTGTTTCACTCTTTGGTATGACCAACTTAATATTTGTTTAGTATATCAATTTAGCAGACATTTGTGGAGCAATACAAAGTCCAAAACCTAGTAGATGGTACTCTAGTAATTTTTAACCTAGGACTACAATCTTAGCTCTGAGACATCCATAGGTGTACATTTCTCTTATCACTTTAACAAAAATAAGTGGCTTTCTCATATGCGATGATAATTCTCTCATATCCAAAAGCCGGCATGCTGTTACTTTCATACTTTGATATTATAAATGGGATATGTGAGAAGAAAGGGAGAAATGGGAATTGTTTTCATTAAGAGAGAAAATATCTTTCCAGATAACTTACTGAAGAAGAGATCATTCTCCGGTTTCTACTTTGGAAACAGCCATTATCCAGAAAGTCACTGAAATCAGATTGCTATGATGCATTATATTGTCATACCCACATATCTGTTTAGGAGAAAAAAATACTTTGGTAACAGTTCTTCAGCAGAATATGTTATGTTCTCTGAATGAATAAGATTGAGAAGGCAAAAGATTGAAGAATGATATTCTCTCCAAAAGTAATTCTTCATAAAAAGACCAGGACTTTTGGCACTCCATAAATACCATTTTTGTAACTAGTATCATTAAAAGAGCAAAAATGAGGCCAGAAACATGTGGAGCTCAATATGAAAAATACCCCCCATGTCTTACTCCATGAAAATGTCCAGAGTGATTTTAAGTACTTGGATTATGCAAATGAAATGAGGAATTTTCTACAGTGACCTCCTCTTGAACTAAACAAGGCTTTTAAATTGCCATAAATTCCTTGAATTGTATTTTCAAGTGAGTGAGTCAGTCAGTGCCAAAACCATATAACAAGGACAATACCTCACAGTAGCCAACAACCAAACAAACTGGCCCCTTAAGGTGGAACTGAAGAATTTCAAGTTAATGCCCAGTTCAGTTCAATACAACGGATACAGGTGAACTTTTGTGTATGAGGTGTGGTGAGAGATAGGAGGGGGATATGGAACAGTTTCTGCTCTTCGAGGTTTATAGACAAGACAGCTACTCTAGCAATCATAGCACAAGGCAGGATTCAATCATTTATTCAACCAGTCGTCCCTAGACACCGACTACATGTCAATCTCTATTCTAGGTGCTGTAGATAAAGCAAAGACAAGTATCTCTGCCCTCGTGGTATGAGATTCTAACATCTAAAATGGAGAAAAACAAAGCAGAGAAGGGGGAGATAGTGTTGGCTTCATGATCAATAAAGTATCCAGGGAAGTCTTCATGGAGCAGATGCATTTGAATAAAGACATGGAGGAGGTAGAGGAGTGAATTTCTGGGATAGCTGGGGAAGATTATTGTAGGCAGGGGAAGAGCAAGGGCAAAGTAAGGAGTGTTGGGAGAAAGGTGGACGTGCAGAGGGGCTCAGCATGAGCAAGGAGCAGTGGGAGAATGTGGGAGCAGGTAGGTTTTCTGGTATCTGACCCATCTGTTCCAGCTCAGGTGCCATGGATTATTGGTGTTCCTTACCTCATAAACAGCACCCTGCTGCTACTCTCTGCCCTTAGCATCCTATCCATTTCTTGGTTTTTCTCTGCCCGGGAAGTGCTGTGGTCATCCTGCCCCTGACTCTGGGGCACAGTCCCTCCCCCCAGATCATCCATCTGTTTTCTCACCTGACTTAATTTTTATGACATTCCCCCCCCCCAAAAAAAAAATCAAATAAAAGGGCTTGGGGGAGGAGACGAGATTGGAGGGTTGGCTGGAGATTAAGTTGACCAAAGCATAATGTAGATAAGAACAAGGAGGACAGGACAGAGAAAATGACATTTAATGCACAGTCTTCTTAGCCCTGAGCATCTCCCAGAACAAAGTCAAAACTCAAGTCCTCCGAAGGCTCGGCTCGCTGGCTTGAAAGGGAGCCTGGGCCTCAGGTGGTGAATGGGACAGGAGCCCAGAGGTCCAGCATTTAGCCCGTCTTTCAGAACTAGCAAACCTAGCCTTGGTTCACAGTAGGTACACAGGCATACTTTGGTACAGACCTTATTTAATATTTACAGAGCTGGTAACCATTTACAAATCTGCCTTTTCTCCTTCGAGCTGGCCAAAAGTCTTGTTTAAATTGGGCCAGGCTGTCTCCATTGCTTCAGGCCATAACCCTGCTCTGTTTCCTGTTGCTCTTATATTATAGGTGGACAGCTTGGAAAATGCTCTGTTTGTGACCACTAGGACATTCTTAGAAAATGCCTGGTATTTGGCTGAATTTTGAATAGCTCTCTTTCTAACTACTTTGGCTGGCCGGCTACTACTGTGAGAATGAGAGGGGTTTTTTTTGTTCATTTCCAGCATTTACATGGCAAATAAAATATGTCAAACTTAACAGTAAGCGCTGTGCATAGATTGGCATCAAAAATTGATGTGTTGGGTGTCTGAAAACAAAAATCACATTTGCCAGTAAACTTTAGTTCATTGTAGGAGCGAGCAATAAAATAAAGAGCATTTTTGCAGAGTTTTGCTGGGAATTCATAAAATCGTGCAAGTATATTAGTTACAGATCAACTGTCTATACCATCCCATACACATATATGGCCACTGCATAGTCCTTATGCTCATTTTTTCTTGGCATCAGTTAGTGGGCTAGTTTTTGAGAACCTCTGCCTTGGGATAGGGAGCTATTGAAAATATTGAGAAGTGACTCATTAGTGTGCAAAAGAAAATTTAAAAGGTAGAGCACAAATAAGATAAAGACCCAAAATGCTTATAAAGTAAAATATAGAAAAATTAAGCTGAAGGGAAAAAAAAACCCACTAAATGGTAGTCGAAGAAATTTCCAAATGGAAGGCACACCACTCACTCCCTTGGCCTCGGTGAAAGGGCACATACTGGAATATCGAATATTCACAGGATTGAGGCCAAAGCTCATGGTGAGCACTGGTGGTAAATTTTACTAGTCAGAAAGAACAACATAGAGGGAAAAATGGCAGAGTAATTTTGCAGAAGTGAAATTTATGGATTTTGATACATGAAAAGAAACTGAATTGGACAAAGATATTTGATAGCTTTCTGACTTCTCAGGCTTCCGAGCAAACTTTAAAGTCGAATGTTAAAGTCTTTCAAAAGTCAGCTTCCTGAAAGATTAAAAAATTTTTTAATCTCATATTATCCCCCCCAGTTTCCAATCATCATATAAAATTATGTTCCCTAGGAACTTTAAGAATATTTTCTCTCCATTCAACATACTCTTTTAAACTACATCTCTTAAGAATATCTTACGTATTTTTATACTTGAAAAAATATTGCCAAAAGCAGAAAACTGCTTTACAATTTTTTACTTCTTAAATGTATAGGAAAAGTCACTAATTTTTTCAGTTTACTTCTGCAACATTTTAAGAACAAAATGTATATTTTCTACTTTGTTTCCTGTTTAAGAAATTCTCTTTTCAAATATGGTCTACTTAAATTTCATTTACCTCCTCCTTCTTTTCTTCTGATCATCTATGTAGTAGATATTTGCATTAGATTGCTCTTGAAATGTATGGCAATAGGAACATTAAAGTGGTTTCCACCCCATTTCCAAGATTGCACATGCAACTTTGATGCATCTGGAAAGCTATGCATTCTCTGATGGTGCCTGCCCAATTTTTCCTGTGAAACATTGGTGTGCTGGGGTAGATTTTTCTATGGGCTAGCAATTACATAAGTAATTTTAGAAGTGCATTGGGAAAATTTGGTCATGATGTTAAACTCTTTATTCATTGTGAAATGCTTTTAATAGTGACTAAAAGTTGCTTTTCTCTCTCACTGCATAAAACTAACACAGTGCTGTCTAATAGAATGTTTTCGGATGGTGAAAACACCTTTATATACGCTGTCTGATATGAAAGCTTACTCGTCATACTGAACACTTGAAACGTCCTTAGGTCAACTGAGGAACTGAAGGCTTAATTTTATTTGATCGTCATTATTTTAAATTTAAATAGCCACATGTGGCTAGTGGCACAGCAATTGGACAGCACAGAACAGGTGGGGATTGTTGCCCACATACCTTGCTCCACAAAACCAAACCTGTGTTTGTGTTTTCATTTGACCTTGTGTTCACCTCTATTTTCTCATTAGTAGAGTGAGTGTGTAAACTATGTGGTCTCTAATGTTCTCTGCAGTTCAAATTTGTCTGACTCCCCTGTGCATCTCAAAATATCACACTCTTTGCACCCAGCTTTAATTTTATCACAGCATTAACATCAAATGGAATAATATGAGCCTATTTTAATAGCATCAGGGAGAATGACTTCATACATGAGTTTCATACACAACTTTAGTGATCAGTGTTATCACAACCACTTTTCACAAGAATGGCAGAAAGTACTCTTTTCTGGAACAGCTTTGGAACAATTGCAGTTACATCAAAAATCAGCACTGGCGAAACCTCCTCCTGCAAGACTCACCTGATTCTCCGCCCTCCTTTCCCTCCCCTGCGGAGAACTCCTTTTCAGCGACACCACTTATCCCTACTATAGCGGTTAGAACGCTTCATTTGTTTGGCATCCCTCCCTCTGCTAGATGTCAGATTCTTGTTGTAGGGGTGTTTCTCAATTGTCTTTGCATCCCCAGCTCCTGGAGGGGTGCCTGGCCAACAATGAGACCAATATACCAATGATGATACCTAGCATTTACTGAGAGCTTACCAGCACCAGACATTGTGCCCCAAGATTTATATTCTCACTTGCCCTCCCAAAATCTATGAGGTACACACTGCAATCTCTCCTTAATAAATGTGTGATGAAGGGACAAAGAAACAAGCCAGAAACTTGGCTTTTTCCTTTTCTTGGAGTTTACCTTGCCCATTGCAGGGGGAAAAAAAAAAAAAAGAATTTGTCAGCAGCCGTTCCTACAATGACAAGACCTTAGTAGCAATTTTTCTTCACTGCAAAGCATATGTGACTACCTAACATTTGTAGCAACTAAGAGTTGAAAGAGTCACATTGCTGGACTATGCTGGAGAGCTATAAAGAGCCTGGATTCACTTGTCGACATTCACACTGGACTGGAACTAATTGTGGACTCTATTTTCCTGTACTTTTTACTCTGAGAGTTGTCTTCATCACTCCGGGGTGCTGCTAATCTTGGTTCAGCACTCTCAACTAAATTGTATGATAAAAATACAAGTTGTAAGATCTACAAGTTTATTTTTTTCTTTTTCTTATTTTTTAATCTATTGTCAGTCCAATGTGTTGCCTGTTGAGAAGTTTTTATTTTTTTAATGAAAACCTGTATTCAGGGTGTAGGCGTAATTGACTTCTTTCCAAGGTCCCCCCTGCTGGAGTGTAAGCTCTGTGAGGGCAGGGATTTAGTCTGGTTTGTTCAACTCTACATATATCTGCAGTCCTTATAACACTGCCTGACATATAGCAGACCCTCCAACACCACCCTTTAGATGAATGATGACCTAAGTTCAAAGTATTCATTTAGCTTCCTCTACCCAATTTTTCTTTGGGGCCGGGGGGGATGGCGATTTGGCCTCCTTTTAAAAATGTTTTATCAAAAACATGGAATAAAAAGGCATGCACATAAAATTTGATGGGTTTAAAAATTCTCCAAATGTTAATTATTGAGCTAGATTTAAATGTGATTACAGAACATTTCCAATGCTCAACCAGGGAAGAGCTTTTTAAAACTCCATAAGCTCAAGTCTCACCCCTAGAGATTCTGACTCAATAAATCCAGGGTGGAGTTTGAAAATCTTTATTTTCGTAGGAATCCTAGGTAATTTTTTTCTTTTAAAATCATCTTTATGGGTGCATTAGTCAGGGTTCTCCAGCGAAACAGAACCAGTAAGTGGTAGAGAGAGATGTATTTTAAGGATTTGGCTCACATAACTGTGGGGACTGGCAAGTCTGAAATCTGCAGGGTAGGCCAGCAGGCTGGAAATTCCAGCAAAAGTTAATGCTGCTGTCTCGAGTCAAAAGTCCAGTCTGGAGGCAGAATCCCTTCCCCTCTTGAGGACCTCAGTCTTTTCTGCTAAAGCCTTCAACTGATTGCATGAGGCCCACCCATATTACTGGGTAATCTGCTTTACTCAGAGTCTACTGACTTAAATGTTAATCACATCTATAAAATGCCTTCACGGCAACATCTGGTGTCTGAACAGACAACTGGGTACCATAGCCCAGTCCATGCCATACATAAAATTAACCATCACAGTGCGTCACATAATTTACATATAATAAAATGCATCCGTGTTAAGTATACAGTTAGATGAGTTTTGAAAATGTATATTCCCTGTATCTGCCACCCCATTAAAGATATAGGACATTCCCTTCACAAGTTGTCACCTGGACCTTTTCAACCGCTGATCTGCTTTCTATCATGAAGGATGAAGTTTGTCTGTTCTAGAATTTTCCCTAAGTTGAGCCCTATCATATGTACTGTTTATACCTGGCTTCTTTTTCTTTTTGACTGTTGTACAATATATAAACATAAAACTTAGCATTTTCACTGTTTTTAAGTGTACAGTTCTGTAGCATTAAGTACATTCACACTGTTGTGCACCCATCACCACCATCATTTCCAGAACTTCTTCATCTTCCCCAGCTGAAACTCTGTACCCATTAAACACTAACTCCCCGTTTTTTTCCCTCTCTCTAGTCCCTGTCAAACACCATTTACCTTCTGTCTCTATGAATTTGACTACTCTAGGTACTTCATGTGAGCGGACTTATACAATATTTGTCCTTTTGTGACTGACTTATTTCACTTAGCATGATGTCTTCCAGGTTCATCCATGTTGTAGTGTGTGTCAGAATTTCCTTCCTTTTTAAGGTGAATAATATTCCACTGCATGTATAAATCACAGTTTACTATTTATTCATCCATCAGTGTACACTTGTGTGCCTGGCTTCTTTCATTTAGCATAATGCCTTGAGATTCAAGCATTGAGTCGCTTATATGTTAGTTGTTTCCCCAGGTAATTTTGATGGTTCTCAAATTCTGCTAACCAAATGGATGCTAGAACATGTGGGTTTTGTTTTTTGTTTTTTTCTCTCTAGCCGGTCAGATTGTTATGTGTCTCGATGTTAGGAAATTTCTGTCCCTCTTAGGGCATGTTGCATGGCAGGGACACAGACTGGACCGTGGTAATAATTTACAGCTGTGTAGCACTGACCACCGACAGCACTGATTTTCATGCCTTGTGTCATGAAATCCTCTTAATAAACCCTGTGATAGATCATGATCCCCACCTTACCAAAGAGCAAGCCTCTGTCATAAAGGATTAAGTGGTGATGTGCCCAAGGTCACACGACTGGCAAGTGGCGGGACTGTCATCTGAACCTAATTGTTCTGATCCAGGTTCAGCGCTCCCAGCTGCCTAAGCGTGTATCTGAGGGCCTCAAGGCAGGCTCCCTGCCAAAAATTAGCCCGCCCACCCCTGTCAGGATGCCTGAAATGCCTCAAGTAAATGGGCATCTTTGAGTCCTGGGAGTTCTGCAGGCCTCTAGAAATGCCTTTTCAAATGAAATGCCCCTGGGAGAGCTGCAGTTAGTTAGTTACATCAAGTTCACCCCGTCAGAATCCATTCAAAGTGACAAAAGCAGCCGCCGTTTATTGAACCTGTACCACACCCCGGCTCTGTGCTAGGATCCTGCGCTCGTGAGGTACCTCACTTCATTCTCAGAAGGATTCGGGGAGGGTCGGTATTCTCATCCCCGTATTACGGATGAATAAGCTGTTACAGGGCAGCGAACTGGAGGAGCCTGTTCGTGCAAGGCCGCATGGCTGTGTGGATGGCGCTTTTCGTCGCCGGAGGTCACTGCCTCTTGCCAGCACCTCAGCTCACGAGACACTGAGCAGCCAGCCTGCGAGAGAGGTGCGCTCGGGGCAAGGAGCCGGAGAAAGGAGTCCAGCTGGACTTTTTGCCCAAGTTTGTCTAGGGCTGGCTTGCATTACTACTCACCCATGATTCGCTCTGAAAAACTTACAAAGGCCCCTCTGTTTCCTTCTCCTGTCACTCTCTTTGAAAACCTCTCCCTCCACGCTGGAGTCTTTGCGCAGAATCTGTGTTTGGCGCTTTTTTTCTGGGCGTATCCAGGGAGTGTTTTTGCAGTGTCTGTCTTGCCGGGGGCCCTAAGGACCTGATGATAGGAATCGCGGTGAAGAAAGAACAGGAATATGAGATCCGTGCTGCTCTTTGATGAAAGCGCCTTCGAGGGGTTTGTACCTCAGAGCTGTGTTGTTTTAAAGGCCTCCTACCGGTGTGTTGCTGAGAGGTCCCCAGGGCTGTTTCCTCTTCCTCGGGGCAGAGCCCGGCAGCTTCGAGCCGCGTGCATTGTACTTCACAGGAGCGCCCGGGTGATTTGCCTATTTCTGCATTTTAGAGCAAGTCAGACAATACCAACGAGGCCGTCCGAGGCTGTCGTGTGTTGACAAGAAGTCAGCAGGAAAGGCGAGTCAGCTCATCTTTGAGTTGACGTATTTGAGACCCCAGGCAGTCATTTCAGCTTTGCCTCCCCCAACTGCTCTCCGTGTAGCCTGCGAATCGATGAATCCGGAGGAGTTCAATTTGGGTCCCCCGTGTGCCGTTTATTGTGTTAGTCCCTTCAACGGGAATATGGGATAGGGGGCTCCATTACTGAAATAAAATTCTACCTAATGACCAATTTCTTCGGAATCCCCTGTGATCTGGATGATGACAGAAACAGAGGGTCTTCTGATCTTGCTAAATATTTAGCAACTTTCCCGAAGTGAGAGAAAACTGGTTTTCTAGGATTTAATGATTCTTTTTTCGCCAAACTAAAATCAAGTTTGATATGCTTAAAACTGCTTTTGATATATGGCCCTAAATTTTAGAGCTGATTTTCTCAGAACACTCAAACATTTTTAAATGACCTTTTAGAACACGCCTTTAAAATTGTAGGCATGGGTGAGGGAATTTCTGCTGAAAAACATGAAGTTTCCAAATGGTGTGTGCTATCCTTAGTTGAAAGGGATGTTAGATTGCTCTTGACATATATGATGCTGGAAAAGCTAAACTACTCATTCTAAAGATATTTCACCTTCAGTAGTGTTTTATTTTTTAAAAAAAGAAAAATAAAATCATTTAATTTATTGTCCATATTCCATTCTACGTATTTCAATAGAATATCATATCTTCCAGAGAAAAATCAATCACCTTTTATTTACTTTCCCCAGACTGACTTTAAGGCCAGTCTGAGATAAATAAACCTATGTCTTGGCTGCCTCTCTTGAGAAATTTCTTGCAGAAGCAGCCACCCCAGCAAATTGCTTACACCACACAGCTAGAATCACCCCATGGACCACGCTTTGAAATATTGCATCTTACTTACTTGCTCGTTTTATAGAACATTTTCCTTACCACCATCAAGCAAGTTGCTGGAGAGAAATACACTAAATGACCCAAAACAATGTAAATCTGAAAATCGATAGTTGATTGTTAATAGTATGGTTCCTTTGTCTTTGTCTTCTGAAAGAGGAGAGGCGTTTCAATTACACTGTTTCAAATGTACCAAGAAAGAAGGATGATAAACTTTAATCCTTTGTGTTGTTCTTTTTGCCATTATTGGGGTTTACTTTTCATCAGCTGGTACCATTAGATTTTTTTTTTTTTAAAGGCCAATCTTGGGCGAATTTGCTTACCAAACAACTGAGCCATAGGGGTAGAAAAATATAAGCCAAAACCTTTTCAAAACTCATTTACCTAAATCAAAATATCAGTCTGATATAGGAAAACAAAAACAAAAACAAAACAAACAACCTAACCCATTCTTTTAGCCTCACATGTGGGTGGGCACAGGGAGTAGGTTTGGTTAGTTGAAGTGATTATAGAGTAAGGACAGCAAGAAATTTTTGACTCAACCCCAAGGGATATAGCCTGGCCCGACATGAATTTTTGGTGTAACCTGCATTCCCAGTTTCCTTGTTCCCTCCAGGCTGGAGGCAGTCTGTCCTGTTCTGTACAATTCAGAGCTGGCATGGAAAGGGATAGTAGCCCCAAAACTCGTGGGTAGTACCAAGAAGGACAGGGGTCTGAAGTATTAGGTCCACAGTGGCAAACCCAGTCAGAGAGAGAACCGGACAAAAAAGCGGGGACAGCAATTGGAAAAATCAAAGCTGGGGAATTGAGAAACCCTTCCAGGGCCTACTTGAAGCCAGGGGAGGAAGCTATTTGTGGCAAGCTTCCTCTGGGTGGGAGGAAGCTGTTAAGGCCAGCTCTGAACTCCACCTTAAAGAGTAGATGTGATGGTGACCACGTAAAGAGCAGAAGGGAGACAGCTGGTATCCTTGTGTAATGCTCGAAAAAGAAATCCAGACCGCAGCAACAAATTCTCCCTGGTGCATTCTAGCAAGTTGTAAAAAAAAATTGGGGGGTGGGGGAGACAAAGCATTTGGAGACATCAAATGTCAGCATATGCAAAGAGATATTACATTTCTAAAGTAACATTTTGTACTTGCAAGTAAATGTGTCCCTTACAGAGTACATGTGAGCCAAGGATCCGTGGCCAAAGAAAGACCCATTTGTCTAGGAAAAATGAGGGCTGGATTTCTGAGCTAGATGTGAGGAAAGGCAAGGCCATGGATTAGCCTGCTGAATGGTATGATGTATCTATGTGCTTATGGTAAAATGTTAATTGTGTTCAAAAATTGACATTTGGTTGGAGAGAAGAACTTGTGTTGGTAGAAAGGAAAAGGACCTTGAATGTCAAGCTAAAGATTTTGGATTTGATTTAATTGGACAACTATTAATCTTTATTTTCATTTCTTTGGTACTTTTTGAAGAATTTTTCTCCTGGGTATAGACCTTGCTCTGTTCACTTTTTTTAGACAAACTTTTAATTGCCTTTGGATATCTTAACTCTGAAATGAGGGAAGCTCAAGCCATTTAACTTTGGCTGGCTTTCCTCATTTCTACAATGAAAGTCTTGGGCTAGAATATTTCTTAGAAATCTTTCAATTTACAATTGTGAGTCTAGACAGTGTTTAAAAAAATACTGTATACACTTGACACTGAAATAGGAAAAAAGTTGTTTTCACCTGCTTAATGATTTAATTTCTAAAAATAGCTATCTGCAGATTGGGAGATCTGGATGGACCAAATGTTATAATCTTGTGTAAAGGATGATAATCTGACCCATGAGTCATCCCTGTTTCTTTGTTTCTGTGCCCCACGCTTTACTGTTCAACACACACTCTTCCAAAGGTGGGGGATGTGTAGGTAGTGGAGGCCCAGTTGGCTGTATGTATGGTAATATATTTGTAACATATGTTAGCTAAAGTGTAGTTTCAATATCCTAGGTGATTTATTTCTTTCCAAGCTCATGTTAACAAGGATTGTCATGAGTTTAAAGGGAAAACCATAGAAATAAAGCACATAGGGCTAAAGATACCAGAAATAGCTGATGCCACAATCATTCCAAAATAAACATGATCTACCACCCTATTGAAGATGAAGATGAATTCCAGAGAGGATTTATTGGATGCAATAAATGTGCTTGCTCTCTGTCTCTCTCTGTCTCTCTGTCTCTGTCTCTCTCCCTCTCTTCTCATAATTCCCCATAACTTCTGAAACGTAGACCCACTCCATGAAGGCGGAGATTGTATTATTCACAATTTTATCCCCAGGCCCAGACAATCTTCCAAAAAGTAGGGGTTCACTAAATTGTGTGATGGGTGAAAGAAAGAATGTTGATGAAATGGTGAAATGTTTAAGCACAACCCCAAAAGTCAGCCACAAAGGATGGCATGGATCCTGCCAAGGTGACTCCTGAGGGATCCAGGCAGTCAAGGCATGACTCCAAGAGCTCGTCATACATTCTGGAAATGGCCAGTAGCAAGGTTGGCTAGGCAGAGCGGTAGAAGATCCCAGCTGGACCTTTCTTTCAGCATTACACAAACCAGGCTCATCCCCAGGGACAGGGGTTGGTGTCTGGGGTGGGCCAGGGAAGAACCCCACTTCCATAGGAGGGGAGGCAAGGACAGAAAAGGCAGTAAGCCCTGGCATCTAGCACTCAGGCTGGGCCTGGGACAGGACTTCCAGTGGGCAGAAGGTAGGATAAGCTGTCAGACTAAGATCTAGCACTAACTTCTTAGTCATCACCCATAACTGTATTCCTACCTCCAAAATGTTATTTTTAACATATGCTAAACATAAACAAATGTATAGATAAATAAGTAAGTAATAACTTTTTAAAAATAAATATTCAACTTTTTTCCAAAGACTGTGATAAATATCTTTAAGAAATGATATTGTAATAACCCAATATTAGAGGCAACCATAGTATTCAAATCCAGTGGTATGTAAAATGATTTGTAAATATTCTTTTATCATGTTATTAAGTGAAAAAGTGTTGTACTTTTTTATAAAACGAAAATTTAATTCACCTACAAAGCAAAGAATTTAGGAAGATATTATCCAAGATATTATTAGTAGTTTTTGTTCAGTAACTGGATTACATTTTTTGTTTGTTTATCTGGAATTCTTAATTTTTATACAGTGAACATGTATTACTTTTAAAATTTTCAAAGGAGCAACAAAAAGCTGTTTAACATGCAGTAAATTTGTCCTTGAGTCACCATCTTACAGAAAGTCATCTGAGTGGACTGTCATATGTCTTCACAAGTCCTAAGAAATGGGCTGACACTTGGCTGTGTGTGTCTGTGTTCTCAGGAGTGAGCATTACCACAGAAGCCTCCAGCATAGATGTTTCCATTTCTGTTACATGTGAAGAACTTAGAACACTGTTATGTGGCATATAAACTGTTGGTCAGAGCAGTAATACAAAAATAATAAGAGTAGTTTTGCTTCAAGAAATCCAACTTAATTTAAAGTGACTGAATTCCAATTTATAAGCCTGAGGTCCATTAGAGTTTGAATGCTTTTTGTTTCCTTTCAAATATACATTAATATTTGGCTCAGTGCTCATAGGGAAGCAATTCAGCACCAAAGGTGCAATTTTTCTTCCAGAATGCTAAAATCAATTTAGCTGTTTGGCTAATGGTGAGTTGTAGTCTCTGATGCCAAATTTCCCTCCAATTATAGGTGTACATTACTGGGACTCCTGGAAAAAAAAAAAATATTAAGACCTCCCTTTTTAATTCTTAGAATTCAAGTCCCAAAGAAAAAGAACTAATCACTCATAGAAGAAAATTGTGACCTCCAGCTATAAATTTGTAAAACCAGTTTGATCACTGCTTGTCTTTTTAGAGAAGATTTTATTACTTTATCTAAGAATATCCTTTTTTCTGTATAAAATACGATTTCTAGACTCTGCTGAAAAACAACATAGCAGTTTGCATGTGACTGACTAAAAAGATTCTCAAAATACAGCTTATAAATCATTAATTTCTCAGGAATTTCTAAAACCATCTTCCAGTTGAACTGAAAAAAATAACCAAAATGTAATCACACAGAAAAGCAATTTTTTTTTTCTGTTCAATAAATCCATTGTCCAGTTAAAGCACACATGCACACACACACACACACAGGCACACTAACATTTCAAAAACATTTTTAAAAAAATCACATAATCCTGGGAAATTGGGTGGCTCAGTCAGTTAAGCATCAACTCTTGGTTTTGGCTCAGGTCATGATGTCAGGGTCCTGAGATCCAGCACTGCATTGGGCTCTGCGCTTGGTGTGAGTCTGCTTGAGATTCTCTCTCTCTCCCTCTCCATTTGCTCCTCCCCCTGCACTCCCTCTCTCTGTCTCTCTCTCTCTGAAATGAATAAATAAAATCTTTTTAAAAATTACATAATCTTAAAGTTAGATATGAAAGTCATCAGGGTATGTTTGAAAGAACACAGATGTTGAAATCACAGAAAATTGATTTTAAGTCCCAGTTAAGTCAATTATTGTTGAATATAATAAAGCCAAATTACTTCATCTCTCTGAATTTCAGTGAATAACCCCTAAACAGCAAGCTTGTAAAACTTAGGGGAAGAAATTATATACAGGCCATGTCATAATCACTACAGATACTAAGTATTTAACAAATGCTAGCTGGGGGCTTATTGGTTTATTTTCTGTTTATTTGACTATACTGCAGGCTCCTTGAGGGCAGGAACTATATCTTCTTTGGACCGTCAACATTTTAGCACAATTTCTAACTCCTAGTAGTTACTCAATAAACATTTGTTGACTAAATTAATGGAGCAATATAGAATCCTTCAAGGACTGAGGATTCCTCACTAGGATTATTTGTGACTTTGTCATAATGTAACATACTAGATCTTGCCAGATTTCCAATCCCTTTTAAATGTTACAACTTCAGTAACATAAATATCTTTTATCTAAATCTTTTGGATTCACTTCTTTACAAGCTGGAGTACATTTTTTATGTCCAGTGTTCCCTCTTTGGGTTGCTATGTAATTTCCCATGTTTTCCATTACTTCCTTAACATTAAGTGGCTCCTTATTTAGCCAATTTAAATCCCATTTACAATTCCCCTGACTGCCTCCTCAACTTTTAAAAAATCCCACAGTGCTGCTTTTGAGAGATGACTATTTTCTGGATAAGTCAAGAATCTATCAGATTTTATCAGAACAACATTTTTGACATGTTTCAAATGGATAAAGTCTCCCAGTGGTGGTCTGACCACTGTGCCAGTTTCACCATCTGTGTTAGGAAAGCATTTGGCTGATGCATCCCTATAAAGTCACTTCTCTTCTGCTCCATTTATCTTCGCTCAGACACTTTGCATTCTACCTTTCCTTTTCAGTTTGTGGGTATCCATTCCTTGTATACCTTTTCATGTGCTTTGTTAATCTTTTTTTTTTAATTTTTTTATTATGTTAATCCCCATACATTACATCATTAGTTTTAGATGTAGTGTTCCATGATTCATTGTTTGTGCATAACACCCAGTGCTCCATGCAGAACGTGCCCTCTTTAATACCCATCACCAGGCTAACCCATCCTCCCAACTCCCTCCCCTCCAGAACCCTCAGTTTGTTTTTCAGAGTCCATCGTCTCTCATGGTTCATCTACCATTCCGATTTCCCCCCTTCATTTTCCCCTCCTGCTATCTTCTTTTTTTTTTCTTAACATATATTGCATTATTTGTTTCAGAGGTACAGATCTGAGATTCAACAGTCTTGCACAATTCACAGTGCTTACCAGAGCACATATCCTCCCCAGTGTCTATCACCCAGTCACCCCATCCATCCCACCCAACCCCCCACTCCAGCAACCCTCAGTTTGTTTCCTGAGATTAAGAATTCCTCATATCACTGAGGTCATATGATACATGTCTTTCTCTGTTTGACTTATTTCGCTCAGCATAATACCCTCCAGTTCCATCCACGTCGTTGCAAATGGCAAGATCTCATTCCTTTTGATGGCTGCATAATATTCCATTGTATATATATACCACTTCTTCTTTATCCAGTCATCTGTCGATGGACATCTTGGCTCTTTCCACAGTTTGGCTATTGTGCACATTGCTGCTATAAATATCAGGGTGCACGTACCCTTTCGGATCCCTACTTTTGTATCTTTGGGGTAAATACCCAGTAGTGCAATTGCTGGGTCGTAGGGTAGCTCTATTTTCAGCTTTTTGAGGAACCTCCATACTGTTTTCCAGAGTGGCTGCACCAACTTGCATTCCCACCAACAGTGTAGGAGGGTTCCCCTTTCTCCACATCCCCGCCAACATCTGTCATTTCCTGACTTGTTAATTTTAGCCATTCTGACTGGTGTGAGGTGGTATCTCATTGAGGTTTTGATTTGGATTTCCGTGATGCCGAGCGATGTTGAGCACTTTTTCATGTGTCTGTTGGCCATTTGGATGTCTTCTTTGGAAAAATGTCTGTTCATGTCTTCTGCCCATTTCTTGATTGGATTCTTTGTTCTTTGGGTGTTGAGTTTGGTAAGTTCTTTATAGATTTTGGATACTAGCCCTTTAACTGATGTGTCATTTGCAAGTATCTTCTCCCATTCTGTCAGTTGTCTTTTGGTTTTGTTGACTGTTTCCTTTGCTTTGCAAAAGCTTTTTATCTTGATGAAGTCCCAATAGTTCATTTTTGCCCTTGCTTCCCTTGCCTTTGGCGATGTTTCTAGGAAGAAGTTGCTGCGGCTGAGGTCGAAGAGGTTGCTGTCTGTGTTCTCCTCTAGGATTTTGATGGACTCCTGTCTCACATTTAGGTCTTTCAACCATTTGGAGTCTATTTTTGTGTGTAGTGTAAGGAAATGGTCCAGTTTCCTTCTTCTGCATGTGGCTGTCCAATTTTCCCAACACCATTTGTTGAAGAGACTGTCTTTTCTCCATTGGACATTCTTTCCTGCTTTGTCGAAGATTAGTTGACCATAGAGTTGAGGGTCCATTTCTGGGCTCTCTATTCTGTTCCATTGATCTATGTGTCTGTTTTTGTGCCAGTACCATACTGTCTTGATGATGACAGCTTTGTAATAGATCTTGAAGTCTGGAATTGTGATGCCGCCAGCTTTGCTTTTCTTTTTCAACATTCCTCTGGCTATTCAGGGTCTTTTCTGGTTCCATACAAAGTTTAGGATTATTTGTTCCATTTCTTTGAAAAATGTTGATGGTATTTTGATAGGGATTGCATTAAATGTGTAGATTGCTCTAGGTAGCATTGACATCTTCACAGTATTTGTTCTTCCAATCCATGAGCATGGAACGTTTTTCCATTTCTTTGTGTCTTCCTCAATTTCTTTCATGAGTATTTTATAGTTTTCTGAGTATAGATCCTTTGCCTCTTTGGTTAGATTTATTCCTAGGTATCTTATGGCTTTGGGTGCAATTGTAAATGGGATCGACTCCTTAATTTCTCTTTCTTCTGTCTTGTTGTTGGTGTATAGGAATGCCACTGACTTCTGTGCATTGATTTTATATCCTGCCACTTTAATGAATTCCTGTATGAGTTCTAGCAGTTTTGGGGTGGAGTCTTTGGGGTTTTCCACATAAAGTATCATATCATCTGCAAAGAGTGAGAGTTTGACTTCTTTGCTGATTTGGATGCCTTTGATTTCTTTTTGTTGTCTGATTGCTGTGGCTAGGACTTCCAATACTATGTTGAATAGCAATGGTGATAGTGGACATCCCTGCCGCATTCCTGACCTTAGGGGGAAAGCTCTCAGTTTTTCCCCATTGAGAATGATATTCACTGTAGGTTTTTCATAGATGGCTTTTATGATATTGAGGTATGTACCCTCTATGCCTATACTCTGAAGAGTTTTGATCAAGAAAGGATGCTGTACTTTGTCAAATGCTTTTTCTGCATCTATTGAGAGGATCATATGATTCTTGTTCTTTCTTTTGTTAATGTATTGTATCACGTTGATTGATTTGCGGATGTTGAACCAACCTTGCAGCCCAGGGATAAATCCCACTTGGTCATGGTGAATAATCCTTTTAATGTACTGTTGGATCCTATTGGCTAGTATTTTGGTGAGAATTTTTGCATCCATGTTCATCAGGGATATTGGTCTGTAATTCTCCTTTTTGATGGGGTCTTTGTCTGGTTTGGGGATCAAGGTAATGCTGGCCTCATAAAATGAGTTTGGAAGTTTTCCTTCCATTTCTATTTTTTGGAACAGTTTCAGAAGAATGGTATTAATTCTTCTTTAAATGTTTGGTAGAAGAATTCCCCTGGGAAGCCATTTGGCCCTGGGCTTTTGTTTTTTGGGAGATTTTTGATGACTGCTTCAATTCCCTTAGTTGTTATAGGTCTGTTCAGGTTTTCTATTTCTTCCTGGTTCAGTTTTGGTAGTTGATACATCTCTAGGAATGCATCCATTTCTTCCAGGTTATCTAATTTGCTGGCATAGAGTTGCTCATAATATGTTCTTATAATTGTTTGTATTTCTTTGGTGTTGGTTGTGATCTCTCCTGTTTCATTCGTGATTTTGTTGATTTGGGTCATTTCTCTTTTCTTTTTGATAAGTCTGGCCAGGGGTTTAGCAATCTTGTTAATTCTTTCAAAGAACCAGCTCCTAGTTTCGTTGATCTGTTCTACTGTTCTTTTAGTTTCTATTTCATTGATTTCTGCTCTGATCTTTATGATTTCTCTTCTCCTGCTGGCTTTAGGCTTTATTTGCTGTTCTTTCTCCAGCTCCTTTAGGTGTAGGGTTAGGTTGTGTACTTGAGACCTTTCTTGTTTCTTGAGAAAGGCTTGTATTGCTATATACTTTCCTCTTAGGACTGCCTTTGCTGCATCCCAAAGATTTTGAATAGTTGTGTTTTCATTTTCATTGGTTTCCATGAATTTTTTAAATTCTTCTTTAATTTCCTGGTTGACCCATTCATTCTTTAGTGGGATGCTATTTAGCCTCCATGTATTTGAGTTCTTTCCGACTTTCCTCTTGTGATTGAGTTCTAGTTTCAAAGCATTGTGGTCTGAAAATAGGCAGGGAATGATCCCAGTCTTTTGGTACTGGTTGAGACCTGATTTATGACCTAGGATGTGATCTATTCTGGAGAATGTTCCATGGGGACTAGAGAAGAATGTATATTCCGTTGCTTTGGGATGGAATGTTCTGAATATGTCTGTGAAGTCCGTTTGGTCCAGTGTGTCATTTAAAGTCTTTATTTCCTTGTTGATCTTTTGCTTAGACGATCTGTCCATTTCAGTGAGGGGGGTGTTAAAGTCCCCCACTATTATTGTATTGTTGTCGATGTGTTTCTTTGCTTTTGTTATTAATTGCCTTATATAATTGGCTGCTCCCATGTTAGGGGCATAGATATTTACAATTGTTAGATCTTCTTGTTGAATAGACCCTTTAAGTAGGATATAATGTCCTTCCTCATCTCTTATTACAGTCTTGGGTTTAAAATCTAATTTGTCTGATATAAGGATTGCCACCCCAGCTTTCTTTTGGTGTCCATTAGCATGGTAAATGGCTTTCCACCCCCTCACTTTCAATCTGGGGGTGTCTTTGGTTCTAAAATGAGTCTCTTGCAGACAGCATATCGATGGGTCTTGTTTTTTAATCCAGTCTGATAGCCTGTGTCTTTTGATTGGGGCATTGAGCCCATTTACATTCAGGGTAACTATTGAAAGATAGGAATTTAGTGCCATTGTATTGCCTGTAAGGTGACTGTTACCGTATATTGTCTGTGTTCCTTTCTGGTCTTTGTTGCTTTTAGGGTCTCTCTTTGCTGAGAGGACCCCTTTCAAGATTTCTTGTAGGGCTGGTTTCATGTTTGCAAATTCCTTTAGTTATTGTTTGTCCTGGAAGCTCTTTATCTCTCCTTCTATTTTCAATGACAGCCTAGCTGGATATAGTATTCTTGGCTGCATATTTTTCCCATTTAGTGCTCTGAATATATCCTGCCAGTCCTTTCTGGCCTACCAGGTCTCTGTGGATAGGTCTGTTGCCAATCTAATGTTTCTACCATTGTAGGTTACATATCTCTTCTCCCAAGCTGCTTTCAGGATTTTCTCTGAAAATTTGTCTCTGAGACTCGTAAGTTTTACTATTAGATGTCGGGGTGTTGACCTATTTTTATTGATTTTGAGAGGGATTCTCTGTGCCTCCTGGATTTTGATGCCTGTTTCCTTCCCCAAATTAGGGAAGTTCTCTGCTATAATTTGCTCCATTATACCTTCTGCCCCTCTCTCTCTTTCTTCTTCTTCTGGGATCCCAATTATTCTAATGTTGTTTCATCTTATGGTATCGCTTATCTCTCGAATTCTGCCCTCGTGATCCAGTAGTTGTTTATCTCTCTTTTTCTCAGCTTCTTTATTTTCCATCATTTGGTCTTCTATATCACTGATTCTCTCTTCTGCCTCATTTATCCTAGCAGTTAGCACCCCCATTTTTTATTGCACCTCATTAATAGCCTTTTTGATTTCAACTTGGTTAGATTTTAGTTCTTTCACTTCTCCAGAAAGGGTTTCTCTAATAACTTCCATGCTTTTTTCAAGCCCAGCTAGTATCTTTAAAGTGATGATTCTGAACTCTAGATCCGACATCATACTAATGTCCGTATTGAGTAGGTCCCTGGCAGTCAGTACTACCTCTTGTTCTTTTTGTTGAGGTGATTTTTTCCATCTTGTCATTTTGTCCAGAGGAGAATAGATTAGTGAGAGAACAAAATGCTAACAGGGTAACAACGTCCCCAGAAAATATACTCTAAACAAATCAGAAAAGACCTGAAGCAGTGGGAAAAGAAAGGGAGAGAGAGAAAAAAGAAAAAGAAAAAAAAGAAAAAGATAAAGATAAAAACAAACAAAAACAAATAAAACAAAACAACAACAACAAGAAAAACCAGAATGTGATCAAATATGATCAGGCTGGTATATAGATCAGTGCCACACACTAGATTTTGGGTGTATTTTGGTCTGTTAGAAGAAAGTGCCTCCCAAAATTTTAAAGAAAGAAAAACTTATATATGTACAAAAATAAGGGTTGATATGATGAAGGGATGGAATATGGCTGTAAAGATGGAAATTATAAAAAATTTTATAAAAGGAATTGATAAGAAGTTGTTTGAAAAAAGAAAGAAGAGGATTTAAAAAAAAAGAAAAAAAAAGGGAGAGAATGTGATCAGGCAGGGGAGTAGAAAAAAACCATACACTAGACATTTAGGGTATATTTTGATCTGTTAGAAGAAACTATCTCAAAATTTTAAAGAGAGAACAACTTATATATATATGCCAAAAATACAGGTAACTACTATGAAGGGATAGAATATGACTCTAAAAATGAAAAATAAAAATGTTTTTTTAAAAAAGTGATTGATAAGATGTTGGTTGAAAAAGGGAAAAAGAAAAATTCAAAAAGAAAAAAAACAGTTAAAAAAAATTAACTTTGAAAGACTACAGAATCATGGTAAAAAAGCCATGGATTCTATGTGCAGTATTCCCCTAGCACTGGAGTTCTGCGGTTCTCATTGATCGGTAAACTTGGTCTTGGCTGGCTGTTCTCACTGATCTTCTGGGGAGGGGCCTGTTGCCGTGGTTCCCAAATGTCTTTGCCGGAGGCGGAATTGTCCCGCCCTTGCTGTGGGGGCTAAGTAATCTGCTCGGGTTTGCTCTCGGGAGCTTTTGTTCCCTGCAAGCTTTCCGTACAGCTTTGGAGGCCGGGAGTGAAAATGGCAGCCTCCCAATCTCTGCCCCGTAAAAGCCGAGAACTCGGGGCCCCACTCCTCAGTGAGCCCCCAGAGAAAAGCAGTCACTCACTCCCATCTCCCCAGTCTCCAGCTGCACTTCATGCTCACCGGGCCTGTGACCACGCATTTCTATCTCTGGCACCTGACCCCGTCTGGAGTCTCCAAACCCAGCAGATCCCTGCGGTGCGCTCCCGCACCGCTCCTCCCAGGGGAAGAAGGTGAGTCTCCCCAGATCTGCCGCTTGTTGGGTCCCTCCCGGAGGAGCAGTGGCCTGACTGTGCCGCGGATCACGGTTTATGACAACCCCGAGCTGAGAGCCCATGCCTGGGGTCCAATTCTGCAGCCAGCTTCCCACCTCCGATCCCTGGGATCTCTGCCACACTCAGGCACCCCCGGTCTTTCTGTGACCCCAAGGGTCCTGAGACCACACTATCCCGTGAGGGTTCCACCCCCCGCTTAGCCACCGGAGTGACGTCCCTCAGCGGAGCAGACTTTTAAAAGTTCGGATTTTGTGGTCCGTGGTTCTATCACTTGCCAGAAGTGGCCAACGGGGGCCCCTCCCCCACTATCTATCCTCCCGAATATCGCCTTGGATTCACTTCTCCGCAGGTCCTACCTTCCAGAAAGTGGTCGCTTTTCTGTTCAGAGAGTTGTTGCTATTCTTTTCTTCGATCTCCTGTTGAGTTGGTAGGTGTTCAGAATGGTTTGATCCTTATCCAGCTGAATTCCTGAGACCAGACGAAATCCAGGTCTACTCCTCCGCCCATCTTGCTCCCCCCACCCCGCTTTGTTAATCTCTTATTCCCTTTAGTGTATCTGTTCCTTTTGAATATGATGAACTTATCAGTTATGACAGTATACATTATCTTTTCATTACAAACAACTCACACATCTAAGTGGTTTAATTTTTTTTTCCCTTGCAACCCACCACGGGTTGGGTGCTCTTCTGTTCCATTTAGTACCAGGCAAACAGACTAGCTATTATCTGGAACACAATCAAACACTAGGCACTATGGCAGAGGGAAAAAGACCTGTGGGACACAAGTTCTTAAAGCTTTCATCTATAGAGGCTATGTGTCATTTCTGCTCATATTTCAATAGCCTGAGTGAGCCCTATTCCATGACTGTCTTAAAAGTGGATGGGGCAGTACCGTCCAACTACCTGTCTAAAAGAAAAACCAGAAATAACTGGTGAAGAAACTAATACCTGAGACATAAAACTTTCTACCAATTCATTTTGATTCTGAGTCTTTTCTCACCTGCCAGAGTTCATATTTACTTCCACATTTTAAAATTTTAAGTTCCTTAATTTATTAACCAGAATAGGAAGTTTTCTTGAATAGAAAAATGGAAACCAGCAGTCAAGATAATGTTAAATAATGCTAGTAACCCCGTATCATTATTTTATTATATACAGATTGTTTTTAATACAGTTAATTCTCATCCTTAAGAAAGAAATAGTTTGAGAATCACGAGTCTACTAGAGAGACATCAAACTCTTAAGACAAAACACAGAGTTGCAGTCCTGTTCCTTCTTTGTATTTCCTGCATGACTATAGATCAGTTTCTTTCTACATATCATTTTTCCACTGAAAATTGTGCCTACCTCCTGTGACATGTGGGAATGGATAAGCCAGCGAGAATTGTATACTTGCCCCATCAAACCCTCAACAGTATCTCAAAATCACCTGCTTAAAGACTGGTAAATCTGGTCATACGCAGAAAACCCACAACTAGAGGAATAAAGGAGTCACCCTTGCCACCAAGAGAAGGCCCTGTAAATGTTAACATCAGCTTCAATTCCCTCTGTGACCTGAGGCAGATCACTTAGTTGCTAGCTGTCTTCCTTTTCTGGTCCAAGGATAATATTAACATACTTCTCTAGGTCCTTGTGAGACATAATACATAGAATTGATAGCAAAGGCATTTTTCAGAATTTGAGACACTGTAGACATTTAATGTACTCTGGATTCCCAACAGTGCCGCTCTTTGAGGAGAATGTCTGGCCAGAGAGAGAAATGTCTAAAGCAAGGGGTATTTTTATAGGGCAGAGATGTCTGTTCCTGAATTCCCAATTAGGCAGAATCATTTTTCTATGTTGTGGATTATATCTGGGCTGCTTGATTTACTGATCTGATCTTCCTCTTTTTTTTAGGCATTTTTCTGGTTTCTCTTCCTAACCACTTGGCAGAGGAGATAAAATTCAAATTAGTCCTTTTTTGCTCGGTATAGTAACTCTAGGAAAAAGTTGGTTTGGAGAGCTGGTTATAAATAATACTGATGCTTTGGGTTTAGAGTTAGAATAATGACATTTGTTTAGCATTTAACTCTTTGCAAAGTGCATTCATAGCAGTATAATCTTATTTGAGCCTTACTGTTACTCTGTAAGGTGGGCATCATCCTAATTTACAGAAGAGGAGACAGAGGTCTAAAGGATTCAGTATATTGCCAAGCCTGCCACACTAAGAAATGACACTCAATCCCAGATTTTCTGATTGTGCACAGAGTAATCTTTTGTTCCATTGTTCTAGGCTGCCTCTGTTTTCTGGCAGACAGGTGCCACCCAGTTTTAAACCATAATCAGCTGGAACCAACATAGAGTAGGAAAGGAGGAAATTGATTAAAGAAACAGACAGAAAGAAACTAATCATTTGAAGCCAAATTTAAGATTCTTTTGCTCAGGAAGTTAAAGGACCTAAACATTTCTTCAAGACTAATTTTATTATTCTAATGAGATAAAATTAATTTGGTTAATTAATCAGTTATTCTTGCCCAGAACATTCAGCCAGAACGGGGAGGGAGAGATATTTTTAATTCCCAGTAAAAGTGATGACTTGATTTCTTTTTTTTATTATGTTCAATTAGCCACTGTGTAGTACATCATTAGTTTTTGATGTAGTGTTCAATGATTCATTAGTTACATATAACACCCAGTGATCATCACAACACGTGCCCTCCTTAATACCCATCACCCTGTTATCCCATCCCCCTACCCCCTCCCCTCTGAAACCCTCAATTTGTTTTCCGGGGTCCATAGTCTCTCATCGTTCATCTCCCTCTCTGATTTCTCCCCCTTCAGATTTTCCTCCCTTCCCCTATGGTCCTCCATACTATTGCTTATGTTCCACATATGTGAAACCATATAATTGTCTTTCTCTGCTTGACTTACTTCACTTAGCATAATCCCCTCCAGTTCCATCCATGTCGATGCAAATGGTGGGTATTCATCCTTTCTGATGGCTGAGTAATATTCCATTGTATATATGGACCACATCTTCTTTATCCATTCATCTGTTGAAGGGCATTTCGGCTCCTTCCATAGTTTGGCTATTGTGGACATTGTTGCTGTGAACATTGGGGTGCATGTGCCCCTTGTTTTCACTACATCTATATCTTTGGGGTAAATACCTAGTAGTGCAATTGCTGGGTCATAGGGTAGCTCTATTTTTAATATCTTGAGGAACCTCCATACTGTTTTCCAGAGTGGCTGTACCAGATGCATTCCCACCAACAGTGTAAGAGGGTTCCCCTTTCTCCACATCCTCATCAACATTTGTTGTTTCCTGTTTTGTTAATTTTTGCCATTCTAACTGGTGTAAGGTGGTATCTCAGTGTGGTTGTGATTTATATTTCCCTGATGGCTAGTGATGTTGAGCATTTTTTCATGTGTCTGTTAGCCATTTGTATGTCTTCTTTGGAGAAGTGTCTGTTCATGTCTTCTGCCCATTTTTTGACTGGGTTATTTGTTTTTTGAGTGTTGAGTTTGAGAAGTTCTTTATAGATCTTGGATATCAGCCCTTTATCTGTAATGTCATTTGCAAATATCTTCTCCCAGTCCGTGGGTTGCCTCTTAGTTTTGTTGACTATTTCCTTTGCTGTGCAGAAGCTTTTTATCTTGATGAAGTCCCAAAAGTTCATTTTTGCTTTTGTTTCCCTTGCCTTTGGAGATGTGTCTTGAAAGAAGTTGCTGTGGCCGATGTCGAAAGGTTACTGCCTGTATTATCCTCTAGGATTTTGATGGATTCCTGTCTCACATTGAGGTCTTTCATCCATTTTGAGTTTATCTTTGTGTATGGTGTAAGAGAATGGTCAGTTTCATTCTTCTATATGTAGCTGTCCAATTTTCCCAGCACCATTTATTGAAGAGACTGTCTTTTTTCCATTGGGTATTTTTTCCTGATTAGTCAAAGATTAGTTGACCATAGAGTTGAGGGTCCATTTCTGGAGTCTCTATTCTGTTCCATTGGTCTATGTGTCTGTTTTTATGCCAATACCATGCTGTCTTGGTGATCACAGCTTTGTAATATAACTTGAAGTCAGACAACATGATACCCCCAGCTTTGTTTTTCTTTTTCAACATTCCCTTGGTGATTCAGTGTCTTATCTGGTTCCATACAAGGTTTAGGATTGTTTGTTCCAGCTCCTTGAAAAATGCCAATGGTATTTTAATAGGGTTGGCATTGAAAGTGTAGATTGCTCTGGGCAAGATAGACATTTTAACAATGTTTATTCTTCCAGTCCATGAGCATGGAATGTTTTTCCATCTCTCTGTGTCTTCCTCAATTTCTTTCATAAGTGTTCTGTAATTTCTAAAGTATAGATCCTTTACCTCTTTGATTAGATTTATTCCTAGGTATCTGATGACTTGATTTCTTAATGATGGTATCAGCCAGTGACTCAATTCCATTCCCCAATCCTCCCCCCAAAACTAATAGCAATAAGGAGAGTTGATTTTCATTCATTGATTATGCATTTATTTAATACCATTTGCCAACAAGTATTCATCTAACATGTGGAGAGAGGGGGAAAACAGTAAGTGGATTCTTATAGTAAGTGCTATAATATAACAAAAAATGATACCAAACCCAGAAGGAAAGGTCAAGAAAACTTCTTGGAAAAGGCAGCCATTAAGGTGAATTAAGCCATTACTTAATCTCATGAAGTGAGAGTTACTTGGATCAATGGTGGGGGAAATGGAGCTCTAGTAAAAGAACAGAAGCTCAAATGGCTCTGCATGGTAGGAGGATGGGGAAGAAGGTGGGAAGTGGAGGGAGATGGGCCAAAGAGGTAAGCACGGGTTGGACCTTAAAAGACCTGGTATAGCCTGCTAAAAATTATTCACTTTATTCTTAATGCTGTTGGATCCACTGATGATCTGACCAAATTAGAAAGATTTGTAGGGCAGATGGATTTGGGCACCTGGTAATAGGTCTTTGGACTGACTCAGAAACATTCAAGGAGGTGGTTCGTGAAATTCAAGCACAAAACGACTGGTGAAAAGAGGTATGATCTTTGCTGAATGTCATTTACCTCGTACTGGAGCAAATCAGAAGCTAGAACTCAGCTTTTCTAATTCCTTGGCTGGCAGTTTTTTCTCTCATCCCACCGTGCCTTCCCATCTCTTTGGCATTTTCTTTCTTTAGAGAACTCTATTCCTTTTGGAATGTGTACTAAGATGCTAGAACATTTTTAAGGTAATCTCATTCTCTACTAGAACTAAATATTTATCATGGTGATGTTAATGTTCAGACACTTCCCACCAGCAGTCTCATCCATGTGATCTTATTTGGTTTTCTTCTGAGAATGCCAGAGCTATCTTTACTTCTATGGGTAAAAATAAAAATGCTCTAAATTTCTCTACCTAAATATTTTAAGCTTTGACTTTTCTTTATATTAGAGTTTGGGAAAAGCAGTTGTTTTATTTTATTCTTTAGTATCAAAAGATAACTGCTCGATGTTAATGAGAATTATAGGGCCAGTTCAACTGCAGTGGTATGTTCAGAGCATAAAAGATCATATATCAACATGACCTCACTAACCTTCTCTGTCCTAGATGACAAACTGATAGAAATAGCCTTTGGATCAGGTCACGGGCACACTAAAATACTTACCCTTCACCATAGAGCTCTATTGAACCCTATCTATCATTTACCACCTTCAATCACAGAAGCCTGCTTCAATGCTAAACAGAATTTCAAACAAAAAATAAAAGGAGAGACAACTTCCTTCAAATAGTTCAACTTCTGATTTTATTTCATATCTCTTTGAACTTGTAAGATAATATGAGGAAAGATCACAGCTAGTTACACTATGCTTTTTGCATTTATAGAGGGATTATGGTATAAGGGAAAGAATAGGGTTTTAGAGTCAGTGGGTTGCCCCTTCCATAGAGGTTAACATCTTATCATTGCTATAATGATAAGATGGATGTATAACATTACTCTTTTCCTAACAGCAGAACTAAACCCAGCTAATAAAGATTTGGTTAAGCCTTTTAAGAGAATAGTGTGATTCAACTGAGCAGTTCCAAGACTGCCAGGTTCATGTTATACATACTTACTGCACATACTTCATCCCCATCTTCCAATAAACATCGTTGTTCCTTGTTCTGAATGTGTCAGTAAGAGATTTTTCCAGTCTATTTAGAAAATTAGGATTTTAAATAAATTATCTTCAAGGAAATAAATACACTCTTTAACCACTCTAATATTCATGTGTTATTTTCATATATTTTTCATGTGAGAGAGAAATATTTGGGAAAGCATAAAAATTAAAACGTATTCTCATATAGATGGTTGAATTTCATAGTTTGTCAGTGAGTAATAATTGAGATTTCATACCTAGCATTTATGCATTTGACTTTGGGACAGCCACTTTCACTAACCTGGGAAACAATACTGAATGATGTAGACAATGTCCTTGGATTTATAAAGCTTACAAGGGCAATAGCAAAGATGATCTGCTGAATGAATGAATGGCCTTTGCCTTCATGTAACCTTTTTTTTTTTTTAATTGAAGTGTAGGTGGCATATAATATGTTATTTTTAGGTGTACAGTATAGTGATTCAACAATTATATACATCATGAAGTGCTCACCATGCTATGTCTAGCCACCATCTGTCATCATACAAAGTTATTACAATATTATTTACTATATTCCCTATGCTGTACTTTTCATCACATCATTTATTTACTGAAAGTTTGTACCTCGTAATCCCCTTTACCTATTTCTCCAATCCTACCATCAAAGCCCCCCTCCACTAGCAACCACTAGTTTGTTTTCTATTTTTATGAGGCTGTTTCTCTTTTTTTTTTTTTGTGCTTGTTGTTTGCGTGTTCATTTTAACACATAAAGGGTATATTTTCCTATGACTGAGTCTAAGTTACAACAGAACAGCTAGTCAGTAGAAGTTTTTTAAAAAAACAACTATCTGGGGCCACCTGGGTGGCTCAGTTGGTTAAGTGTCTGCCTTTGGCTCAGGTCATGATCCCAGCGTCCTGGGATCTAGCCCCACATCAGGCTCCCTGCTCAGTGGGGAGTCTGCTTCTCCCTCTCCCTCTGCCCCTCCCCCCAGCTTGTGCTCTCACGCTCTCTCTCTGTCTCAAATAAATAAATAAAATCGTTTAAAAATAAATAAATAAACAACTATTTGTTATACTTTTAACTTCAGCTTTTCCTTTAAAGCTTTTTGTCATCCCCTTAATAATATTTATCACTTCTTTTATAAATTATTCTGTGATTAATTTAGTCAAGAAAAAGAAAAATCGAAGCATGAGTATTGTACCAATCAGAAAAGCACATGCATAATAACAAAATGGACCTATAACCTGCACATAGTCAGATTTAAAGTATTTAAAGTTTTCTAAATGGAAAAATGTGTGACTTTTTGTAATGCCAAATGACTTAAAGAAGTCTTACAGCATTCCTGTTTTTGCATCCCATTCTGTGGGAGATCACTTTATTATGGAGTCCCATTGGATCTTCAGCCACTAAGCCTTTGTTGAAAAGCTCTTAAGAGTTTATATCATTATCATCAAATAAACTTCAGTAACATTCTTTTCTGCAAATCACAAATGGGAATGATTATGCCCAGGCTCATGGCTAACACTTAAAAATAACAGTATGATGAATAAGGTAGGATGTGGATGTGTTGTTAGGTGTGGAGGAAAGGAAAACCCCAATAAAGCAAGCACGAGTCCTGACTCCCTTGAAAATTCACCAATGAATCAAACTATTCATAGAGAACCTGGTACGTACTCGGTACAGTGATTTAAAGCACTATAAATTGATTCCACCATCAAGATTATTCTATTCTAATCTGAGAAGCCAAATCAATGCATGAGCAACAAATGCAGAGACAGCCAGCATTCATCACTGCCTTCGGCTCAGGTTGTGATCTCAGGGTCCTGGGATCAAGTCCCACGTCAGGCTCCCTGCTCAGCAGAGAGTCTGCTTCCCCCTCTCCCTCTGCCCTTCCCCCAGCTCATGCTCTCTCTCTCACTCTCAAATAAATAAATAAAATCTTTAAAAAAATCATTAAGGATATAGTGCCATGGGAAATGAAGACAGGGAGGTTATTGCATCTGTCCAGGTGAGAGGTAGAGGGGAACTGGACTAGACTCCAGCAGTAGGGATGTGAGAAGTCATTGGGCTCAGAGCACACAGATAATACTTATACATCTGGATGTGGTCTGTGAGGGAGAAAGTGGAATTAAAACTTCTACATGTTTTGCCTGGGCTACTGAGTGTTACTGCCATTAAGGAGGCCCCTGAGAAGTTAAGAGAGTTGGGATCCAGGAGTCAATGGAAGAGATTGGTTTCCAATTGGCTCATGGACAGTTCATCCACTACAACATGTGGAAGACAAAACGCATATGTAGCAATAGAAGCAGATTAGGGAAATGGTAGGAAGATGCTCTATTTACCAACTATTTATAATTATCTTTTTCTGTGAGGAAATAAGCACAAGCGGAGAGCAGATTGAGGAAAGACAGAGTTGGAGATGTGAGGAAAGAAAAGATATGAAATAATCATCTTGGAGAAAAAGTTAATTTATAGAAAAGTGATCAGATTGTCTGGAAATGTCAAGTGGTCACTTTTGACATGGAGTCATATTTTTTTAAGGTTTATTTATTTTAGAGACCATGTGAGCAGGGGGAGAGAAGAGGGGGAGAGACTCTGAAGCAGACTCTGCGCTGAGCATGGAGCCTGATGTGGGGCTGGATCTCACGCCCCTGAGGTCATGACCTGAGCTGAAATCAAGAGTCGGATGCTTAACCGACTGAGCCACTCAAGTGCCTCCATAGTCCTATTTGAAGTGAGGCCAGTTAGCATGGTTGTGTAATTTTTCCAGGGAACAGCTTTGTGGGTTGTGGCATAGACTAAGTAGATAGTTGTTGGATTTAAGCATGGGTATTAATTTGCTACTGCTGCTATAACATACCATAAACTTACATATAACAAACCACAAACTAGTGGCTTTAAACAACACAAAGTTATTCTGTTGCCAGAGGTCAGAATTCAAAAATGAGTCTCACTAGGCTAAATTCAAAATGTCAGTAGGGCTGTGTTTCTTCTGGAGACCCTCAGGAAAAAATCCATGGCTTTGCCTTTTCCAGCTTCTTGAGCACATTTCTTGTCTTACTGCTCTTTTCAATCTTCAAAGCCAGCAACATGCTGCCAGCCCTCTGCTTCTCCCTCTTCTGCCTCCAGTGTGATTACCTTGGGCCCATTGAATGATGCAAGATAATCTGTCCATCTCAAGGTCCACGAATTAGCAACATCAGTTACATTCTGCAACTTTAGTTCCTCTTTGCCACATGACCTAACATATTCACACTTTCAGGGATTAGGCTGTGGACATCTCTGTGGAGCCGTTATTCTGCCTAACACTGTAACTGTCTGCTCTGGCTGCCATAACAAAATACCATAAACTAGGCGTCTTAAACAACAGAAATTTATTTTCTCACAGTTCTGGAAGCTGGAAGTCTGAGATAAGGGTGCCAACATGGTCAATTTCTGGTGAGAACTCTCTAGCTTGTAGACAACTGCCTTCTTGCTCTGTCTTCATATGGTGAGGATGGGGAGTAGTGCTCTCTGATGTCTCTTCTTACAAGGACACTACTTGTATGGGATCAGGGCTACACCCTTGTGCCCTCATTTAACCTTAGTTACCCCTTATAGGCCCCATCTCCAAATACAGTTGCATTGGAGGTTAGGATTGCAACTTATGAATTAGGAGGGGACATAGTTCAATCCATAGCATACACCTTGTTTGGAGTTTTGCCAGGTGAAGAATGATGAAGAGAAGGTAGGAGAGTGAAAAACTTAAGAGTGTTTTCAAGGAATGGTTATAGGGCTGAACCATTGAATCCAAGCTGTAAGTAGAGAGTGGGGATTTCAAAAGGATGGTTAGAAGGGGACAAACTAGTAATATCCAGGAATGATGGATCTCAGTGAGATCAGGAAACTTCTGGAGAAGAGAACTGGAATCAGTAAGCTGGAAGAACAGGAAGCGATGGTCATAGAGCAGCAGATTTAAAAATGGGGTTTCAGAGACTTAGGATTATTGGAAATGGCAAAGTTGATGAGTTTTGAAACTGAAGGACCCAAACAAACTCATCACAAGTCATTTCCCCCTGAATAAATCAGATACCTAGTATTGACCCAAGGAGACAGTAAGGTTCCAGAGTGCTTTTTATTTAAAAGAATAAGTGCCATTTACCCATTTTGAAAAGTAAACCCAGTTTCACATTCTGTCCCTGGCCCCTGGACCTGTGAGAAGGAAACCCCCCTTCTAGCCTCAGGTGGGTGGGAGTAGGAAGATTGTGCATGGAGAGGGATTTGTCACCCAGGGAAGCAGAGACCAGAACAACAATGCAGAAGGCCAATGCTCTGTGTGAGGAGGATAGCCATTCTATTCAGGGACTAGTCAATGGCTTAGAAAATTATGTGTACCTGCTTCCACTAAAGTGTGGCAGAGACTTGGGATGCCTTCTGTGGTACCAAGGGAACATTCTGTATCTAAATTGCTAAGGATGTTTCTATTTTGAACTTAAAACTGTTTCATGGTTTATTTTGCAATACAAATGTGGGTCACCTCATTGCAGTCTTCATTGAAAGACTCCTCTCTACTGTACTCTGCCCAGAAAGCATTGAATTAGTTCTGCTCTATTGAAACCAGTACAAAATTGTCTGTGAAGTGCATGGTTTCCATGTCACATTATTAAAATATCATTAATTTCTTTCAGGTCTCTGCATATACTTTTTTCCAAGGCAGTACAAAATGACAGCTTACTGAGTGCAAGAGTCCAGATCTGTATGTTCTCTATAATTTGGAGATGAATCTGAGTTGGATGAAAAAGCTACTGAACAAAATTGGAGAATAGTGGAATGGCATGTTATGTGCTCCAAGGTCAAGAGTTAATTAAATGTAATGATTACAATAATATTATTAGATAATAAGGATTTGCCTTGTGCCTTTTGAAGAGAGTTTAGAAGCAAATTGCTGTTTTAACTAGAAACTACATCTTTTAAATATGTTGCTAAAGTAATAGATGCCACTACATTATGGAATATGCAAATACAAGTTGCAGTGTTAAAAAATTCATCTGATTACTTCCATGACACTTCTAATAGCCTCACATGTCTCATCCCACATCACACATTTGTCCGCATTCTCACATCCATCCTTCCTTCTTTCAGCTTCTTAATTTTCTGGACATCTTGCAAAGCCCAGCTTCTCCACAGAGACTTCTTTGACTGTAGGACCCACACACTGCTCCTCTCGGACTTGCTTTTGGCCTGGGGTTAGTATCACTATTCTCAAGTCAAATGGTCTCTGCTGACTAGTTTTAACATTTAACAATTTTACGTTTATAAGGACAAATTAGACCACATCCCTGCAGAACCAGCCCAGCCATGGGCACAGCGTCATGGTCAAAAGCATGTTTTATTTTTTGATTTAGGTAAGAACTGAAGCATGCCTCAACTCCCCATGGCACCCTCGCCTACCCAGGTCACTAGCTTGAGATTCATTTAGTGATGACGGTGGATAAAGTGTCAGGGGAAATAAAGCAATATATAGACTCTAGGCCACAGTCATATATTTCATAAACAATTTTAATTACTTTAGACAGATTAATTTAGAGTAGACTGAGGGGAAAACAGCCCAACTCCTCAGTAAGCACTCATCTAGCAAAAGGTCATCCAAAAAAGGTGAATGTTATGTAGGTAGGTGGTGTATATGGAAATGCCATCTGCACCATTTCTGAGTCCCTGCCCTTAAGAGGCACACGGTAATTCCAGTTTGAGGGATGACATGACATGTCGAGAGAGATTTCTGCTCATACGCTCTACAGTTTCTACTAAATGTAAGCTCCATCAGGGCAAAGATTATGTCTGCATTGTTCATTGTTTTAGCCTTAATAACTAACACAATACCTGCATCTAGTAGTCACTGAATAAAATTAAATGAATGCAGAATTGCTCTTCAACACACAGGGGACAGGCAGTGAGGGGAAGGGCAGTCAGTACTTTCTAAGACTGCAAATGTAGCAAACGCTGCTGTAACTCAGTCTATGCTCGAAATCTTTGAACGAGCCGCAGCCGTGGACACCACCCTCCGAGAAAGGGGGTCTTCAAGGGTCCAGGGATATCCAGTCACACCAGGAAGCAAGACCTGCCTGCGGAGGGATGGGGGCAGGGACTGTGCTGTAGCCAGACCGTAGGTGCTCAGGAGAACCAAGTCCAAGTTGAGGCTGGCCCTGGATTTTTGCAAAGGAGGTTTGCTTAATCCCTGGCCCCCTGGACAGACAAGTGGGGGTGAGTTTTCTCAGTCAGAATTGCCTCCCAAACTCAAATCAGAGTGGATCTAGAGGATTTCACTCCGAGGGAAGCAAGGGGCCCTTAATAGTCAGCAATTTTATCTCTTGGTGTGAAAAAATAATAAATACAAAAAGACAAACACCTTCCACTTAAGCTTCTAATAGATGCAAAGGTTACTTCTATTGGGAGAGAAGTAGAGAAATGCTGTGTACATTTTCTGATAGCTTTATTGATGTATAATTGACATACAATAAACTGCTCATAGTGTAATGTACAATTTGATTAGTTTTGACATATGTCTGTACCTGTGAAACCATCACCACAATCAAGATAATGAACAGATCTATCACCTCCCGCAAAAAAAAAAAAAAAATTTCCTCGTGCTTCTTTGTAATCTCTTTGTGCCATTATTGATTTATCGCCTCTCAGCTCCAAATGCGTCTTTTTTGCCTGCGCCATGAAAATGGACCTGGGCCATTTTTGCAGCGGGCACCTTGTTAGGCTTCGTCAGTAGAGGGTGCTGGAGAGCTATCACAGGAGGAAAGGGTTTTGCTTCCGGATTCGGTTCCGTGCTCTGGGCCAGGCTTGTGCAGTGCCCAGCAGCCTGCAGCACCAGGCGGTCAGAAGCTTCCCCCATTGCACCCTTGGCTACATTCTTAGTTGAGTGCCTCCAGTAAGACACTTCCCATGAGCAGCTCCCCAGACACCGCAGAGGATGGATCTCTTGTCAGGTCGCACCAGTGCCGCACACAGCAGCTTTCTTTGTTTTTTCTTTGTTTCCAGTGAGCCAGAGCTGCACCCTCTCCAGCAAGGTCTATACCTCAACCTTGGGAGGAGGCGGGTGGTACTGGGGCTTTCCCCCGATACTCGAATCTCATCATACAGGGTGATAGGTGCTCCTTATATCTGCTATTCCTGTAGAGTTCTCTTTACCTCTTACTAGCCATCCCAGGTTACTCCAATCTCCTGGTATACTTAATAATTCTGTGTATTAAACTTTCTCTGTTTGACTTACTTATTTCCCTCTCCTGGTTGGACCTGGACTATCTACCCACCTATCTATCTATCTGTCTATCTATCTATCTATCTATCTATCATCTATCTACCCTCCTTTATATCTATATACCTATATATCTATATACCCTCCTAACCATCCCTTTTTGCTACTCCTCTTTCCCCCAGGCAAACACTGATGTGCTTTCTGTCACTATAGATTGAAGTTCATTTTCTAGAATTTTATACAGATGGAACCCAAAGATTTTCTTCTATGTTTTCGTCTATAAATTTTATAATTTGAGGTTGTACATTAGGTCTAGAATGTTTTGAGTTGATATCTGTGTATGGTGCAGGATATGGATCCAAGTTGTTCTTTGCAAATAGATATCAAGTTGTTGGGACACCTGGGTGGCTCAGTCGGTTAAGCTTCTGCCTTCGACTCAGGTCATGATCCCAGGGTCCTGGGATCCAGCCCCACATTGGGTTCTCTGCTCAGTGGGAGCCTGCTTCTCCCTCTCCCACTCCCCCTGCTTGTGCTCTCTCTCGCTCTCTGTCAAATAAATAAATAAAATCTTTAAAAAAAGAGAAAGAAAGAAAAGATGATCATTTCTCCACTAAATTGCCTTGCACCTTTGTCAAAAAATAGTTATCCAGATATATGTGAGTTTATTCTGAACTCTCTGTTCCATTAATCTATATGCCCATCTTTATACCAGTGCCACATGGTACAGTTGTATAGTTATATATAGTTAGTAGTATTAGTCCTCTAACTTTGTTCTAATTTTCAAATTTGCTTTTTATTATTGTAAGCCAGTGAATTTCCATATGAATTTTAGAATCCTCTTGGCAGGTTCTACACCCCCCCCCCAAAAAAAAAGCATACTGAGATTTTGACTGGGATTACGTTGAATTTATAAATCAATTTAAGGAGAATTGGCAGCTTGACAATATTGGGTTTTCCAGCCCATGAATATATATCCCCGTTCATTACTGGGTCTTCTTTAATTTCCCTCAGCAATGTTTTATAATTTATGGTTTACAGGTTTGCATATCCTTTATCAAATTTATTTCCTAAATATTCCATATGTGTATGCTATTGCAATGGCATTGAATTACACGTTGATCACTGCTAGTATATACAAATATAATGGATTTTTATATATTGAATTTATATTCTGCAACGTCAGTAAATTCACTTATTTTGTAATTTTTATAGATTCCATCAGTCTCCATAATCCTGTCGTCTACAAGTAGAGACAATTTTACCTTTGCGTTTTCAATCTGTGTTTTCTTTTTCTTGCTTTATTATCATGGCTAGAACTTCTCAAACAGTGATGAACAGGAAGGGTGAGAACAGACATCTTTGTCTTGTTCTTGATTTTATGGGGAAAGCATTAAATCTTTCATCATTAAGGATGATGTTAGCTATGGGTTTTTTTGTAGATGAGCTTTATCAAGTTGAGAAAATTCCCTTCAGTTTCTCATTTGCTCGGATTTTCATCAGGATTGGATGTTGGATTTTGTCACATGCTTTCATACTATCTATTGAGGTGAACATATGGTTTTTCTTTTTTAGTCTATTACTATGATGAATCACATTACCTGATGTTCAAATGTTAAAAGTTTTTCATTCTTAGGATAAACCCCACTTGATCATGATGTGTTTTTTTAATATTTTGCTATTTTTCTTCCTAAAAAGGCAGGAATTGAAACTCAAGCGAAGGGGAAAAAATAGCCAGGAAAATATGGTGTTTTCTTTTTAATTCCTTACTCAATTTTAGTCAGTAATTTGGGCATTGGAGAAGACTATAATTTATGTTTGCTGCCAATTACTTCTCAATATGATTTCTAACACAAGTCTTTTTGTGCAATTTCTGAGATGTGGTTAATGGAATTATTTTTAATATGCCATCTGCTAGTCTTCTAATTTTAGCACCAGTAACAGAAACTAAGATTTGGTAAAATACATAACAACCTTATAGAATTTGTATCTTACTTGTAACTTTTCCATGACAGAAATAATGTTCAAGTAGTTTTTCTGTTATTTTTAAGAATAGATGATTATATACTTTCTCAGAACCTTATCTTCATTTCCAACTTTCACAATATACCTGACATTCCATAATTATCATGAACAAGTGAATTCTTGCATAAGCTTCAACTATATTCAGGTATGAGCTTCAACTCTAAAGTAGTAAGGAATTTTTGTCAAAAGAAAAGTTTCAATTTCATCCTAAATATTCTCCCATACTATTTGGACATCTCTTCTGGGCAGTCATTTTATCTAGAGTTGTCATACATGAGGACAACATTTTTTGTACTGAATAAAAGAGGTAGTTATAGGTAATATGTTTAAAATGTGGGTATAGGGGCGCCTGGGTGGTTCAGTCGTTAAGCATCTGCCTTTGGCTGAGGTCATGGTCCCAGAGTCCTGGGATCGAGCCCCGCATCCGGCTCCCTGCTCGGCGGGAAGCCTGCTTCTCCCTCTCCCGCTCCGCCTGCTTGTGTTCCCTCTCTTGCTATGTCTCTGTCAAATAAATAAATAAAATCTTTAAAAAAATAAAAATAAAATGTGGATATATGTCCATTATATATAGCTTTGACTGTGCTCTTGTTCATGGAGAAATACAAATAGAACATATTACAAATGGAGAAGGATGAGTGTCTTTTATGCAAGTCTTTTTTTGTTTATTCAGTTCAAGGAACGTTTGGGGAATGCCAACTCCACACAGGGTTCTTTTGTTAATAGTATTTCTTAATTTGTTATCCCTCTCTTAAATGATGGTATTTTATCATTTCATTCGATAGGTCTATTTTAACAGAGAGATGGCTACTCTTAGATTAGTCATATGATGGATGATAATGTAATTTATTTCATTCAAGTAGGGAGAGTTTTTGCCTTTCTGGAAATCCCATTATCCTTAAAACTTTGCCCTAATTTCTTCTTCGTTTCATGAAATTACCTCCTTAGCTTAATTACAAGTGTAGTGTTTCCCACAGGCAATATAATATCTACTTACCCTAAACACCCCAAAGTCAAGAAAACTTAGAGTGTTAAGTAAAATTGATTTGTTCAGTTCAGATCGAAAACAACATTACAGCTTACTGGTTAATCAATGTAAATTTTGCTAATGCCATAAGGAGTCAAGTCCATTTATAAAAGAACACGTGTGCAACCTATTTCATCAATCTGTCTCTTCTCTGCAATGTTCATTTGATCTCACTAAGGTAGTTTTGTAAGACAAGTAAGAATATTTTCTCAAAATATTCTAGTTGTATAACATGAGATGTGTCCAAATGAGGAAGGAGACGTGCGCAGGATTGTATGGAAACATCTGTTGACATGGAAACCTGCCTCTGTTTAGGAATTTAAAACCTGAGCAGCTAGTTCTAACACCAGATTTATATTCTCATCCTAAGGAAAATGGGGACAGTGGTGATTAGAAGAACAAGGAATCTACACTCTTCACCGAATTTAATTCTTGAAAATTATTTCTAAGCTGACAATAATATTTCTTCACAGGGGAAAATGTTATTGTGGTTACATTTCCCGATCAAATGAATGTAAATAAAAAGCATGACCAGTATTATATCACAATAGCAAAGACACCACAAATAGAAACTTCGATCAGATAAAATAGTAAAATATGCTAGCCTTTGTATAAGACAGAACAGGTGGACCACTTACGAGTCCCTCGTGGATGACAACAGTCGTACCTCGAGATACCAAGCAATACCAGCTAACACATGCTTTAGTTAAAATTTTACTAAAATTCCTTTGGCTTAGAATTCAGGAAGACTTTTGAGGGATTGTGTGGCTTTTTCAGCTCTCCTAAAGCTATCCATAGACATCTGGGTCGCTGCCTCCTTTTTCCTAGCGTATTTTTCCCTCTGCTAAGCAAAACTTTTCATTCCCAATTATCCTATGAACCTTAAAGTCACCTCAACATAATAATGTGGCCACTGTTAACAGCTATGAGAGTGGTCCACTCTTCACTGGGAGGCCATAAAAAAAATTCACCAGGTCTGAAGCACAAACTTTTTAGGCTTTTCCTACGGAGGTTTGTGGAGCATTGATCGTGCTTTTAGGAATTGAGGGGGTGAGAGGTATCGCAGAGCACAAGTACTAGCTACAAAATCTGTCAGAGTTTTAAGTGAATGGATGAAGGGTGTCAAAAACTGAGGCTTTCATTAAGCCTGCATTGAGGAGGAGGATATTCAAAGCCACAAAAATGTCCCATGATGTGTCCTTAATCTTTGGATAATTTGGACCAAAAGTATTCTCCTGTTCCTTTGCATTTGGTCCCGCATCCTAGTTATTCAGAACTTTCTAAGGAAAGGTAAAGAAGTCAGGTGGGCCTTTGGGAGAGCTGCATTAGCTTTTCAAGACCACCACCTGCATCATTCATGCCTAACAGAGAGCTGAACAAAATCAAGTCAAGTGTCAGGATAAAATCAGTTCCGTTCAAGTGGCGCCAAGAGTGGCTTTTGAGAGGAGGTGAAGTGTAGGATTCTGCAGGGCCCAAGAGAGTCTAGGGAACTAGGACCAGTCCTGGAAAAACCCCAAACTGAACAAATTGGAGAAAATACAGAGTAAAATGGCTACAGGGGACCCAGACTCGAGTGACCCAGCACTACTGATGTAAACATTTACTGATGCTCAGAAAAGGAGATGATGAGTGTGATTTGTAGCTCTCAGGGCTTAAACTCAACCTATAATTAGTCAACAGAGGTAAAAGGCAAAGAGTGTCCATTTGTCTGGAAATCTGAATGTGCATAGTTCCTTAGCTGTTAGTACTTTTTCCAAATACACCACCCAGACGAGTTATCAGAGGAAGGGAGTACGATTCCAAGCTTTTTCACTTGCTTGTCATAGGATTTTTAGAACTTACACAAATCTCTGTGGTTTAAGCATCTTTAAAATGCAAGTCAAATGCTTCTCTCCTTTGGATCTCAGGATTGTTTTAAATATCAAAGGGGATACAATGTGTAGGAGTGCTTTGGAAATTAGAGCACTAGATAAGATGCTAAGAATATAGTCAATCAAGCAGTAAGGAATTGCTGACTGTTCTCTGACGTCAGCTAGGGGCTGTGGAATTAAGTTCACAGATGCGGACACCATTCACAGTCCATTTTCATGAGTTTTTTTTATATCTCCCTACCACCTTTACTATTATTTAATTATATTTTTTTCCATAAATCAGGTCACTTTTCAATTCCTTTTGTGATTACTTAAGTCTCACCCTAAAAGTAATGTTCATTATTTTTCAGAGGTTGGTGTGCTTCTTATATAATTGTAATACGTATTAAAATAAAGGCATACTTATTAAGAAAATTTAAGTTCCCCCTATATCTTGCTTTAACACACAGTGCTAGAGAAGAAAGCCTTAAAACTCAGGCAAGAGGTTGGAACTGAACAAAGTAAAAGATGGAAGCTCTCAAAGGTTTGGCAATTGTTATTTGAGGTCTCTTCCTAAAAAGTGCGGTATTGATTTTTAACTTACAGTGCGTTGGAATTTTATTTTGAAATGTCTTTACCATAACTAAGTCATCGGAAGTGTAGGGTTCCAAGAAACATTTTTATTTGGGTTTTTTAAATTCTGTCTTGGTCCGGCAACGTCTGTTCCCCAGAAGAAGGGCGCACTGTCATAATCTGCAGTTCAGAAGGTGGGCTTTTCTGAAATGCATGCTTCCAAAGCCCGATTTTACATTTCTTTACACAGTCCTGGCTGTAGTTCCCCATGCTGGCATTATGATGTAATTTAATGATAGAATTTGAAATAGGGTTATATCATGGGACTGTTTGGCACAAGCATTCAACCCAAGAAACTGAGGGTTCTAAAAGGGGAAACCAAGACCATGTAAATCCATTCAAGCCAGAGTGCCTCACTCTTCCTTCCTAGGGTATAATTACTGTCATCAAAGTTTATTACCGCCTTTCAAATTACCCGGGTCGGCACCATCCTCCATCACTACAAGATTCCTCCTGGGCACCCAAGGCGTCCAGAACTCAACCCCACCCTGCCCAAAATGTGTGCAACACCAGTCATCATGGGTAGGGGTGAGGAGACAAATGGTAGCGGGCCCTACAGATCTACAGATCTGCTCCCATTTCGGCACCAAATGTAGGGTTCCAGAACCAGCTTATGTGCCAAGAGAATGCCTGATGTCCTGAGATGGAATGGGTTATGTGCAACCATTTCTAAGCTGGGAGTTCAATAATATATACCAGGATGGGTAGGCAGTACAGAAAATGCTCCAGTAAATACACAGTCTTTTTGATTGAAGGTATTTTTGGAGCCTTTGATATACCATTAGGCACTATAAATCACTAAGATGGGATGTGTCGTTCCTCAAGCTGATTTTACAACATACTTCTTTTTTAGGGAGTATCTGAGGAGACCAGTGTCCCAAGGCAGCACTGCTCTAAAAAAAAAAAAATATATCATTGCTATTTGGGGATAATATAAAAATAATGCAATATAATATCAGAGGTTACCTCTTCATATATTTTTAAAATATGTTACTTTTGTGCTTTGGAATTGCCCTAGATATATCGTAAACCTTTGTGAGTCTCTGCTTATTCAGCTTAATAACCTCTTTCTTTGTGGCTTCTGAATAATATAAGAATTTTATTCATTATTTAGAAATCTGAGTAGCTACGGTAATGAAGTAGATATTAGATTTAATCGAGACTGCCAAACTGCAGAGCCTGCCAATCTCGTATGGCATCAAACCTAACTGGATTTTCATGCTAGCTTAAAAAAAAAAAGGGAAAGAATTCACTTTCAAAAGTTAGAGAAAACACTTTGCCAATTGCTAGTTACCCTGGATGTGACTTTTAGCTTATAGAAAGGCACAGATTAATTGTTTTCAATCCAAATGCTAAGACTCTTAGCTAACATTTTAATTTTAAACAAATCTTACTCTCCATTTTGTGCACGAGACCCTACCTACAAAGCAGTAAGGCTTGTAACGGCTGTCGGCATGGTGTCAACTTTAGAAGCCATATACTATATATGTTTTGGAACTAAATATTTCTTCTTCCCATTGACTCTTGACCCCCTCAGAACAACTGTCGCCTCCTTCAAACACTTTCACTAAGTAAAAAGTCAATTGGCTGTAAGTGGTGATGAAGAAGATGTCGTGTGATTAATGCTACAGTTTAGGTTATTGTGATTAGTCACAGGAAAAACAGTTAAACTTCCTCCCCAAGAAACATGGTATGTTAACAGCAAATGGCCTGCCTGAAGCCCAATAGTAAGAAATAGTTGGGCAGTGTTAAAAGCTGACTATTGATTTGTGCCCCGACTGAAAGCCATGCGCTGATGTAAATGAAAATGTGTCAAGAGTTGATATCGATTTTTTTTTAATCAGACCATCTCTGGGGAAATACTGCTAGCCATACTACTGCTCTTGTCTATGAGTGAAATAAGGTTCCTTTCCACAAGACTACACATGTCCAGACATCAAATTTTCCTCTTTAACTGAGGTAGGGTAGGATGCTAGTCCATCATCTGCAATCTCTGCTTGGGAAAAAAATGGCCCGGAGTCCCTATATCCAGGAATAAAATAAGAAAGAAAATATAAAGTTTAAGAGGGATGTGTATGTGGGAAAGTGTGGGGATCCATGCACACCTACCTACCAATTGGCGTGTTTGTATAGGGCTCATAACATACACATATGCTAAAGCTAGGAATTTTTACCCCATGTGTCCCAAAAGAAATCATTTCAGAAGGATATGTTTATTTTTAGAAAATTCTATTCAAAGATAACCATAATATAGGGTAGGAAGTGAAATCTATTAGGGTATGAACCATGAATTTGGGGCTTTTCTTCTTCTTCAACGGCCAGTAGGAAAACTAGGCACACACACACACACACACACACACCAACCCCGTAGGAATAACTTCCTGAGCTATGCTTTATTCATAGACCATAGTTCTTGTAAATATTGATGAACAATATTAAGAAAAGGCCAAGAGTCGTAATAATCATGCAGCTTTGGGTCAGATCTGTGGGGGTTTCAGCTAAGGCTGCACTTCATGATCCAGCTGGGGTAGGGCATGGACTCTAATATTGGGCAATTAAAATGGAAAATTAGTATGGAAGAGGAGAGAGGTCATCGTCAGCCAATATATGTGGATTATTTGGAATCAACTATTGGGATTAGAGAAAACCCTAATAAACTGATAGGGAAAGGCCATTCCCTCCATGGTAGCTTAAAGAGCTAAATCCACTTAGTTTGATTCACTGGCCTTAGGCACAGACATGTGATAAAAAAAAAAATCCACATCGCAAATTGATTAACTTTTGCTGATTACTCAACGACCTTTGAAATATTCTAGATTTTACGATCTTTATACTTTGCCTTTGAGATTAAAGGAACAACAATAGTCTGAAATAGACCCTAGGGGAATGAGAATTATTATGATGAGATCATTCTGTACTGAATGTCCTGCATTAAAATTTAGGAATGTGTAATTACTTTGCTAGTAACAAATGATCTAAGTAGATGGAACTTTGCAACTTAGGCCCCTGTCTTAAAACAGTTAAAATTAATCTCTAGTTCTTGAAACAGGAGGCTTGCTGGACCTGTAGCTTAACTAAGAAACAGGCTTATGGCTGATCCTCGGGGGTTTCCTTGAAGAGCCTCCAAGCGCAGCCCTCCGTGCAGCTGGGAAAACCAGTGTAGACCCAGAGATCTTTGCCCATGGTGGTTCGAGAGCAGCTCTTGACTGTTCTGCCTCCTGCCATTCCTATTCTTGTCTTGTATTGTTATTTAACCTTGGATATATGTTTATTAAGTTATCTCTGACAGCACAGTAAGCTCAATAAAGGCAGACACCATGCATTATAGTTCATTGTACTGCCGGCAATGCATCACTTCATTACTGCTCGAGGAAAAAATCTACAAATACACATGCATACATACATATGCTGACACATGTGTATCTGTGCATATATTTATTTAAATATGTGTGTAAAATGCAAGATGAGCTAGCCATCCCTGTGACATTAAATTACCTAGCCACTTTTTACATTTGAAATTAAAAAGCTATATGCATACCAAGGGCCTTACACAGTTATGCATTCTAGGATAAGCTTAAATCAACTCAGAAAATATTATTCAGAATGAAAAATGTGCTTCCTTTCTTGTGGTTTATATAGCTGCTTAATGTACACATTCACCAAGTAATTCTAAGATGCCTTTCTCTCATGCTCAGGCATATAAATATCACTTTCAAATATATATACTTGAGACAATAAGGTAAAATGGTTTGAGAGTGGCTATAAAGTCTGGAAACATAGATAATATTAATTTATTATCTATATGTGATATAATATCAATAAATCATTTATTATATGTTTGCCTGTTTTCAGATTTAGTGGCCACCCGGTATTTTCAAATATATGGGCTGAAAGTATGCATTTAACGAACTAATAGATCTTCTGATTTTGACTTCAGTTGCCAAGTTGAAGGGTTTTGTTTCGTTGATTTTTAAGTTTTAAGTTTCAAAGAAAAAAACTTAGCAGAAGACTGTCACAGCCGAAAACTTCCAGATTAAGCAAAAGGTCATAACTTTATCATACCACCTTGAATGTTTTAGGATGTTCTTCACTCAGAAAAAAAAATCTGAGTTGACAGCGTATGTTAATATTTACTTCCCATACTTTCCTTCCAGAGACTGTCTGCTTTGTCAAGTACTCGTGAAAGGGGCAGACAAGTAAATGTCTATACATAAGTCATGTGTTTTTTGTTTGTAGAAAAGAAATAGAAAAAAATCTACATGGATAAACCTAAAATAAGAATGAATTATTTGCCAGCCCACAAAATTTTGTCACTGCTCTTTTTTTGGTCCACTGGGGAGAGAGTTAGTTTTAAAAATCTGTATTTAAATTCTGAGTGGGGAAATAAAAGTCTGACAAGGGCAACAGAAAAGAATGAGAACGGGTATTATACTCTGATAAAAAGAAAACATACAAGGAAGGAAAGCTAAGGACATTCACCTCCCCCTTCACATCCCCCACAACTACCACCCCCCAAATATTTCTGATTACTTCAATTCAAAGGGTACATATTTTCCTGACAAGATCGGGAGCTTTCAGGGTGGTGTGGCCGTAGACCAGAAGGTACGTATTTTCCAAAGCACAAAATACGCTGCAAATATAGTTCTATGTGGAATTTTCAGATATTCATGCCACATGAATTTATTCTGCATATCCTGCTAAATTTGACAAGAATAGAAGCAAACAAGAAATATGTAATGCAGTACTCATAATTTGAACACATCTGAAAGTCTGTGGAAATGACCATGAATCACAATATACTATATAAAGGATGCTAAATATCCAGTATTTCCTTTCCTAGTAGTAATGCTTTGTGTTATACATATGATTTAATATTACTGGGAAAAAGTTTTTAAATGAGTTTTGCATTTTACATGCCTTAGAACAGTAAATCAAATATATCCTAATAATAAAGGTAACCTTTTTTCTTAAGTACATCTACGTAGGATCAAGCCTTCCAAAGATTCCTTTAACTGGTAATATATTAGTATTCATAATTTAACATTTTTATTCTGCATATCCTGCTAAATAGAATTAAACAATCTAATATTCATTTACTTATATATCTATATACAGATATTTATTTTATATCAGTAAGTAGTGATCCATTAATATGATAGGCTATTTCAGGTGGTAAAAATCTTAATCTTTTTACTTTGTATTACTCAGGATAAAAAGTAATCAGGAAGCTAGATGAAGTTCTATTTTTCCCCCTTTTAATACACCAAAAAAATTGAGATCAGTGAAGCACATTATGCCTTTATCAGGTGCATATTTACATTTGCATTGCTAAATTATTTACCATAAATACATTTTTAACTCTAGCAAACCTTAAAATAATAAAGTTGCATTTTCAGGCTTTATACAAACATGCAAATGTTAATGTTACTAAGGAATATACTTTAAATTACAGAGCATTTTTATTCATTATTCTATTGCCCCTGCTGTGATAGTCAAGTCTCCCAACAATTTTGGGGTATTAGGGGGCCCCCTAGTGGCACCTATATTCCTAGTAAATTTACAAACTAAAGAATAAAGTTCTTTTCCTTAGAAACTAACTACTTGGACCATTCTGGCACCTAAACATATTTTGCTGACTTTTCCCCCCAGTCTTTAAATCCAAGTGGACTCTTTTTCACGTCCCACATATGCTGTGTACATTTCTGGCATCAAAAATATAATCTAATAATTCTCATCCCCAGTTATTCAAATGCACAAATGCTAAAAATCTCTTCTCATTTTTTCTCATCTTGTACAACCTGTATAACCTTAGTCATCTCGGAACATGAAAAACATTTTCATGGAAAATAAAATTCCTATATTAAATGATGAAAACACACATCCACCCGAATAGATGTATGTTTTAATATTATAGAGGTACAGAGGCATATCTTTCTTACACTTTCATCTAGCCGAAGAAAAAGATACACAAAATGACACCTAGACTACATTATCATTTGGGCAGCCATAGAACATGCTTAGAGCTTTCTAATATTACTATTAAGTATGGTGAAGACTTGATGATGAGCTGAAGAATGGTGTCCCCTTGGATCAAATGAGTAGTTTGCAATAGTTTTGATGCCTTTCTGACCATATCCCCACAAAACCTCTATTCTAGCCTAGACCAATCCTCCTTGATAGGCAAGGGAAGGCTTCCTGGGGGTTATAATATTTCCACAGAATCTTAAAGGATGAGGCAAAATCAGTCTCAGAGTTATGGAGAGCATTCCTCACAGTGAGGACAACTTCAACAGGAATATAGAGATGGAAATAGCATGCACGTGCCCTGGAAACTCTCCTATAAATGATTGGTATCATAGAAACACACAGCGAGAGGTGGGATCACAGGAGGTGCATCCAGAGGTGGCATAGGGCCAGACAGATTATGCAAGGGTTTGGGGGCTACACTAAGGGGTTGGAAATTTATCCTGAACACAGTGAAAAATGTGAGATTATCAGATTTGTTTTAGGAAGGGAGTCTAGGAGGATAGTAGGGCATAAATTTGAGGAGGAATAAGATCTAAGTCACAGTGAATGTTTGGTCCGGGCAGGAAATGATGAAAGCTAGTAGAGTAAGTTGTAAAAGTGCCTCTGCAATAAAGTGAGGTCATTTCTGGGCCACCGATGCCCCCGGCAACAGCGGAATTAAGTGGAATCTGAGCAGAGACCCTGGTACCTCCCTGCCTCAGCTCAGCAGCCCATCAGTTTTGTCTTTGGTTATTCGCCCCTTGCTCTTGGCAGTACCACTGCCTCCTGTTGTCTCTCTGAGAGTGAGCTCAAGTGAGCATCTCACAGCCTTCAGCCCTAACACACATGCGTTGTGTAGTCTGAATTGTACTACTTTGGGTGGTGTGAATGAAGCATGGAAAAGAACTGAGTAAGAGTTAGATCACAGATTGTGCATATGGAGAGATGTTAGATGTTGGGCATAAAGGATGAAGAGATGGCCAGAATGACTCCTCGGTCTCCGGTCTCCGGCCTCCAGCAGGGGACTGGGAAGATGGAAGCGCTAATCACTGGTTTGTAGAGCCAATAAGAGAGAAGGAGCAAAAGTGAACTGTATCAGTCTTGCAGGGTGTGTAACAATAGGCCACATACTTAGCAGCTTAAAACAGCACACATTTATTATCTCATCATTCCTTTGGGTCAGGAGCCTGAGCACGGCTTAGCTGGACTCTCCAGTCTCGCCCGGCTGCAATCAAGGTGCCAGCCACAGCTTGGTTCTCCTCTGGAGGCTCACCTAGGAAAGGGTAAGCTTTCCTGCCCATGAGATTATTGCCAGCCTTCAGTTTCTTGCAGCTGAGGGATCATGGTAACTTCCTTCTTCAAAGCCAGCAACAGAGACTTAGAGCAAGCCTGATAGCAAGACAGTCTTATACAACAAAACCACAAGAATGATACCCCATCATCTTCACTATATTCTTGTGGTTAGAAGCAAGTGATAGGTCCCACCCATATTCAGGTGGAAGGGATTTACAATGGCACAAACATCAGGGACCAGAGATCATGGGAGCCACCCCAATATGTCCATCACATGAGCCTTATTATAAAGTTTAAAAATGTGAGATTTCTGGGTATCTTTACTTCAAATTGCCAATTCAAGGAAATTCCATTGTATTACAACTTTGACCATTATCACACTGGCTTAGGATCATGAGAATAAGAATATATATCCTGAAAGTAG
>NW_023270807.1:69083565-69101299 GCF_011800145.1 Mirounga leonina | reverse complement strand
GGTGGGGATATATATTCTTATTCTCATGGTCCTAAGCCAGTGTAATAATGGTCAAAGTTGTAATATAATTTATAGGAGAGTTTCATTTATAGGAGAGTTTCCAGGGCATGCTATGTCCTCACTGTGAGGAGTGCTCTCCATAATTCTGAGACTGATTTTGCCTCATCCGTTAAGATTCTGTGGAAATATTAAACAGTTATAGAGGAAAAACTCTATTCTTTCTGATCTTCAGCATCCATTCAGGAGGGGTTATATTGTATATCTAATAAAAATTTGGTCTTCAGGGTTTTGTATGCCTCTGAAAAACCTCAGTTCATTGTTTGGAAAGTATAAATGAGCAAAATCCAGGAACACCTCCTACCAAATGATATTACATAGGATTGTTGCTAGTTGCTTCCTGTCCACTCTGAAGTTTGGTTGACCTGAATATTTCGTGAAACACTAGAACTGACTTTAAATCCTTTCTTTGGGCACCTCTTTCTTGAACTTCCCCTCAAAAAACCATGACTTTTTGAAAACTAGAGACAGTCCTAAAATGCCTTATATTATACTTCTTCCAACTTCTAATTATCTTTTCTTCAAAATACCTGCTCTACTCACCCTTCTTATCCATTCACACCTCTACCTAGGGTGAGCTGTTATGCATCATGTCTGGATAAATCAGCATCATCCTCTTGCCTGCTGTCCTTATTCTAACATTTCCTCCCCTCTCTGTCAGTGCTATTCCAGACTGATTTTTGCTTCTGTATAAACAACTTCTAACAAGCAGGGTTTTTTCCAACCATTTGTGCTGCTGCCGTGTTTCCTACACTACCATCTATATACACTCATGCCTGGCTTTTTCAAAGATCTGCCATCTAATACACCTTCCATTCAATCTTACTTCCATTCTTCAGTACAAACCATCTTTACCCCTCCAAATAATGCCCTTATGGTCACTACACAAGGCACGCTTGTTTCTGTTTCCTTATCACTGCTCATATTGGGCCCCCAGCTTGGATCATTCATACCCTCTCATCATGCATACCCTAAGTACAATGAATAGACATCAAACGACAGGGAGTCCAGGTAAAGAATGAGGGAAAAGCCAGCTGCATATAATAGAGAAAAAAAAAGAAAGACAAAACAAATGTACATCATAACTCAGAAGGTAGTGGATAAGGCAGAGCCAGAAGTTTAGAAAAAGGTGGGTATAATGAGCAACGATGTTATCACATCCTAGAAGTCAAACCCAATCCCCAGAGCCAAGCCAGCTTGGTTAGCCTGGACAAATGTCAATATCGAGAGTCAAAATGAGCAGAAAGGGGCAAACAAAAAGTACCAAGAAAACAAAATCCCAGAGGACAAGAGAGGTCGTGTGCAAGGAGTTATTCAGGCTCTGTAGGGATAGGGTAAGCAAAGAGGGTAGGTAGATGCACATTCACCTGCTTGATAAGACAACAGCTTGGTAAGAGATGCAGTATTTTGCATGAGACTCAGAATCTCCCATGACACAGTGTACTTCCTATGCAGGCAACTAGGTGCATGTGGAGGATCATGCTCTTTAAAGCCGGTCAGTCTTAGGTTCAAATTCCTTTTCCATCATTTGTTAGCTGTGTGGCCTTGGACCAGTTATTGAACTTCCTCAAGCCTTAGTTCACTTATCAGCAAAATGTGAATGATTATACCAATCTTATGGTTTTATAAAGATTAAATATATATTAAATGTACATATATATGAAATATCTGACATCTAGCAAGTATATACATATTTATTTTTATTTGCCTTCTGCCAAAACCAGAATGGCTACCAAATCGTATCTGAGATCTGCAGGACCTTCTCTAAGGTCTTGCGATTCATTCAGCCAGCCTCACACATTGTGCCATTTGTCACAGAATGCTCTGTGGGTTCTCTAAGTTTCAATTATTTAAGCTAATTTCCCCAATGATATTATGAATTCCTTGAGGAGAAGCTTCCCACTACTAAGCTCATTATAAAGACTCAGACAGCAGTTGCTATTACAATGCACTTCAAGGCCCCACTTCATTTATTCATTCATTCAACAACTATTTATTGAGCACCCACTATGTGTGATTCATTAACAAGAATAAAGGCTTGGCTTCCTGGAGTGAGGCATGGGTTACATCACCATGGCATGGATTAGATCTTAAAAACGGAAGGACCTACGAGACTGTCTAGCCCAACTCTCTTAATTTTACAAAGCTGTGATTGAGAATCAAAGAGAGGACACTTGGCTTTTAATTTCTTCTTCACTAACCACTTCTTTGCCTATTAAGTCATTGTAGTTTTGAAAAATAAAGAGAAAACTCTAGGATGTTTTTTCACTGAGTAAGTTTGCCAGTAAAGTCTGCCATGTTACTGTGTCAATGAGCCCATCCCTCTCAGAACACTGCCAGCAAATTTGCTTGGCATAACCTACACAGATCTACCAGAAAACTGACAAGAGCTCTCTGAGGCTGCTGTGCTCTGGCTTCTTTGCTTTTACCCCTGTGTGCAGAAAAAAAAAAAAAAAAATCCGTCACAGAAACAGAGGCAATTCCAGAAATATGCAAAGACATTTTCTACTTTCTTTGCTGGGGAGAACCAAGATGGTGGCTTCCTCCAGTGGTCAATCTAGCTAAGTATATTTGAAAAGACATATCTAAGCATTTATAGAGAGAGAGACCTTTGAATCAATAATATGGGACTGGCATCTGAAGACTTGGTGGCTTCAGTCAAACTGTTTGTTCAACTGCCTTCAATACTTGATCCACAAACTTATTTCAAGATTAGAATGCCAAGGTGAAGATTAACACCTCTCGTACAGTGGGGCTAATGAGACATGACTTATTAATCCTACAAGAAAATCTTAATTAGGCATTGGAGCACTGCTTATTTCATTGTTAAATACTACCCAATCCCTGAAGAAATGGAAAATAAATAAGGACTAAAATAGAAAGTGGTGTTATAATTAGGGCCCCTGAAATGAAAGCAATACTTATTTTTTCCCACATGGAAAGTATTTGTGACTTGTTTCCCCTAAATAACTCAGTATTAGCATTTGTAACAAAAATTTGACACAAACATTCTTGAAATTGCTAGACATGTGGACATTAGGGAAATAACAGATTATGATTCAACAGAACTCCAGTTTTTTGCTGACTTTCAGCTGCAGCAATGTTCATTGTGTCCAGGTTAATTAGCAAGATGACTCATTATTTACTTCTTGTTCATTTAGTAGTTTCATCCTAGTAAGAGACACCAAAGTTTCATAGTGCAAGTACACGTCTTTTCAAACTGCTTCTTTTTATTTCATGGGCACTTTTTTCAGTCTGTCCATTGTACCCAAAAGGGAAGTGGGGAACAGGAGGAGTAGGGCTGCAACGTAAAGGGATAGTAGACATTTCCTCCTGTGTCCCAAACAAAATGGTAGAACATAGCATACCCATGGTAATATGCATGAGTACTAAGTTTTCCCATAATATGTGGTGTTCTAAATTTTGTTTTCATGAGTAGATTCACGATGAGAATAGAAAGGAAGAAAGGGAGGAGAGAAGGAGAGAAGGAGAGCAGAGGGGAGGGAGAAGTGTTGGGACATTCATTTAACCACTTTAGAATAAGTCTCCTTGCTGAGATCTAGGTGGGAAAAATGTTGGCATTTTACATACAATTACTTACAAAGTAGACTAATAAGCCAGGTTGTCAGATTGTGTCAATCACATCTAAACAACAATAAGCAGATTGCCTTACACAGATGGAAAATGTGTAAGATGCACAGATCTCCTATGTAAACGACCTCAACTAGGATCTATTGATTAATTTTGTCTTATCTATTCTGTTTAAAAGCATAGCCTACATTCTTTTCACCTTCTTTTTTGAAAGAGAAAAATCATTAAAGCCTAATCCTCACATTTCAAAAGCTTCAAGCTTTCACGGGTCTCCTAATCTTTAACAGAAGGGGAATTGTACAAGTACAGAGTTTCCAAAAAGTGTCAATAACTCTCTCTCCATTACTGGAGTTTCAGAACTATAGCAAGTGGACCCCCAATATAAAGTTTGGGGGAGTCAATTTAGCAGTTATTCTGGTTATTGTTATATTAGATAAAATTATTAAGAGAAAGGTTATTTTCTCTTCACTCATACTAAACCCCAAAAGTTGTGTTTTAAAGAGAATATTCTGGGGGCACCTGGGTGGCTCAGTTGGTTAAGCTTCCAACTCTTGATTTTGGCTCAAGTCATCATCTCAGGGTCATGAGATCCAACCCCGCATCAGGCTCTGTGCTAGGTGTGAAACCTGCTTAAGATTCTCTCTCTCCCTCCTCCAACCCCCCAAATAAGTGAATTGAATAGAATAGAATAGAATATTCTGAAGAATAAGAAATTAGATGGTAAAGCCAAGATCATGAGGTTGACCAGTTGCTTCCCTCTGCTCATGCCTCAAATAAATACCTCTTGCCCCAGCTATAATGAACAGGTGTTCTTATTCATAAGTAATCATGGATTATCATAGGGGAAGCAATCAGAATATTTGGAAACAATATAGAAGACACATACAGCCTAATCACTTCTTAGCTGTATGATGTTTGATCAGTTTAAGTTAACTTCTCTGAGTTCCACATTTCAAAGTGGGGGGTGCTAATAATACCTAGTAAGTTTGCTATGAGAATTTTAAGACCTAATATATGTGAGAGAGGAGTGCTCCATAAAATACCAACCAACAAATAAATGCACAAAAGGGACCAGGACAAGAAAGAATGAGGGAAATCCATGAAAATCCATCACTGCTATTTTTCAAATAGCTGAAAGCACATACTCTCTTCTGCACAGATGAGGAGCAGCAAGATAAGCACTACTGGCTTGGAAGGGTCATCTGAACAGGAGGGAAAGATGTCATTTACTCTTGTAAATCCACATATGCCTAGATGCTATTGTCAGAAAAAAAAAAAAAAAAAACATTAAAGGATTAATGTAATGGTTGCCTAAGAAGAATGTTTTAAACTTACCTCCCTATTGCTTCCCAACTTGCCTCCCCCTCTCTGTATGGTAGAGTCAAAATCTCGCTACTCTGAATCAGGAGATGTATAGTCTAGTTTCAGTTCATTAGAATCATTAGATGTATAGTCTAGTTTCAGTTCATTCATTATTCATTAATGAATAAATGCATTATTCATTCATTCATTGGACCAGTGTTCATCGACTCCTCTAAGTGTCAGGTCCTGCACGAAACATAGCAGATACAGCAGTCTGCCTTGCACATGGCTTACATCTAGCAGGATCACTCAGCTTCTCCAGCTGGAGCTCTTCATCTGTGAAATGAAAGAAATGGGCATAATGCTCTCCACAGTCTCTTCCAGTTCTGGTATTCTGAGTCTTTTTTCTCTCTGTAAATTTTCTTTTTTTATATATATATTTTATTTATTTGAGAGAAAGCCCATGCGAGAGAGAGAGCATGAGCAGGGGAGATGGGCAGAGGGAGAGGGCCCTGCTGAGCAGGGAGCCCATTACAGGACTCCATCCCAGGACCCTGGGAACACGACCTGAGCCAAAGGCAGCTGTTTAACCAACTGAGCCACCCAGGTGCCCCTCTCTCTGTGGATTTTCATGCGTTATTCTTCTCCAAAGACTCAGAGTCTTCATGGTGAACTTTCCCTCTTCATTAAATTATGAAATAATTTATAAGTATGTGTGTGTGTGTATATATATATGTGTGTGTGTGTGTTCATGTATATATATATCTGTATATATATACATACACACATAAACATGTCAGTATAGGGGCGCCTGGGTGGCTCAGTCGTTAAGCGTCTGCCTTCGGCTCAGGTCATGATCCCGGGGTCCTGGGATCGAGCCCCGCATCGGGCTCCCTGCTCTGCGGGAAGCCTGCTTCTCCCCCTCCCACTCCCCCTGCTTGTGTTCCCTCTCTCGCTGTGTCTGTCTCTGTCAAACAAATAAATAAAATATTAAAAAAAAACACAACATGTCAGTATATATATACACATATGTATATAGAATATAATTTATTTCCTAAATAGAATTCCTCCATTCAATTCATGCATCACATATTTTTTGAGATTCATTGAGGAAAGACACTGTGCAATTATTTGTGGAGGTATATATACACAGATAGGCATGTTGAACAGTCCCTGTCCTCTAAACACTTACTTTGTAAAGAAGAGATAAAATATATTCACAAATAATAAGATGTCAGAATCCTATCTTTAGAAAAAAAAAATCTTTTTAGTTGATAGGACCAGAGAAGGTTTCTTATAGACAGTGGAGCTAACATGAGCCTGGAAGAAGAATAAGCAAAATGAAAGATAAGGAAATAGTATGAGCAGAGGAAGAGAATAAGGACAGGGTTTCTGAAAAAATACTGGCCATGATGGACATTTCATGTGCGAAACACGAGAGGTAAGGTTCTGAGAGGACATTGAGGCCACATGTGAACCACAATGCCAAGTTCGGGCACTGGAACTTTATGCCCTTGGCTAGCACTGCCTAATGCAAGCCATATATATAATTTTTAAACTTTAGTGGCCTCATTAAAAAAGATAAAATGAACAGGTGAAATTAATTTTAGTGATACATTTCCTTTTACCCAGTACAAGCAAAATATCTTCTTTTTTAAAAAAAGATTTTATTTATTTATTCATGAGAGACAGAGAGAGAGGCAGAGGCAGAGGGAGAAACAGGCTCCCCGTGGAGCAGGGAGCCTGATGTGGGACTAGATCCCAGGACCCTGGGATCACAACCTGAGCTGAAGGCAGACACTTAACCTACCGAGACATCCAGGCGCCCAAGGAAAATATCTTCTTAATACATAAACAAGAGAAAACATTATTAATGAGATATTTTGTATTCTTTTTATACTATGTATGCCTTTGAAACCCATGGGTATTTAACACTTTCATCACATCTCACATTGTGTCTTTCTGGCTCTTGACCAGTGACTGTCACACTGTGCCGTATAGCTTCAGGCTTCAGGGAGACGCTGCTGGGTTTTGAGATGGAGAGTGGCTCAGTTAAAGCAATTTTTTGGAGCTGAATAAAGTTTTAGTATGTAGAGTGGACACAAGATGGGGAGATGATCCTGTTGAAATTATCTGGGTTTGAAGTGATTGGGGATGGACTGTGGTGATCAACTCGCAGATTACACAAGTTTGAGAGAAATGTCAAGTCTACACAATCTAGTTGAAGAACACAGTAATGAGCAATGAGCCAATTCATACAGTTAAAGAAAAAGCAGATATATTCCTTTGCATCACCTGATGATCTTGCTTATTTCACTAGACCTGAGCCTCAATTTTACAGATGTGGATCATACATCTGAACTGTGCCAGCTTTGGGTGTGTGTCTGTGTGTGTGTGTGTGTGTGCGCGCATATGGATAGTTGTTCTTAATGACAGTAATTTAGCAATAACATGGGGAAAGTGGACATTTACACAACAAAGAGCAAAAGCTTTGGAAACACAAAAGAGGGAATATACAATTCTGCCTGGAAGAATCTAGAAAAGATTCTTGGGGGAAGTGACATCTGAGCTGAATATTGAAAGATAAGTGCAATTTCTGCAAGTGGAAATGGAAGAGTGGAAGGAAGAGCATGAGGAAAAATAGGAAGATATCTGGCATGTCTTGGAAACAATGAATATTTGCCGAAGTTAGGGTCTGTGTGGTCATGTCATAAGAAATGAAGCTGGAGAGGTGAAAGAGAAATCGGGGGTGGGGGAGGTCAACATCTAGTTAAATGCACAGTGTTACACTGGGTCATCTGGGAGAGATGCTGCTTCAGACCCACAAGAGTGTTGGGGAACAAGGATTTAGCTTAAGAAAAAAACACAGAGGGGTCAGTTTCTAAGGGAGGAATATGAAGACAGTAGTTTGCACATTATAACTCAGAGTACTGACTTGGTGTCAGACATAATGATCTGCCTTTTCACTGAAAGGTATTCGACATTTCACTAAATTGACCTTTTCTTGCCAATAGCAAGCGCAATTGCATTATCATCTCTGTTCAAAGTTTGAGCATAAGAGCTTGCATTGTTAGGGGTACGATGTATCTCTTGAAAGTGAGCTTTTGCTGTTTGGCACTCAGTACTCCCTAAGAAGAAAGCTTCAGGGGAAAATCAGCACTGCTTTTTTTTTTTTTCTTAAAGCTACAGATGATGGAGAAATATGCCTGTATTCATTTTTAAATGCTGTATAACAAATGACCACACACAGAGTGACATAAAACAGCACCCTTTATAAGCTCACAGTTGCATAAGTCAGGAGTGCAGGTGTAGGGGCACCTGTGTTGGCTCAGTCGGTTGGGCATCGAACTCTTGATTTCCACTTGGGTTGTGATCTCAAGTTCGTAGGATCAAGCCCCACATCAGGCTCCACACTCAGTGTGAAGTCTGCTTGGGATTCTCTCTCTCCCTCTCCCTCTGCCTCTGCCCTCCACACTGGAGTGTTCTCTCTCTCCCTCTCTCTCTCTAAAATAAAAATAAATAAATCTTAAAAAAAAAAAAGAAAAAGTGCAGGTGGGGGTACAACTGGAGTGTCTCTGGAGAGTCTCACAGGCTGAAATCAAGCTGTCAGCTTGACTAGGCTCTTATCTGGTGACTGTGGGGGAGGAATCTGCTTGCAAGTTCATTGTCCTCGTTGGCAGAATCTGGATCCTCGTGGTTGAAGGAATGAGGTCCCCTGTTCTTTCTGACTGCTGGCCAGAAGTTGCTCTCAGTTCGGAGAGGCTGCTGTCCAAGTCCTTGCACCTTCCAGCTCACAGTTGAATCCTTGTCTTGTATGGACACTAAGCTACCAGCTGAAGAGAACTTCCTGCTTTTCAAGAGATCCTCTGATTAGATTAGGTCCATCTAGATGGTTTCCTTATCTTAAGGTCAACTGATTAGCAACCTTAATTACAATCCACAAAATCTTTTTGCTCTGTAATATAACATAATCACAGAAATAACATCAGGAGCAGAGTTCGTGGGGGACATGAAAAATCCTTCCCTGACTATGTGCCCTTTGCCATCTCATCAGAGCACATCTCAGATGGATCCATTTCCTTTTCTTTGTAAACTGGAAGAAGTTTTTGGCCACTTTACAAGATGAAACAAAGAGATAACATTTCTTTGAATGTCTATGAAGGGAGAGAGTTTCTCCTGGCTGAGTGATTAAGGAGGTGAGCAAGAAATTTGTGTGAGTTTAAGAGAAGAGGAATAAAATAAAAGACACTTTCATTTCTGGCAGTATGGTCAAAGAGATAGTCTGTGTCACACTTGCTACTGAAATAACTAAAATGTATGGTGAAATAACTAAACTATATGTCGATCTCTATAAATATATAACTATATCTGTAAGGCTTCTTGAAAGTAAGGAATCAACAGTCCCAAAATGAGATAAAATCAGGAAACATGATTGGCAAGTAAGTTCCAAAATGAGGATTACTCTGAGCATTTCTGCCAAACTCTAGGATCCTTTAGCATCCACTTTAATGGTTTTATGGGCTTAGCTATGAGAAAAAAAGCACAGGACCTGGTCAGTGCAAGGAATCTAAACTGAGACACTCATAAAAATAGTATTCTAGAGAATTATACTGTAATTGTAAGAAGGAATTAGAAATAAAAGCTAGTTCCATAAGGAAATCAAAAATTTGGACACAGGATAAAAGGACAAAATTCCCTGAAGATTCATAATCACAAATTTGTTCTCTCTTGAGTATGGGATTCTAATTCATCCTACATATATGGCTCAAAAAACCTCAAGCATGATCCCAGAGGACCATGTCCTCAGGCAACTGGCAGAAAGAAGCAAATTTGTAACTGCTTTGGAAAATTCAACCTCAAGCCCAGCGTCAAAGAATGCCAAAAAATACAGTTCCTTGGAAAATGAACAACTCAGAATGAGAATCAGAACAAACAAGGAAATAAGACATTATGAGTAAAACAACAAACCCAAAGGTCTCAGATAATGAGATTTTTGACAGAGTATTAAAAAACTATGTTTAATGAAATTTACCAAAAGCTTGGAAATATGAGCGGGGAACATGAGACCATAAAAAATGACCAACCATACTTGAAAAATATTAGATTCTAGAAAGTAATATATAATCATTGAAATTTAAAATGCAATGAATGTACTATCCAAAAGATTAGATACAGTGAAGATAGTGAACTGGAAGATAAATCTTAAGAAATAAACTAGAGGGGCACCTGGGTGGCTAAGTCAGTTAAGTGTCCAATTCTTGATTTGGGCTCAGGCCATGATCTCAGGGTCGTGAGATGGAGCCCTGCATCGGGCTCTGTGCTCAGCAGGGAGTCTACTTGAGATTCTCTCTCTCCCTCTGCCCATCCCCCCATTCTCTCTCTCTCAATTAATAAATAAAAATCTTTGAAAAAAAAGAAATGAACTAAAATTCTGTCCAAACAGGTAGAAAATACAAAACGTAGGGTAAGGGTTATAGAGAATAGAATGAGAAGATTTAACATAAATTTCATCAGCTTCAGAAAGCAGTAGAAATAACAGAAAAAAAGAATACTCAATGAGATGGTGATTCGTATTTCTTCCAAATTTATTGAAACATATGAATCCTGAGAACCAGGAAACCTAGTAAATCCCAAATCGGATAAATGAAAGGTTTCTTCTATACCAGGACCTACAGTAAAGCTACAGATCTCCAAAGGGAAAGAGAAGATCTTAAAAGCAGAGTGAAAAGATACATTGCTTTGAAAGAACCAACAGCCTGATTGTTAACTTCGAATCAGCACCAATGGAAACTGGAACACGGTGGTATAATATAGTTAATAGAATATGCTTCAAGAAAATAACCACTTCCCTTGAATCCTATACCCAGACTTCCTTATAAAAATGAGCGTGCATGATATATGGAATTTAAGAAATAAGGCAGAGGATCATAGGGGAAGAAAGGAAAAAATGAAACAAGATAAAACCAGAGAGGGAGACAAGCCATAAGAGACTCTTAATCATAGGAAACAACTTAAATACCTGTATACTTGTTACCTCTCCAACTCACACTTCTCTATGTAAACACAAGATTAGAGAAGGAAAGATTCTACTTCTAAACTCACCAGCAGGACAGTTTACTAAACTCCAACAACTATTTAATGAAGTGAAAAGAAACTTTAGGGGGAAAGACACCCTGCTTCCATAAACATTAGTTACATATAGCAGTGAGATACTGAGATTAAGAGTAATTGGAATTCTATGCCAAAATACCATTCAGTTCCCATCTCTTTCCTTAAGACATTATTCTACTAAATGAGACCCCTGAACAGAAGCAGAATTAACTGGCTCCTTTTAAGTTCGATCATTACAAATGCAAAATGAGTATCTTCCTGCAGACAAGAGAGCCAGAGGACTACTCAAGCTAACACAATAATGGTAGCTGCATGTGATAAATTATGTATGCATGATATCAAAAGCTGAATGGAGGGAAGAAATGGAGAACCCATTTGAAAATTTGGAATTTGCTCAGAGCTGCTCCTGCAGTATTTCCCAGGAGGATAAGCACTAAGCATAGTGCAGTAATAAACTCCACAGTTCTGTATAATTTATCAACTTTTTTCCTTTTCATTTCTAACATTGACCCTTCATGGTTAACTGAAGAAACAAAGAGCTAAATAGCTTCCTTAGCCATTTGACAGAGCAGTTATGAGCATCCTGACATACATTTTCTGCTTAATCTACTAACAAATGGTGTCCATTTTCCTCTTAATCTACACCCTATCTCCACATTCGACTTGACACACAGAGAACACTGCTTCCATGCCCTTGTTCTTGTGACTCTCTTCATTTGTTTCTTTCTCATTACAGCTCTCTTATGTGTTCATTATAATAGAAGAAAAGCGAATTCTTGATGACAATTTTCCTCAGCTGCCCTTGGTTAATTTTTTCAAAATGTGATTCCTCTGGGTTCTCTGACAGCTGGGCAAATTGAAAGCTAATCAGTAGAATCTTTCTTAAGTGTCGGTATCTTTTCAAAGAAATTTCATGTCTTAGAATGAGAGGATTGTTTTTCACAGGAATAGGCAGTACAATGTGATGTAGCCATTTTGAAAGGGGTCAAACTGTTTAAAACTGGGGGATAATAAGAAAAACTGAGATTTACTTCAGGCACTAATTGCCCCCCCCGCCCACTGCAATGGTCTTTACTTCCTTATCCATTAATCTGTCATTATAAGAATATTCATTTAGTGCTCATCTGGTGGCATCCCTTAGAATAAGAGAACTTTAGACCCAAAGGGATTGCTGAACTTGTCCCTTCAAAGCCCTTTCTTTCTTGGGTGAAAAAAAACAAAAGATATGGGAGGTTAAATGATTTACCCACAGTCACATAGCAGGTGGGTAACGTGGTCTGAACTTGCTGGGTTTTTTTGCCTCGAAGGGAGGAGGGGATGGGGAGATCGTTTTCTGCCCATGGGAAGAGTAGATGCCTATGCAGTCCTTAGGTCCCCTTGTTTTCCCATCTGTATGTTAGGGATGATGAGACTGCCCTCTTCATCTCACAGGACTTCCCCCCACTAACCTATTATAATGAAACTCCTATGCTGTTGTGTGTGCGCACGTGCATGTGTGTGTGTGTGTGTAAACATCATCCTTGTACGGCACTTGCTCTGCTGTGGATATTAGGACTGTAGAGCTTTGTGTGTCCTGAAGGCAGATGCCATTTTCAGTACTGGGGACCCAGGGAAGATATGGGCCTCAGGGAAGACCACAGAACTGAAAGAAATAAAGGGGAGTAGAATTCCCAGTTCTGTAAGAAGATGTGAAGAGTTGTGTTCTTAGGTGATAGGCTTAAGACAATGTCTGCCTCCTGAAGCATCTGGAAAAAGAAGGAGGTGCCCCTGTGAAGAGTTATAGCCAACACACAAGTAATCTATTGTCTGAAGGCTAGAAGGACAGACTGCGGGGCTGTGTACATGATTTGTACAGCCCAGTGCAAAATGAAAACGTGGGCCTCTTGTTCAGAAATTGAGAATTTCAGAACCGTGCATGACAAGAGAGCATTAAACCAAGGATGGGATCCTTCTGAGTACAGAGCCCCATACAAAGGCACAAGGCACATACTCAGGATGCTAGTCCTGTTTGGTCACAAGCACTTAATTTGGTGAAGTCTGATCTAAATATGCTCAGTGAAGTCTTCACTCAGCAAAGGGTTTTGAAAAGAGAAGTCTTGTTAAAGGAAGAATAGTACCTTTTAGAGAGTGGGGTTTGCCTGTAGTGTCTTGGATAGGAGGCAAGGACATTCCATTGGGAAAGTGGATCTTAGGACCAAGAGATGAGTCTTGGAGGTCCAGCAGACCCTGCCCTTGTGGGAATTCTTCATTCACTGCCCTCTAAGAGGGTCTGAGCTCTTGTTTAAGGGAAGACGCAGTTTCCTTACACTTTTATCAAGAATCGGCCCTGAATACTAGAACACTACAGCAGGCATGGTCTGTGTGTCTCTTGTTCTCCGTATTATTCCTGGTGTCTGCAATGCCTGGCACATGGTAGGTACTCAGTAAGCACTTGTTGATGACTGCTGACATAGGTGGTTATCTTAGTGTCAGAATTTAGTGGAGCCCTTCTGGCCTTGAAAGGAAGATCAGAGAGTCAAAGGGAAGAGGTGTCTTTGGTAATAAAAGAGGACAGTTTTGAAGCATGTTAGTAATACTGCAATTTAAGAAGATGCTAGCCTGCCAAGACTGGACAGCTTTTGGTATAATTTTGCATACAAACTAATTATAGATTATTTTATAGATTTGTTCAATCTTTATAAGATTTTTTTAAGACCTTTTGCTATACTATTCTTTTGCTATCCATGTTACTATGAACTATAGCACTGCATTCTTTCTTTGTAAGTTCTGTTCTTTAGAGAACATAGGCAGTGGCAGATGCAGGGAGAAACTGGAAGGAGGCGCTGAAAGCTGAGCAGAAAGACCTAGAAAAGTGAAAACAAAAAGGGGTTGCAAGGGTCTCAGAAATGAAAACAGACCCTTACAGAAAGGCAGGAGTATGAGGAGGCTAAAAGAGAAGGGGAATGTGAAATGGAGGCCCACTCTCTTTCCCACTGCACATGCGGTGGGCACTCAGGAAAGACCTGAATAATGACTGTCCTCAGAAAAAATGAATGGAGCATGATCAGTGGTGTGCTGGTAAATACTTAACAACCAGCTCTTGGGGAGGGGGATGCTTTCTAGTAATTGTCAGTTTCAATTGTGTAACGCCGTCTCCCTCCATGTCCAATGTAGAGTTACCAACATGAATTCACTGAATGTGGAATTAGGAAGAGATGCACAGCAGTATCTTCACTGTACAGATACAATGGACTTAATCTCAAAACATAGATAATAGTAAAATGTAGTATGATAATTGGGAAATAATGGGGTTTAAAATACTGCCTTTGTTTTAATTTATTTAATCATGAATTTCTATAATGTAATTCTTAATCATGGCATTAACAACTGGCTTGCCAAGTACAAACCAGCTCCAACACTCCAATGGATGGACCATCACTGGATGCTCTTGATGTTACATAGAAAGAGCTTTTCCAATTCTTATTTCTTTAAAGAAACTGAGAAAAGTCAAATATGAGACAGGATAAGAAAAGAAATGTAAGTTGTTTTGTGTGCTAAAGATTGTCTATGTAGGTGTTGGGGGTTGTGTGGAGCTGCAGTGGGAAGGAGCATGGGGTCTTTTAAAACCATGTGGATGATAGGGACACATTAAAGTGTATTAAGCCTGAAGGCAACATGATCAAATTTCTGTTTGGAAAGACCACTCTGGCATCAATATGGAGAATAAATTGAGGCAGGAAAAAAAGTAATGGTGGAGAGAGCATTACTCCCAGTTAGGAGCCCATAGTACTCTAAGGAAAAGAGAACATGGCTTGAAGCAAGGCAGTCACCGATGACAATGCAGAGAAGTAGGTCGATTCTAGGAGTATTTTGGAGGTAGAATTTTACTGGCTGATTGGATGTTAGGGGCCAGATGGAGCCAAGAAGGAACTCCAAGGTTTTCAGTTTGGGCAACTCAGTGGGCAGAGGGGGTGCCATTCACTGAGATAGAGAGGGGAAGAGCTGAGAAAGGTAGGATGAGGATGGGGTGATACGCGAGGTCACCAACAGATTTAACCAAGATCTTATGGAGCTCAGACATAAGAATCAAATCAAGCAGCAGTAAAAAGCAATGTTATTTTGATAATGTACTATAAAATTTAACAAAAGGAAAGTCAGTTCTTAAATTATGGAGGGGACAGGTGAGGTTCCCATGATTCTGGTTGGTTTTAATTAGAAATGGTATGGTGAGGAACCTCCATACTATTTTCTGCAGTGACTGCATCAGGTTGCATTCCCACCAATAGTGCATGAGGGTTCCTTTTTCTTCACATTCTTGCCAACACTCGTTTCTTGTGGTTTTGATTTTAGCCATTCTGACAGGTGTGTGATGATATTTCATGGTGCTTTTGATTTGCATTTCCCTGATGATGAGTGATGTTGAGCATCTTTTCATGTGTCTGTTGGCCATCTGTATGTCTTCTTTGGAAAAATGTCTGTACATGTATTCTGCCCATTTTTAATTGGATTATTTGGGGGTTTTTTGGCATTGACTTGTGTAAGTTCTTTATATATTTTGGATATTAACCCCTTATTGTATATATCACTTGCAAATATCTACTCCCATTCAGTGGGTTGTATTTTTGTTTTGTTGATGGTTTCCTTCACTGTGCAAAATCTTTATGGAGGTTCCTCAAAAAATTAAAAATAGAATTACCATATGATCCAGTAATTCCACTATAGGTTATTTACCCAAAGAAAATGAAAACACTAATTTGAAAAGATATATACACCCCTATGTTTATTGCAGCATTTATTTACAATAGCTAAGATATGGAAGCAGCCCAAGTATCCATTGATAGATGAATGGATAAAGAAGAGGTGGTATGTGTATATATATATATAATGGAATATTACTCAGCCATAAAATGAATGAAATCTTGCCATTTGCAATAATGTGGATGGAGCTAGGAAGTATAATGCTAAGTGAAAAACATCATCAGAGAAAGACAAATACCATATGATTCCACTCATACATGGAATTTAAGAAACAAAACAAAGAAGCAAAGAGACAACCAAAAAACAGATTCTTAAATAAAAAGAACAAAGTTGTGGTTACCAGAGGAGAGGTGGGGGGTGGGGGGAATGGGTGAAATAGATGATGGAGATTAAGAGTACATTTATCATGATGAGCACTGAGAAAGGAATTTTTGAATCACTGTATTGTATACTGGAAACTAATGTAACACTGTATGTTAACTATACTGGAAATAAATATATAAATAAATAAACATAAATAATAAAATAAATAAATAAAATAGATAAATAATCAATCAGGGACATTATATGGTACAAATGACCTCACTTCTCCATCAATGCAAGAAAAAAAAATTGAAAGGACTATAAAGGAATAAAAAAGATGTTGTAAGTAATGTGGCAACCAAAAACAACAGAAGAAGCCAAAGTAAAAGAAATGGTATGGTGAATATGAAAACCACTTTGTAAGGTTTTAAAAACATTATTTTTCCATAAGAACAGCACCTTTCATTTTCATCATCATTATCATCACTTATTAATATTTTCCCTTCGTTTTATCAGGTTCAAAATATCCAAAATGCCCCTGTCACCTGCCCCTCCATGGGAACTCTTTTCCTCTTTTACTTTCTCTCACCTCCCTATCTTCTACTTCAAGGTTCAATGGCAGGTAATCTGGGTGGCGTTAAGTGGTTTTGTCTGCTCTCATCAATCAATAAACAAGTATTTATTAAGAGTCTCCCAGGTGAGCATCCAAAGCTCCACGATGGCATTGTAATCAAAGGACCACATGCTTTGGGCTCAGCTAATTCTGAATTTAAACTCTCCTTCTGCAGTTACCAGGCACATGCCCTTGGGTAAATAACCTGCTCATCTCTCTGCTCTTCGTTTCCATCAGAAAAAATAAAATAGATAATACTTCACAGTTCCATTGTATAACATGAGATAATAAATGTGAAAGAAAGTAACAGAGAGCATATTGCTCAATAAGTCTGGTTCCTGTCCACTTCATAAGGCTGTTGCTAAATGAGCTAATACTCAACAGACAGTTATGATTTCCTTGGAATAATTCTGCTATGTGAGTTCAGTCGTTTTTAATGAACTTCCATGCTATTCTGTTACTGTTTTTACTGCTACCAGGGGCTTGCGGTAACCATATCTACAGGCTTTTGAGCGGCACTTGAACATATCTTTATTATTATTATTTTTGAGTTCTCTCATTTCTTTGTTTCAGCTTGGGAATCATTTCTTTCTTTGCTTAGTGCTGCTTTCAGGAAACAGCCAGATGTCTATACAATGTGTCGTTTCTGGCCACGAACTCTGTTATTTAGATGGTCTGCTTTGCTCAGCTAAGATACCGTGTCTATTAAAGCTTTAGTAATCTGGGGAGACTGTAATTGTGCTGTTCTTGACACAGTAGATGAAAAACACTGAGAGATTAAAAACTGGAGATGAAGGAGGGCTTAAATGTCACTGTAGGTCTTTAACCTTTATTTTATACATAAAAGGAAATAATAAACTTTTAAAAACTGTAATTTTATATAAATTGCCTATTACCAGTATGATTGCTGTGGTGAAAGATTATTAAGATATCCATTAAAGCTGGCATAGCTAAAGGGAAAGAACTTGGGGGTTGGAGGAGCTTTCTCCCCAGTTTAATACTATTTTTGGTAAACGTTGG